>NW_004524605.1:13971136-13998717 GCF_000260255.1 Octodon degus
ATGTGGCTCTCCTTAGGCACACTCTACATCACCGATCACTTTCCTCTGTGGCCCCATAATCTCCTTAATCAGAAAATTTGGGACACAACTGAGTTACATGTTACAGTACAGGTTCTCCTATGTCCTGAGTCCTCACTGACCTTGAAAGGCTAGGGCCAAAATGTTGGCTGCCCTCGCAGCCCTTGTTTTTCTCTAAATTTTGGTCTGCAAACTTAGGTTGTTAACCCTCCAGAAGAGAAGCTTATTATTATTACCCTGCAACATAGGCAGTTAAGCTTAATCTCACTATCTGTCTGAATATCCAACGTCTTAGGCATAACATGAAACAGGTATTTTCCATCAAGTATTGGTATGTTAACCTTTAAATCTTTCCTGAATATGAAGAAAAAAATTAAAAAAATATTTAAAAAATAGGAATGAAGTTACATATTTTTACACAGAAATTTAGAACTCTAACCATATATAGCCTTGTAGCAGGACAGTCCTGTGACATTTTTTTCTTTGTCTCTTGTTTTCATTTATTACCTTTTTTTTTTTTAAAAAAAACAAACATTTACTTGAGAGACAGTACGGCAGTAATTGGTATATTATGACAAGAGTATGTATTTAGAAGACCAGAATGACAGGCATTCCAAGCATGACTCTACCATTACACATTGTTATCTTCAGTGCAGTTGCTAAGTTCACAGGTATCAGCATATATACCTGTGGGTGAGAATTCTACCAATTAACTGCTAGTTTCAAAAACATGCTGAAGATTCTCAGGATCATTGCCTCAACCATCTTGTGCATACAAATGTATGGCTTTGTCACTGTCCTGTTTCCCAGCTTTTCTCCTTGCCCTCTCCTCGTTGTCCAGTCAAGTTCTTGCTTTCCTTTTAGTTGTGTTATACCTTTCTATTTGTATTTCTTCTTTTGAGTTCTTCTACTAGGGAGACAATAAATATATGATATTTACACATGTGGGTCTGGTTTATTTCACTTATGAGTATATCTTCAAGTGGCATCCACTTCAATATAAAGGCTTTAAGTTTATCATTCTTTATAGCTGAGTAATACTTCATTGTATAAAAATACCATATTTTTTTCAACCATTCCTCATGTGATGGGCATCTGGGTTGTTTCCAAGATTTGGCTATCACAAATTGTGCGGCTATAAACATAGGAACACATATATCACTATGATACAACTATTTCAGTTCCTCGGGGAAAATTCCCAGTAGGGGGTTAGCTGGATTGAATGGGATTTCCAGTCCTAGTTTTTTAAGGCATCTCCACACTGATTTCCATAACAGTTGCACCAGTCTACATTCCCACCATAAGTGGAGAAGGGTTCCTTTTCCCCCACTGGCTATTGTTTATTAATGTAACTTTATATTATATTTTAATAACTGTCAAGGGATCATTTTCCTGCATCAATCTTTTCTAAGTAAAATTTTTTCTTGCCACTTTTACTTATGAGTTTTGCATTTGAAACAATTTTAAAAATAGTGCTGCTGATTTCTATTTAGTCTCAACATTTATATATTGGCTTGGTAGAAGTGACAGTTTTATGATGTTGATGGTTGCTAGTTGTGGACATGGTATACCTTTTTCTCTTTAAAGAATTGGTATTTATAAATTATAGTTTTTGGTTGTTTTTATTATTAGTCTATTAATTTTATAAAATACTGAGTTTCAATTTATGTATTTTGATCAAATCCATCCCATTATTACCCTTCCATTCCTCTTTATTCCCTCCACTTGTCCAATAATTTTTCTTCTACTTTCATGTCACTTTTTTCCTTTTTGATTATTTACTACATTTTTATGTGAAATATTTCTGAGATCAGGTCACTTGTTTTACTTTATAAGGTGGATTAATTTACTGTTTTTATTACTAAAACAAAACTTTTTCCCCAAGGTTAGAAGATTTAGAAGTTGGAGGAAAGAACTGGAGAAAGGATGAGACAATTCGTTGGGTTAAGTTTCTAGGAAGCACACTCTGAAATAGTTTGTCAATAGTACAGGAAAAGGTAGAAATAGAGTATAGGTGTGTTTGCTCTTGAGTAACTGATCTCTGGGGAAAATTGTGTCTCAACTGTGCTTGGATTTCTGGGAGGAAGTGTAGAACAAGCTTCAGTATTCGAGTAAAGCCTCCAGAGTATTGAAAACTGCTCACTTGTCCTTGATTGAAGATAGCCCTTGGATGCCCTCAAGTCTCAAGCGCCTCTGTCTTGCCTTGCATGTGGGTTGTGGATTAGTCAGTACTCACTAGTTGTAGAGGATTTCTAATAGGTGGTCAAATGACTACACCCAGCTGAATTAAACTAGCCTGGTTCTGGGTGTGGGAGGCCCACCTGAGGGTTGTTGCCAGCAGCATAAAAGGCAGAACAGGAAAAGCTGCTAAAATGGTATTAGGGATGCTGTTTGGAGAAACTGTTGGAAGCTGCCAGTTCTCTTGGGCTGTTCTGCTGGAGGACCTTGTCATGCTGGCTTTCCCGATGAACTTTTGAGAAGCTTGAGTATCATTCCCTGGCTCTGGAAGGCAAGACGGTGCACTGCTCAGCCTCCTGGAGAAGCTTGTCATGCTGGCTTTCCTGGTGGGAACTCAGCTTTCATCATCGCTGGAGGAGCTCGGGACCTCGCTGTTGTTGAGGACAGCTGTGGTACTTTTGGGGGAGTTCTGGTGCTTACCTTAAGCACTGCTTCGTAGCTCTAGCTCAATCCCTCAGCTTGCTAGCATAGACTTCCTAGTTTCCACCACTGGGATTGGACATTTCCAGCACATATCCATGAAGCAGGCCTGTGTGAGTCTTTGTTGTGGGCTCTAGGCCTCCAGTTGGACTGGTAGGAGGTGTTGTTATGAACGCTAGACTCTCAGCTGGATTCTTTAGTACTTAGTGTGTGGGTAGATTTCCTGCACTTGTAGAATGTGATTTTTAGGTGATTCATTATAAGATACTATTATAAAACATGTCCTGTACTATATTGTTCACCTTGCAAAAACCCCAAACCACACTAGAGAAATGGATTTAATATGCGATATATGAATATATGAAGGTTTACAAGGTAGGCTCTCAATGGCTGCCCTCCGAGTCAGGTGTAGAAGTTTGCAAATGAGCATCTCCATGCAGGAGATCCAAAGGAGCCAGTCAGAAATGGGAAACCTGTAGCTCACCATAGTGTCCTGTCTGAGTTGGTACAAGGACACTGAAGGTCTGCAGTGGAAAGCTGAAGCTGAGCTGGAAGCCAGGAGATGACGTCCAAAGGGCAGGGGAAGATTGGACCTCCTCCAAAGAAACAGGTGAGCCTGCCTTCTTCATTCCCCCTCCTTAGTCCATGTAGGCCACAAGCCTTCTGGTTGGTACCACTCGCACCCCAGGCAGGTCTTCTGTCCTCAGTGAGTTGTTTAGTCACACCAGAACTATCCTAATTCAATTATCTGGGTTTTTGCTACTCAAACTGACTCGACAGTGAACTCTTATCATTGGGCTGCATGTATGATCAATGAGAACTGTAGTTGAACATGCTAGTAAGTTGGAAGTGTTAGAACTGTCTTTAAAAAAGTTAAATTTCTACATTCTTAGCTACAAACGTCCATCTCTTATTAGGTGAGATCACTATTCCAGCTTTTTCTTTATTAGGAAAGTTTTTATTGTTTACACAGCTGGGATTCTTAGGAAATTCTGCTGTCGCCCTCACCTGAGGGGGCACGTCTGTGCTCCTGTTTTAGAATTTTCTCTACTCATTCCTATTTCCACTATGTTGTTGACTCAGACTATATCCTAAAGCTAGTATTTACTGGTGTGTCCATAGCCTGTGATTTTGTTTTTCTAATTTATTTTAATTTGAATGAGCGGGGCATGTCAGACCTCTGTTTTGGGGACAAGGATTTGAGAAAGAAGAGCTCTTTGCCTATTAGCAGTAGCAGTTAGAATTAAACTATTAAGATGAGGAGAGGAACACAAAACTATATTGAAACAAAAATTATGTGTGAGTTTGTTGATAGAAGAATATAGAGAATGAAAGGGGAGAAAGTTGATAGAAGAATATAGAGAATGACGGGGGGAGGGAGGAGAGGGGGAAGGGGAGAGGGAGAGGGAGGGAGGGAGAGAGGGAGAGGGAGAGGGAGAGGGAGGGGGAGAGGGAGGGAGGAGGAGAAAAAGAGGGACGAGGGAGAGGGAGGGAGATCCCAGCCCCACAGGTGACTCGTTTCTTGTTCAGATTCTCCCATTTTCCCATGAAGCCTTCTCGTGATCTTGTAATAGCCTTCTCAGCCCTTTGCATGTGCTTATGAGCTACTGTTCCTGTTTTTGTCTTGAAGTTGCATGTGCTCCTTTAGGCATGATGCTTGCTCCTCTCCAGTTCTGCCATCCTTTCCCTTCCACCTTGTCTAGTAGCCACTGACCTGGCAGTCTCCTCCATGCACTGTTTCCTGCTGCTGCGAAAGGCTCCAAGACAATAAAATCCAGAGAAAATGCTCATGCTTAAATGGAATATGCTTGTCCTTCCCAGAACAGGCAGTGATAGCGTCACAGAGCTCACTCTGTAAGAAGGCTAACTTGTATCCTCTCAAGCAAAGAGGAAATATGGCTAGATCCTTTAGAGTCGTAGGCCCTGTGCTTTATAAATGGATACTGGCATTAAGGAGGTTACAGGGGAAAAGTGTTAGCAAATTTCCTTTAATGAAACTTGATGTGATTCTTTCACCATTAGTAAAAACCCAGGTGAAAGGATCGCATCAAGTTTTATTAAAGGAAATCTGCTAACACTTTCTCCGTCTAACCTGATTTCTTGACATGAAGTCACTCCTAAGGGAACACATGAAGGAGGGCTAGTGGGAGCACGTTGGGGCAGACCTCAAGAAACCACTGAAACCAAAGATCAGTGTCATTTACAGAGGGGTCCATGAGCCGGCATTAAAATGTTTGACCAACATCAACTGGCCTCTAACTCCCTTCTCCCTCCCACCACCTCCCTCAGGGTTAGGAGATACTGCTTTAAAAAATATTTTTTTTCAGCTATGTATGGTGGCACACACTTGCCATTCCAGCATGTAGGGTGGCAGAGGCATCCTGGGAAGCTATTAATTTAATGAGACCCTGTCTCAAAATACAGAAGAGTTGGAGATGTAGCTCAGTGTATAGACCATGGATTCAATTTCTAGTAACACACACACACACACACAACACACACACACACACACACACACACACAATTGAATAGGAAATAAGGGTGAAGTGAATTGTTAGTGTAGTTTATTTTCTTTTTATATAGATGAATTTTCATCTAGTAATGTAACTTGAAACTTTGGGGAAAAATAATTTTCATTAGGAAACAAAGACATGTATCTAAGTTATTCTCTAGATGACCTATGTGAAGAGCGAAGATCGTCAAACCATTGGGGGCTAAGCTGTGCTTGAGGCACAAGCATTGAGTGGAAAATACCCTGGGCCTCACTTTTCTCCTCTATGAAGATAAGATGCAATGTGTGACTGATCTTTAGCTTCAGTGTTCTAGGGTATTTGGAGCTTATTTCATCAGCTCTGAGAGAGACAGGCTCCACTCCTAGGTCCTTCTTAGAGTGCATCAGGACAAGCGAGGGAGAAGGCAGGCAGGTCTTGAAGGCTACTGTATGTTGGATGTTATCCTAAGAACTGGGGGTGCAGGGGAAATGAGAGAGTCTCAGCCACACCCTGTGATGCAACCAAAGAAGACTTTGAGTGAAAGGAAGATTTGGGGGTCAAAACAAAGCAAAACAAGTTCCCCAGTCACTTAATTAGTGGGTTAGCATCTCTTGTACCTGAATGCAGCTTTTCATTTATTTTTGAACACCTAATTTTATTAGTACATATTTGTAATACTTGATGTTTAGATTTACTTTAGAGACTGAGTAAATGTCCTTAACATATTTTTATTCTTTGTTTCCCCTCCCTCTTTAGATCTTTCCCCAATTTCTTTATTGTTACTTTTTAAAAGTCCACATGTGTGTCTTGCCATGGGGATCACATTCATTGTGGGCAGTATGTGTGTCCATTACACGCGTTAACTCTTTTTACAACCCCTTTCCTTCCATCCTTCCCTGATCCTTGGTCTCTTGGTCACCTTCCCATTTGTAAAAGATTCACCTGTTTCCTTTTATTTTGTTATTTGTACTTTGGATAATTCAAATGAGAGAAATCATATAGTATCTATCCTTGTGTGTTTGATTTATTTCACTTAACATATTTTCAAGGTGTATCCATTTTCCTACAAATGCCTCAAATGCATTTTACTTTATAGCTGAGTTATATTCCATTATGTGTAGATACCACATTTTCTTTATGCATTAACTAGGTCAATCATGTGCTTTGTAGAAGGCAGCAGAGTCCTATGGGACATTAACTCAGGCCAGGAATATTTTTAATGGCAAAAAATCGGGCCTATGAGTATTGGCCTAGAGAATGTCATGGGGTGAATCATAATACCTGGCCTTTGGGGCAGTGCATTGATATGGATACATGAATATGGGCGGAGCAGGGGTCTGTTCAGAGGTGGAGGAGGGTTCCTCAGCTGGACCTTCTCCATCTTGGGCTTCCAGTTTTGCCAGTGTTTGTCCCTGAAATTATTAGTCAAGTCACAGTGCTGTTTATATAAAAAGGGGTTGGTGGATAGGGGGTGAAAACAGATACGATTTATTGTCTTAAGGCAACAGACTTGGGGATAGGCCTAGTGCTACTGAAAGAGTCCTTTTCATCATGCATGGGCAAGTTCCTTTGCTCAGGCATCAGAGAGGAGATTGGAATTACTTTTAAGCATGGACCCTGTCAAGCGATGCAAAAGTCCTGTGATTTATAACCTCCAAAAATTTATCTTGCTCTGGGAAAAAAGAAGACCTTGGAACCAAAGCTTCCCATTTAGAAGCCAATAAAAACATCTTAAAATAACACCCCCTCCTCCCTCCTGCTCCATAATGAGAAATGGAGGGATTTAGCAAGAGGTGGGGGGTGTGGGTAGGACTTTTGCAATCACGAGTGATTGAGCTTCAAGGTTCAAAGACTTTGTTGTGGGCACTGGAACCCTAATGATTTATAATTAACTCCAACAAGAAAAACCAAATGCCATGCACTTTCCTAGCAGACTACAAAAATAACCACATTGACAGTGTTTGCAAAATTGGAAACAAATGTCCCAAGGAACACAAGAGCTCCATGCTGTCCTACCCAAACTTTGGAGGAAGAAAAATACTGGCACTCTGTCATGACCACAAATGATGAGCCAGTGTCATTTGTCATGGGAAATTCATCTAGGCAAAATCAGATTGCACCATTAGTCCTCAATGACTCTGAGAAATAACCATACTGAAATGCCTCAAATTAAAAACAGCTAAGGGTTGGGCTTAGCATTCTCTCTCCTAGCTGCTAATTTTTAAAAATTTGTCCCTCCCTTCATTATATGAGGGAGAGCTGAGAGAAAATAAATGTATAGCTTCTTTCTTTAGGACTCCCTTCCTCCCTCCTTCCCTCCCTCCCTCCCTTTTTTGCCTGCCTGCCTGCCTGCCTGCCTGCCTTCCTGCCTTCCTGCCTTCCTGCCTGCCTGCCTGCCTGCCTTCCTTCCTTCCTTCCTTCCTTCCTTCCTTCCTTCCTTCCTTCCTTCCTTCCTAGTGGGTATGGAAAAGTGTTCTGAAGTGGCACAGAGGGCATGGTGACATTTGCTGAAGGATCATGGCACAGAGTGGCCGTTAGTAATTTGGCAACTGGATTAATAATAGGCTAAGTTCCAAGAGGTTTTTTAGATATATGAATTTACCTCATGGCTAACCTCTTTCTAATGATGATCAAGAATATGAAAGGTTTGATTTATGTAACTTTACGCAGGACAAAGTACCCGTGGAACCCTTTTGATGCTATTAAACCTCAGAATCAGACAGCAAAGGACAGAGTTAATATTCTGAAATAACAATGAACCAAGTCCAGACATACCAGTAAACACTTCACAGGCATCTCATTTAATTTGCACAATCCTGTGAAATGGTCTTTTTCATTTTATAAATGAGAAAATAAAGCCTCCAAAATGTTCAATAACTTGCCAAATTTCAGTTAGTGGGACAAAGAAAGGCAGCAAAAACACACTATTACTTAACTCTGAAACCCATGCCGTAAACTATCTCTTAAGAGGGTTTTCATGATTTTTCCCTTTTTAGGGCAATATATTCTACACTGTGATTGTAGAAAGCTGCAGAAAAGCTGTAGAAAGATTTCAGATGACCTTCCCATCGTTGCCCAAATGCTGCCAACACAACCTTCTCCACACCCACATTTCATTATCCTACCTGTGCGTCTATGAAGGAAGCACTAGGTCTCTTCTCAGGGAACCTAAGACAGTAATATTAACCAGGTCAAAAGGAACCAGTTGAATGAACTTTCAAACTAACTAACTTTAAGGTAGTAGCAATAAAACGTGAACTTGAGAAGTGTGTGGGAATCAACTGTATGGGGCTTTTCAGCCTATGTAAACTTAGTGCAATAAATATATAAATGTCCTTCATAGTTTCATGCTTATATACTTCTAATAGACCTGGTTATGGCTTCCTGGGAAAATGCTGGTTTAAGACTCGCTGTAAAAGTCACATATGAGACTAAGAATTTCTACTGTTTCTGCCTAAAACATTGGATTAGTTGAAAGAATTCTTGTTTTCACTTGATGGAAGTTAATTCTTCCTATGGGAAATATTTTTAATGTACTAAAAGTATCTGAACTTCAGGAACTTGAGCCTGAAGTCAGAGCTGCATTCTGCCTCTAAGGAATATAATTTATCCAAGCTGTTAAATTGTTGTGAATACCAATAATAGGACATTTTTATGTTTTTCAGGCTATGGAGCTAAAGCACATTAGATTGCTGTGTGTATGTGCATTTGCTCACATTAAAAACTAAATATGGCAAAACTCTTAAGATTTATATAGGGTTATTTATTACAAATCGGAACTTGCTAAAAGCAGCTATCATCTGGTGAACTTTATCAAGCTGTTCTTCTTTATCCTTCTACATAAGTGCTTGCTTGGCACTTTTTTCCTCTTTCTTTTACTCTTTTGGCTTGAGCTTGACCTTAACAGGGACATAAAATGTAGAATACATTTGAAAAAATTCAATGGTAAAATCTGCAAATAAGAATACAGTTTGAAGGCAATGCTGAAGCAAGTAGCCAGGACTTATTTTTTTTCTCCATTTCTTTGCTAATTAGGCTGCGTGTTTTAAATTATGAACATGTGAGGAGTTGTGTGAGATCTGTGTAGAGAAATGCTTAATTTCAGCAACTCCTGATAGTTGATTGTTCAGTTTTCTGTTGGTCACAATAGACACCATCAACAACTCATTTTTCAATGCCTTTCTGCAAACAGATGAGAATGTGAAAGAGAGAATCAGAGAAAGTTAGCTGGTCAGAACTTGAATGTCGTCTCTGGGTTTTCAGGGTTTTGGAGGAAACAAGTGACATCAAGAAGGTTGATAGCTAGCCCCAAGCATCTGTGTACAGTGTGCAGGAGTGAGACTGTGGATGCAGAGTGCCTTTTTTTTCTATTAGGACAGAACATTCATCTGCTGAGAGCAACGACTATGCAAAGCTCGTGGTATTACAGGTTAAAGATTCCAAATCTTGGACTGCACCCTTATTTTATAGTGGGAGGACATGAGGCCTAGAAAGCTGAACTGAGCTGTCCAAGGTCAGATCATTAAAAAGAGGTGGGGAAGACACTCGAAGTAAACCATCTTTTTTCTAATAGAATCTGCTATCTCATGATTCATGAAAGGCACAGAAATTATCTGTGCTTGCTTGTAAGAAATCCAATGAACTCTGTTTATGTAACTGTGTGTAAAGTTGGTATACACATAAGGAGAAGGTTGAAGACTTTATAAGGGCTCATTAAGTGGCCAATTCTAAGAGGCAAATTAGGAATGTGAGAAGTAACTGCAAAAGGTGGATACAACAATATTTGTAAAACCAAGGATTGTGCATGCACTCAGATTTCTTCAAAAGGGTTTTTAAAATCCTATTGCTATACTATGCAAGGAAATTAAACTGGGCATTGCATTATGAATTTAGTTTCTACAGAAAAAGAAAATGACCAATTTTAATTAACTGATCTATTCTCAGTGAGGACACATGAGTAAATAGAAAAAACTACATCTGTATGTCTAAGGAGAGTCATATGGAGAGAAAACATTCTCTCAGGCTTTCCCAGAGAGGTAATTATTTATGATTAACTGATTTAAAGATTGTTTGGGTAGCTATGACTGTTACATTCAATGAATAGGAAGACTTCTTTACCAAAGCCCTGCCATGTGTTCATATTGGACCATACCAAAGTAAATGTTTTAGCATTTTCATGTACAGTTTTCCTCAAAGTTAAGAACCATTACCATGAAGGCATAATATGTGCCTTCCTACTGAATCCCAGTATATTATATATTGTACTTATACAACAAAATATTAGCTTCTGTGATTTAGAGTTAGCTTTGTAACTCTAATTTTGTCAATTTAGAGTTACTATTAATTCTACTTAAAAGTTTTCCTTCAGAACAAACTTTATACAAATTTGCTTTGCGGTTGTGTTCAAGTGAATATGGTAATGTTTCCTTACTTATGAGGTAGTGGTGGCAAACCTACAGCACAAGTGCTACAGAGGGCTGCTTGTGCCCCATCACTGTCCTAGTGGATATGTTCCAAGAACCCCAGGATATGCCTGAACCCACAAGTGGCACCAAACCTTCTCTATATAATGTTTTTTCTTTATATACATATCTATAATAAAATTTAACCTATAAATTGGGTACAGTAAGAGATTAAATTGAGAACTTAAGGATTAGACAATGAAGAGAGGGCAAGAAGAAAAGCTAGGAAATATGACAGGGATAAAGCCATACATTTATATGTACAAGATGGGTAAGGCAATGATCCTGAGAATCTTCAGCATGTTTTTGAAACATCCTAGCAGTTAATTGGTAGGATTCTCACCCTGACAGGTATATATGCTGATACCTGTGAACGAAGCAACTGTACTGAAGATAACCATGTGTAATGGTAGAGTCGTGCTTGGAATGCCTGTCATTCTGGTCTTCTAAATATGTGCTGCTTGTCATGACATACCATTACTGCTATACTGTCTCTCAAGTAAGTGTTTGTTTAAAAAAAAAAGGTAATAAATAAAAACAAAAGACAAGGAAAAAAATGTCACAGGACTGTCCTGCTACAAGGCTATATATGGTTAGATTTCTAAATTTCTGTGTAAAAATATGTAACTGTTTATTCCTGTTTTTTAAATCTTTAAAAAATTTTTTTCTTCATATTCTGGAGGGACTTAAAGGTTAATATACCAATATTTGATGGAAAATACCTGTTCCATATTATGCCTAAGACATTGCATATTCAGACAGATAGTGAGGTTAAGCTCAACTGCCTATATTGTAGGGTAATAATAATAAGCTTCTCTTCTGGAGGGTTAACAACCTAAGTTTGCAGACCAAAAATTAGAGAACAAAAAGGGCTGCAAGGACAGCCAACATTTTGGCCCTAGCCTTTCAAGGTCAGTGAGGACTCAGGACACAGGCGAACCTGTACTGTATTTTTCTGATCAAGGAGATTATGGGGCCAAAGAGGAAAGTGATTGATGATGTAGAGTGTGCCTAAGGAGAGCCATATGGAGAGAAAACATTCTCTCAGGCTTTCCCAGAGAGCACATTGGCCAACCAATGGCTGTGACTCATCCACATGGCTGACACTGACAAAGGATCTACAAACTGCGGCACAGGGTTTCAGGGTAAGTCCTGAGGGGATTTGACTGACTTTGTCAGGTACAAAAGTTACATTTCTTGTTATATAGGTCTTGCTTTATCTTGGTCTTAACCATCCAGCAGAAAAGTATAAAAATGAAGTATAAAAAATAAAGCCATATTAATATGCTGAACTGTAAAAGGCTCAAGTCAACAACTTCTGACATTGCCAGTCCTACAGAAAACCCACTACTATTATGGACTACTGGAATATATTGGATTATTTTGCTGAATTCACACTCCTACAATATTTAAATGATAATGGAATACCCTTCTCTGATGAAACTAAACCCAAAAAGGGATACTAATGAAGGATCATTTTGTATCTGTATATTCAGAATAGTTAGGATAGATACACAGCTACTTTCTCTTAATTTAGTGAATAGAAAGACTTGTTCTAATAGTGTCTGTGGACAGGATAGTACAAGATCATTTCTGCATCTTGTACTATGAATAACCACTAAGAAGACAATAATATGCAATGTATTAATTATTGAAACTGTCCTAATTTGTTTTGAAGCTGTCTCATTGCTATTTGTTTCTCAATAAAATCATTGAAAAAACACACACAAAGAGATTAATAACAATAATAATATATGAAGGTAGCCTTAAGATACTGAGCTATAAATGTGGGTAACATACACTGTGTGGGTACCAGTTAAAAATATAATTTATACCTTGAGCAGAACAGGATGACACAGGATTATTATACTACTCAGAATGGCACAGAATTTGTTTATTTGGAGGATTAAAATGGGTAAAATTATAGCTACAAAACACAAATATGAAAACTATTGCACAACTTTATAAAATGAAAAAAGTAAAACAGAATGCTCACAGTTGCTCACCTCAGTAGTTTTAGCTCCCAGTACCCAATAACTATTTGTTGTTCTTGAGTAAGTATTAAAATCAGAAATGAATTAATCTATTTTCTACTTTGTTGTAGTGATATATACTTCCATAGTGAAAAAAGTGTAAGTACTGTACAAAAGAATAAGTTTGCAAACCAAAAACAATGACATGGGGGAGGGAGGCTTTAATATTGCTCATAGAAAGACATTAAATATTACATCAATAATAATTCATGGTTATGAGTAGGAAAGCCATAGCATTTGAACTAATGGCTCTATGGCCATACCACCCTGAATGCACCTGATTTCATCTGAACTAATGGAATTTGAAGTTATTACAAAAAACGAATTATTTTTGATGCCAATAGTAAGGCTTATCTATAATACTTCAGCATTTCCAGTGACTCTGAAACTTGTAAATCGCTGGGACATTCACTGTTTCTTCAACTTCACCTTCTGAGTTTTATCCAAAAGATCTTTGCATGTTTAAATTTTCTGTTCAATAACCAATTATTTATTTAACACAAATTTTGTGCATAATAGCACAAAATTTAAAACTCATAAATTGTTCTGGAATTTTCCATTTACTAGTTTCAAACTGTGGTTAACTGAGAGTAACAATCCATGGAAAGTGAAACTATGAATAAAGTGGATTAGTACATAGTAGTTTTGGCCTTCATGGAATTAACTATCACAAATCTTTCCTCACCAACATGGAATTAACTATCACAAATCTTTCCACACCAACATGAAATTAACTATCACAAATCTTTCCTCACCAACATTGCCTTGGAAATTTTCACTTCATTTGTCATGAGAAAACATTTGCTTTGTGGCTATATGGATGGTTTTGGAGTTGCCCTGGGCATCCCATTAAGGACATAGCTGATATTTGGGCAGGCTCAAATCCTGTAGGATGTAATTAGATGAGATGGTAAAAGAATTCAAGAAGTCAAGCTGTTCACAAGAGTAGCACAAGAAAGATTTTTGCTCTCCCCTGCTTATGAGATGTTAGTGGAGTTCCAGGTTCTAATTTCCCAAGAAGAGGAAGGAAACCAAAAGATATTAGGAAGAGCAAATACCTCTGTGGTTAGTTGAGGGGCAGAGATGCTGCAGTTTCCTCAGCACCTCTAATCCACATCATCTTTGGGTGACCAATACTACAAACAATTCACTTATAGGGAGGATTTGGTTTTCTTTCTGCTGTAAGTGACTTTTCTTGTGGAGAATTCCTTTGCACAACTAGACTTTAGCTTTTCAGAACACGGGTGGTCCAATTAGCAAGTCTTTGTTGAAAATTGTGGTGTTTGTTGGCAACAGCAGTGATGTTCCTGTCCTCACTCATAGCTCCCAGGCCTCTGAAACATGCAGACTTCAGCACACATGTGCCCTCCTGCTTCTCCTCTTACTCTTAGAAACTGTGTGTGGAGGGTCACCCTAGAAAAATAAAGGCATAGGGCACAGTCTCTGGGTATTTGATAAGTTTTGGGAAGCTGCCCCTTCAGTGTAATAACAACTCTTTATTCTCTTGTCTGAGGTTCATGGCTCTTTATTAAAGACTCACCACACCACTGATTCTAAAAAGCATTTTGTTTTATTTGAATGTGGAGAAATCATACTTTAATTCAATTGCCGTATTTGAATTAGAATTTTATTTGATTTCAAAATGTACTTCCTCAACATTTTAGCACTTATGAAATGTTCAATTAGACTACAATGTATGTGTTCACTGTGATGTTTCATTATTATTTTGGGGATGCTATCTTGGAGCTGCTGATTTGTTGTGAAAGGGATTATGTTTTAGAGTCAGGAAAATACCATAGCTTCATGAATTATTTTCTCATTTTGACTGAATAAAGTTGTATAACTCCAAGATCACAGTGGTAGTAATGAGAGAGGAATTAAGTGTGAGGGAAGTGGAAGCAGGTTCTCGAAATTGAGAGTTTTGTGACTTCATTAGTGTAACAGGATGATCAAAGTCTTCCCTTTATAACTTTTTGATATACAATTTAATTGTGATATACTTCATATGCTATACAATCTACCCATTTCCACCAGACAAATCAGCAGATTTACTATATTTACAGAGCTCAGCTAGCATCACTGCAATCAGTTTCAAAACATTTTCACCAATCCCTTCTGTGCTGTTTAGGAGTCTGATGTGTCCAGCACAGCTCTCTCAATTCTTGGGATGAAGGGTAGTGGGAGGATGGAGAAATAAAGGCAAGTCAGAAAACAGAAAGCTGAGGTCAGGTGGAGCTGTCTTGGAGTAAAAGAACTGCTCAGTGATTGCAGTGTATTTATTTATACACCTGACAGGCTGATGCCATGTAACACTCTTCTGATTAGCAACCTGTTTACTTGGATTGCCTCAGGCTCTCCGTGCTCTCAAAGCTAGAATAGCTTTTTCATATGACTCACCTCAGGTGCTTGTTTTTTCTCAGGAATGGTCTTGGTCTAGTCCCACATGTACGATCGATCTCCAGCTTCAGTAATCCCTTATTCCTCCCATCTTCTCCAACTCTAGGCATAACTATTTCATTAGTTTGAAGACCCAAAGTATTGCAAACTCATCTTCTAAGAGTGAGAAGTTTGAGGAAGATTCCAAAGTTTGAAATTGCTCCTTCATAATTTCTTAATTTCTGCACTGGAGTTGCGTCTCAGTGGAGAGTGCTTGTCTGAGCATCCATGAGGCCCTGGGTTTGAATCTCAGTACTAAAAAAAGAAGAAAGACTGGATGTGGTGGTACACACCTGTAAACCCAGCACTGGCGAGACTGAAACAGGAGGATCACTACGAGTCTGAGCTGCTTAGTGAGGTCCTGTGCCAAATACATAAAAGTTTTTAAAAAAGAAAAATAAAAAGAAAAGAATAAAAAGAACCACATTTTCTTAATCTGCAAAATTGATATAATGACAGTCACATCACTGGTAGTTATTGTTAATTTGGTGATTGTGAGGATAAAATAAACTAACATAGCCAGGTGTGGTAGCTCGTTCCTATAATCTCAGGTTGAGGTGGGAGGATTGAACATTTGAGTGCAGCCTCATAAATCATCAAGACCTTGTCTTAAAATAAAAAAAATTAAAAAATAGGGGCTAGATATGCAGCTCAGTGGAAAGACCCAGCATTCAATTCTAATTACAAAATATAGGGGGAAAAAAGGTAACATGTGATTGAAAGAATAATCATAGGCTCCTTACACAGTAGGTTTAGAATATTACTTTTTATTCATTCATCTGACTTTACAGTGTGGCTCTGAGCTGGACTGCTGGATGTTGAATGCTTCCTGGTCTCTCTCCCTCCTTAATGTAGGTGGGTAAAGCCTAGAGCTGCAGGCAGTGGCACCTTAACTCTGTGGTTGAACTGATAACACAAAGCAGAGGGGCTGATCTCACTTTGCTTGGAGAATAAAAGAAGAAGAAAATCTATGTCACCCACTTTATTTAGCTATTGGGAAGGCAGGAGCCTAAATTCTCCAAGTTTCAGAGAGATTCAGAATCCAGAAAGCCAAAGACCTCCTGTGGATCTTCAAACAACACAAGGACAAGGATGACAGTCATTCATTGATTTTTAAAATCGGTTCCATTCGGCATTTGACCCTGGACAGTTTCACTGAGTGTGCCAGAATTGTTCTGTGGAAATCTCCACAAGGTCTGGCTTATCCTCCCTTGCCAATCCTTCAGGAGTGGAGAGGTGCAGTTCATCTCAGTCTTAATGTGGCGGCTGCTAAAATTGAAAGGGAGGGAAATTGTTTTTTCATATCTGAGGTCCTGAAGTCTTCCAAAAACATTTACTCTGATCTTCTCATGAATCTAACCACCTGCTCCTGCTATTGCTTGAATCAGAATGCTCATGAAAGATTTTAGCTCTGTGTTTATTGATTTCTGCCAGCACAACTGAGGTTATTTGACTGAAAACAATTTAATAAAAATTGCCTATTTGATAGGTATTTGGTAAAAGACAAAAGTGTCAACCGAGTGTTCCCCAACACTAATTCTAAGACTTCAATAATTTTGGTTCATAATTGCAGCTGCTTTGCATTCTTCATTTATCTTTATGAATTTTTGTCCATTTAAAATTTAACTTGGCAATTTTTTCTCTCTTTCCAGCACCAGGGATTGAACTCAGGACCTTGCACTTGCCAGTCAGGTGCTTATGCCACTGAGCTATCTCCCAAGTCCTTTCTCTCTTATTTGCTATTATATTTCAAATTAATTTTTTTAGGCCATTACTCCTATTCTTTGGTGTTTTTTGAAGTGGAAAATTAGAATAAGAGAATTTAGTTGAAACACTGAACTACCTAACAATTCGAGGAGTGATGAAATAAATATACAGGCTTCAATATACACATTATATAAACTTTGTCTCAAATAACTATAATATATAGAAAAAATATATATTAGGACCCTTGGCTTGTGTGGGTGAAATTATTTTGCCTACTTGTATTTGTATTTTGTAAATCCATTCAACAATATTTTATGAAGCTTGTGCTAAATGTCAGCCACATCCTTTCAGTTGGGGATACAGTAATGAAGAAGCAAGATAACTTGAAGGTATGTAGCAGCAGGAAGAACTCAGCCGACAGGATTAAGTTAGATATATTATAGGTTAGAAAGTGACAGTTACTGGTGAGAAAAATACAGTAGGGAAGGAGGCTAAAGAACACTAGAATGGGGTTCCAATTAAAATAAGGCTTTAAGGAGGAGTCCCATTAAGCTAACTTTTAAGTAAAAATCTGTATGGAATATGTGCATGACATGCCTGGCAAGTGCAAGGATCCTTGGTACTGTATGCTATGCTGGCCCCACCATGGGTGTGCTGAGCCAGCCACTGAAACCAGGCATAGTGGTGCATGCCTGTAGTCCTAGCACTGGGGAGGCTGAAACAGAAGGATCACTATGAGTCTGAGCTGCATAGTGAGATCCTGCACCAAATACACAAATGTAACAAATATGAGTCAGATAAATATGTTAGATATCTGGAGGAAAAAGCAAGCCAGCAGATGGAATAACAGATACAAAAGGCCTACCAGGGAAGCATGCCTGGTGTGTGTGTGTGTGTCTGTGTCTGTGTGTGCAGGGTGTAGGGGTGGTTTACATTGAGTAGAGTGACTAGTGCAGAGCCAGGAATGAAGAGTAGGAGAGGGAAAGGCAGAGAAGTAATCAGAGAACCAGATCATGAGGCACCTTAAAGGCCGTTATGAAGACTTAGGTTTTATTGAGATGGAAGGCCACTAGGAGGTTCTAACCAGAAATGTGACATGACATTTTATATATGCCTCTGTGGCTATATCTTTGGGCCTAATGCATAACAGGGACAAGGACAGAAGCAAGAGATGACTGATGAGAAGTGTTGGTGACTTAGACCAAGACACTATTAAAGTGGTACACATAGGTTGGAATATTGCTGTATTTTGAAATTAGTCTACAATGCTTGTGCTGAGCCAGCCACCAAAACCAGGTACAGTGGCACATGCCACTATGATATCTTAGATATCTATGTATCTGAGTATACATGTATGCTATGGGATATGAGGTCAGGCGATCACTCAAGAATGAATCCAAGTTTTGGGCCTGAGCACCTAGAAGACTGGAATGTCACTAAGTAACCCAGGGAAGTCTGAAAAGATGAAGTTTGGGAGGCCAGATCAGGAGCTGAGTTTTGGACATGGGAAGTCTGATATGCTTATTAGTCATCCAAGATGTTTCTCTATGAGAATGCATTGTTTTTGAAATTAGGCAAAAACAATAAAAAGATGTTATAAGAGGCATTCTATTGTGGGCCTGGTTTGCTTTAACAAATCCTTTATTGCTGGCATGAATTGTTTTGCTTCTCTGTTCAAATTGTTTTTAATTAAACCATCTGGAGTTGGTGCATGCAGGGGCCAACTCTGGGGAACCACAGACACACTTGCTTCTCAGACCACCCTGCTTAGAATAAAGTCAATAGCAAGTCTCAGATTTTATTGCCATCTTGGCCATTGGGGCCATCAATTCAATGACCCCTGACACTGCTTTGGTGTTTTAGTTTCTTTTTTCTCATTGCAGAGACAAAGTACCTGCCACTCAAAGTTAAAGGGAAAAAGGATTGATTTCAGGTCACAATGTGTAGAGGTTTCAGCCCATGGCCAGCTGGCTCCAAGGCAGGGTGGTGGGGTGGCAGAGAGCTGGCAGAGGGGAAAGAGGCTATGGTGGAGCAGGAAGGAGGTAGCCCCACCACGGCCTTTCTTGGTGTTCCATACAGGCTAGAAGGCTGTTGACTGGTGTTACCCACACCCAGAGTGGAGCTTCCATTATCCACATATACAACTATGATAAATACATTTAGGTGCCACATACTTTTAGTTTACTTGTTTATTTGCTACAGGGTCTTGCTATGCAGCTCAGACTCATAGTGATCCTTATGTCTCAGCCTCGCCAGCTCTGGGATTACAGGTGTGCACTACCACATCTGGTTTCAGTGCCCAGCATGGCATGTGGTACCTGGGCTCAAACCCAGGTCCTTATGCTTAGACTGATGAACAGTCTCCTCGGTCCACCAGAAGTATTTGTACTAATTGAAAAACTGTATGAGAAACGTTAGCCATATTATTTTGGATTGTCTCAGAAGTAGGCCCTACAATAGGAAGAATGTACAAATAGTTTATTTAGGTAGTGGGGAATAGGGAAGTACCAAAGAAGGGAAGACATCCCATAAAGAGAATCTTGTTAAACCCAGAACCAATGTGAGTGACTAGACCTTAATTCTACAGGGAGACTGTGAGAGATTAACCCAAAATACATGTCATACAGTTACTGTACTAAGTGGTAAGGGAACTGGAATATTTATGCTCCAATTCTCATTAATTATTATTTGAAGACTGTTCTTCCATATGTGTTAACTTAATTGTACTTTAGCCTTGCTCTAAAAGCAAGCAGAATGGGTGGGGGGAGAAGAGAGGTGGGAGCAAGCAAGAGAGGGAGTGTGAGAGAGGGAGTACAAGACAGAGAGGGACAGCTGAGGTGCACCAGGCAGCTGAATAAGCAAGTAGCAGCTAGCACTGGAGGTCAGAAAAAGAGATGCAGAATCAGGTATTTGGAAGCCAGCAGAACTCCAGGGCTATGGGCTAAACAAAGGATCACTCTTACCTTCAAGACTTCTTCAGCCTATGATATGTAATGTAAGTGCTTACATCTTAAAATGAAATTATAGCATATAGTGTTTTCCCAGTTTCTGTCTGTGGGGCACCTTTTTGTTTGGCGTTTTGTACTTGTATCCTATATAGCACGTGCTTTGCCCTTACAGCATAGTCTTGCTGTAAAACCTTGCAGGATTTAATAGCATCCATCTCAAAAATTTGAAGGAATCCTTGGGTAAAACTTAGATTTGGCCAAAATATAATGATTATATTTTTAAAAAGATAACAAATTACTATTATATGTGATTCTACACTCTGACCATTATTTTAACCTTGAGGCAACAAAGACTCAGAGCAGTTTGGACAGTTGCTTGAGGCTGCTGATGAGTTCGTGCAAAGTCAACCCTGGAATTTTCCCCTCAACTAAAGGACCAACTCACTGTATGTCAAGCACTTTAAATTAAATTACATTCAAGGATATGCTGGAAACACTTTCTATCTTGTAGTCTTTCAAATGCATTGCCCATCTTTTTTAACCATGATTTTTGATTGATAAGTGGGTGAAAGTCTTGGTTTTTGTTTTGTTTTATTTTCCATTGAATTTTACAGACAAAGGTTTTAGGCATGGTGTAGTATTTCCCCGGGGCTGCCTCCCAGGCAGTCTTTATTCTGTAGAGTTGGGATTTATTCTTTCGTGTCAAGAAGTTGATGTGTACTGCAACTTGCATTTCTAGATCGTGCTCAAAATACACGTAAGTTCCTGGGTGCCAGCAAGTCAGAGAGACTAGGCAGGTCAAGAACTGCATTTATGGACCTGCTAGAGGCTGATTCTTTGTGCTACTGAGAAGGATTGAAAACAAGTAGTACAGTTACATCTATTAGGCAGTTTTAGGCATTCTCAAGGTCTTGGCAAACGTGCATATAATAGTGTAAACCTACATAAAAGCTTAGCATGCTGACTTCTGATTAGCTAGAGTATTTTGCCCAAGGTCTTGGTTCTTCAACTGTTAGGGAAAAAGAGCAGGCATTTCTGCAGAAGATTAAAACAGAGAATTATTGTATATGCTAATCCTTTATCCTTTGTTTCTAATATGATAAATGGCAGTGGATAGGTGCTTCTTTCTTGCTGGTTTTCCTGACCATCAACCTTTCTATGCTGTCAACTCTCTTACATGTTTTTATGTACGAAGTATTAATAACTGGAGGTCTACATGGCAAAGGTGGTAATGCAAGACATTCTCGTAGTCAGTGATATTGCAAAGTACAACTTCTTGCCATTACTGTTTACACTCTGTGTTAAAGGGGTTCATTAGATAACAGCTGTGAAAACCATTCCATTCCTCTTGAAATAGTAATATAGATTTAGAGGCTAGTTTTCATTAAAAGTGGTGCATAGAAATGTCTGCAATGTACGTTTATTATGATTTATATATGTATACTATGTATAAATACCAAATATTTAACCATTTCCCTCTTTCATTTCTAGGATTCTGGACCAGGGAGATAGCTCAGTAGAATAAGTGCTTGCCTGGCAAGTGCAAGGTCCTGAGTTTAATCCCAAAAACAAAAAAACAAAAACAAAAACAAAACAAAAAAACATTTCTGAGATTCTAAAATCCAGTACTAGATTTTAAATGATACTATCTACATTAATGCAGGGGAACTGTCTTAAACAGGCTTCATTATGAAGTAGCTCCGGGTAAGAACTGGGTCAAATTATATATAGTAAACATAACTCCATGGGATAAAATCTCAATACAATGTGATAAGCTCATAGATGCTAAGTTTTTTCATACAATATTAGTATTCTAATCAAAAGGCCATTACCATTAGGGCTATCCATTAAATTTTAGCAGTCATTCATGTTTCAGAATGGCATTCATCCTGTGATGAACGTGAAAGTAAAAGAAATTTTCTAACATTGTCTTTTTTTTCTAGGAGTTATTACTTTATTTTATCGCTGCTTGTGCATTTGTAATATGTAGAAGCTAATAAACTCGGAAATTATCTGACACTAGATTACATCATGTGGACTTTGGGAGAAATATGCATTTAGAAAAAGCAAGAATGTTGTAGCTAAGAAATATGGGAGGGGCTCTCTGAGTAAGAACAGGAGACTGTTCCATAAATCATACCTCTGTGGCTCTGAAATTCTTTGCTGAGTTTACTTTTTGCTTAATATTTGTTGGTCAACATCCACTCTAGCTCACATGCTGTCACAGGTAGACACAGTGGACCTAGTCTCTTACAAATTTTCTCTTTTTTATACCAAAGAAAGGACTCTTTTTTTAATTTGAAAAATCAATTTTCTTTATATATGGTATAAACATAGTTTCTCTGATAACCCCCACCTGCTGCTCTTTAATATGAGCTGGGTTGAGATAGAACTAAGAGCCAGTGCTCCATGCTGTTGGCTGGGATTGAGCCTTGAGATAGAGGCTATGACTTCCTGTGGTTTGAAAGATTACACATCAGAGCTGAAGCACTGGACCCCAAAACATTAGATACTGTCTCGATTGTGTAGTGCAGATTGCTTTCTGCACATCCTTCTCTGCCTATGACAGAGTTAAATGCAAGCCTCCTACCTAGCTCAGCTCATACACTCACCTACTTCCTGATATTCTCTGTCAATCATCCTCAAGTCACTCCTCCTTCATGACTGAATAAAACCTGGCTTTGGCCCTGAGCCAAGGCCTTTGTTCTGGATAGCCATCACCAAGGTTGGACTTAGGACCCCTGGGCTCCCTACAACTGTAGATGTGCCTTTCGTGTCTTTATGCTCACTGTGGGTTGCAATACAGTGGTAGAGTGGAATTAACTTGACAGGATTCTGATAATGTCAATTTCTTTTCTTTCATTGTTCATACATTTTAAGTTAAATTTTGGATGTCATTTGTCCACTCCAAGAGGTTGTACTTTTCACATATTTTTTTTTTCATTACTGGAGATTGAACTCGGGGCCCTGCACTTGACAGGCAAGTGCTTATTCTACTGAGCTATCTCTCTGGCCCTTCACATAAGATTTAAACAGCGCTGGGCATTGGACATCCTGCTGTTCTCCCCGACTGAGGTTTTATGCCCACCGCTCCATGCAGCGATGTTTCACATGGGCTTCAGCCCCTGTTCCTCTCCTACACATGCCCCCAGGTGATCCCTTGCTCCAAACCCCACTCTTCAAATTCCTTCCTACTAATACACAGCCATTCACATTTCTAAAGCTCTAGGATTAACTTTATATAACTAAACCTTAGGAAATGTTCAGCATATCCAAAGGTTTTCCACAACATAATTCCTTTTACAACAGTAATCTTCACATTGTTGAATCAACTCAAAGTTCAGGCCCAGTTTTCCCATTGCCATTTTGAGATGTTAGCTAAACTTTTATTAAAATAATGCCCAGAGCTTTGAAGGTCTCAGAAACTATTGTCTTCTTTTCTTCCTATTTATTTGTTTGGTACAGGGTCTCACTACCCAGCTAGGACTCATAGTAATCCTCCTGTCTCAGCCTCTTCAGCACTGGGATTACAGGTGTGTGCCACCATGCCAAGTTTCAGGGCCAACACAGCATGCAGTAGCAGGGATCAACCTCCAGATTTTGCGCTTGCCAGGCAGGTGCTTATGCCACTGAGCTATCTTCCCAACCCACTCTCTTCTTACTACAAAGCCCACACTTCTGATTCTTACACGATATGACAAAGAAACAAACAAGCTGCCTCCCTCCATTGTAACACTGGTCATGGGCTTACAGTATTCCACACAAGCATCCCTCTATAACAGACATTATTCTGGTGACTGACTGTCACCTTGTTTTCATTTCCCAGGACCACTTTACCCATGTCTGTGTAAAATCTCAGACATCGCGTGATTGCTTAATATGTGGGCACTAAATCTTAACTTGCTCTTCTCTAGAGTTGAATTCCAACTTTATAATTAATAGATGCATTTCTTTAAACATTTAAAAATTATTGTTATTGGTACATTTTAGATATACTTAATCATTACATTCATTAGAGAAAATTTGTACCTGTACATAATACTTCTTGATTCTTTTTTTCCCCAACAAGCCTCCTCTCAACTGCTCTTCCCCTCTTTATTTATAAATGCTTTGTTTCCAGTTTCTTCCCTTTTTTCTTCGTTCGTTTGTTCATTCATTCGTTCGTTCGTTCGTTCTTTCTTTCTCTGGGACAGGGTCTCACTATGCAGCTTGGATTCATACTGATCTTCATCCTAGTGCTGAGATTACAGGCATGTGCCACAATGCCCAGTTTTGGTGGATGGCACAGGGGTGGCATGGTCTGTGGTACTGGGGGTTGAACCTGGGTCCTTGCGCTTTCCAGGCAGGTGCTTAGACTTCCGAGCTATCTCCCCAGCCCCCCCCCTTTTTTTTTTACTTTTTATTTTCCTTCCTCCTGTCTCATCATTTGTTCCCCTTCCCATTTGAATCTTTTCTTCCTATTTCAGTATCTGTTACACATTTTGATCCTTATTTACCCTTTTGGTTTCTCCCAACAGAGAAGCAACATGATACTTAAGCATGTGTGTCCAATTTATTTCATTGAAGAGTATAGACTATTTTTTCTTTTCCCTTCCAAAGGAAGGACTCTTAGCATAAATATTCAGCCAATCTTTTGCATCACTTGCTTTGCCTTTCATGTTGCCTTTGAGTTAGGCACTACTAATGAGTATGAAGACATATTTTAAATCTAATTTTTTTTGCTTTGGTCCACTCTTGAAATGGCTTTTCTCAAAACAGTAATGTGGTGTGGGTGCTTTTCTCAGAAGAGCAGGATGAGGTCGTAGTAAGAGCAATTGAGGTTAGGAGTTAAGAGATCTGGAGTTCAGTGCTGGCCTGAGGCTTCTTGAGGGATGTTGATCAAGTAGCCACAGTTCTCTTAGTATCAGCTATCTCTTCTATAAAATGGAAAAATATGACACATGTCACCTGCTTCCTCTGCTGCGATAAGGATCAAATGAGATAATGGAAGTAAAATATTTTTAAATCTTACTTCATAAAAATACAAATATGACATATTACTAATGGACCCCTAAGTAACTGATTATTTACCTCATCTGTAGAGTAGAAGCAGGAATTGTTTCTATCTCATTGGATTACTTTGAGAGAACTAAATGGAATAAAGTATGTAAATCCATCTGGAATAGTTCATGAAAAATATTAAATACTCAATAAATCTAGAGATTACAAGAATACCATTTGAGACAAAGAGACTGCTTGATCTTGGTTTCCCCCTCCAAAGCTTTTGCTTGTAATATTTCCACTAGTCTAAATCTGTCTTTATCTTCAATGTTAAAAATGTTGTTCTTGAGTGAGGTTCATCAAGAAGGTGAACTGATCATACGGTTCTCTCTGGATGAACATCAGTTGAGAGGGAATCAGTTATATTAGAGCTTCTCAAAGTGTGATTCAAAATCTGGTTTCCTTTGTTGTTCATGCTGGACTATGACAATATCCATAGTTTAGTTCTTGGCATTAATTAATAAGTTGACATTGAATTTATAATGATCTTATTGAATATAAGCCAGATATCACCTATTGGTGTCTCACTGAAAGCAATAAATTTGCCCCCAAGCACTTGGGGAAGGTTTTTTCTGAGGATGAAGAAGGTGGACTTGGACAATTAGTGGTGAGAACCTTGATAAAGTGACCCCTGGATTAGAGAGACTTTGTCATTCCTTGAATTGGTCCTCCACTGACTGTAGTTTTTTGTAAAGTGGCCAATGAAAAATAAATGTTCTAGGTATATATTAGCAAATACTTCTCGGGCTTAAATAGGCAGGACAGGGGTATGTTCAGGAGGCCTATATGTTTTATGCTTATATATTGATCTTAATATCTATATCTATATCTGTCTAAGATGGTTTTTTGATGGTGAGAGGGCAGAGAATTCTTAGAGAAAACAGTTTTTGAAGAATGGTAAAGGGTCCTGCAAAGTATATAATTTTTCTCTAATGTTTTATGCTTTAAATCATCTGTAGATTGCTTATAATACCCCATGTAAATATGATGTGAATAGTTGTTTTACTGTGTTGGTTAGGGAATAAAAATGTTTATGTTTGTTCAGTATGGACACATTTGTGTTTTCTACGTATTTGTAATCTGAGATTGCCTGAATCTTTGGATATGGAATCTGAGAAGATGGAGAGCTGACTCTGCTTAGCTACTTTCTTGCCAAGCACAAAGTCAGACAGAGTCTCTCAGCAGCCTCTACCCACAGGACGTAAGCATGCCCTGAGCTCTGGTCACTGGCCTGTGACCAGATACATCTGCCTTCTGCAGCTGCTCTGGGAGGTCTCTTCTGACTCCCTGTTCCATCTTATTTGCACTGAGGTGAAGCCCAGTGAACTGTGTAAGCTATGGATTTCAGACAGCAAAGCTCCAGACAGAAAACACCAAGGCTTCTGAATTGCCAGAGAACTGACGGAACTTTATGTGAAACATTTCTACTGCGTTAAGCTTCTGAGATTTTGGCATTTCCACTGTGGTTAGCATGCCTGTTGAGTATACAGAGAAAGGTAGCCATCATTAAATAAATCTTCTTTCCTGAAGGGAAAGCGATGTCCAGGCTTGGTTTGTCAGTGCATTGTACAGTAAACACATTAGAGGCAGGTGGCAAACCACAGGTCAGTGAAGGACCCTTCTGGAGGAAAACTTCTAACACCGGAGTTACTTTTCTTTTTTTATTAAGAAAAAAGCAATGAGATCTTTCTAAACAGGTTAGTAGTACAGTTGCAATAATTAATACATTGCGTATTGTTGTGTTTGTACTAGTTGTTCCTAGTACAAGATGCAGACATGATATCTTGTCTAAGCACTATTAATTCAAAACCTCATTGAACTAAGAGAAAGTAGCTGTATATTTATGCTATTTTGTATATACAGATATGTATATAATTTTTTCCACTACAAAATGGTCCATTTATATCCCCATTTTTTCTTACTTTTGTCAGAGATATGTATTCCATTGCCATTCATATATTGTAGGTGCATGAATTCAGCAGAGTAATCCAATATAGTCTAGTAGTTTATAATAATAATGGTTTATCTGCAAGACTGGCAGTGTCAGAAGTTGTTGACCTGAGTCTTTTACAGCTCAGCATATTAATATGACTTTACTTTTTATACCTCGATTTTATGCTTTTCTGCTGGATGGTTAAGATCAAGATAAAGCAAGACCTATATAACAAAAAATGTAACTTTTGTATCTGATAAGGTTAGTCAAATCTGCTCAGGACTTATCCTGAAACCCTGTGCCACAGTTTGTAGATCCTTTGTCGGTGTAAACCATGTGAATGAGTCACGACCATTGCTTGACCAGTTTGCTCTCTGAGAAATCCTGAGAGAATGTTTTCTCTCCATGTGACTCTCCTTAGGCACACTCTGAGTTATTTTTCAGAAGAAGCCTCTCATATAAACACACAAAATCTATTCAGACGAACTCAGGAGATGATTCGCCCTGTACTACATCCTAGTGAACCAAATGCCATGCCAGCTGTCCTTTTAGGACTATGTCTCCAGCTTTCTTTACCAATTTTCTAAGGCATTTAAACATCCTCATCCTTAGAATTCCTAACCAGAATACTAGAGAGATGCCTCAGGATGGTGTGGTAAAAATTCATATATGTTACCTAGGAGAGGTGCCGGGATAACCAATTCATACCCACTACTGACATCTAGCTTTTTGGATTCTGAGACTAGCACATGATATTCTTCTCAGAAGTGGGACACAGGGAGCAAGGAGGTGCAAATATTTAGAATGAATGAGAGTTCACTGGGGAAGGAAAATTCATTTGAGAGAGTGCAGAT
>NW_004524605.1:14007025-14016338 GCF_000260255.1 Octodon degus
TTAATTATCTTGTTTCCCTTCACTCAAAAATGGTGAATTAGAAAATGAAATGAATATTTAAAAAGATGTTTCAAAATAATATTTGTTGCAGCCATATACTCATGCACACCACGAAATATTCCCCTACTCTCCCTTCTTCTATGCCTCTCACAATTTTCCTCTGTTGTTGTTCAAAATTAAGCTTCAGAATAGCTCAGTCTTATGTAAAGATAAGCGAAGAAGGCGAAATTAGAAAAATGGCAATCTGACCCTTAATGCTCAGTTGCTGATGTTACGCACATATGTTGGTTGTTGGTGAGTCATTGATACATTTTGTGGTTTTGAGTTTTGTGATAATATGCATGTATTTGTCTCACTAACCTAATTATTGAAGCTTCTATTTTTGTATGAGTCCCAATCACCTTTTATAACCTGTCTACAGATTGTGAGTTCTTGGAAAGCAGAGATATGTTTAGTTATAACATTGTCCCGACGTAATACTGGTAGCATGATATTCAGAGAGTAAATGTTCAGTTAACAAATCAGTCAGTTGTAAATCTTCTCTGTCTCTTTTTTGGTCTCTATGTCTCTGTCCTGTCTCTGTGGCGCTCTGTGGCTCTGTGGCTCTGGCTCTATAACTCTATGGCTCTTGCTCTCACTCTTTCCACTTGAGGGACCCAATAACTACCTTTACAAAACATTCCATTTTCCCAGTAAAAGATTCCTCTAAAACACAAGTTCACTGAGGCTAAGTGGTGAGGTTGACTGTAACATGCTTGCTGACTTGATTTTCTCCGGGTACGCCAACTCATTCCCTTCAGCTATAGCCTAATTTCCTGGAGGGCTTTGGTACAGGTAAATATCTATTTTTTGCCTATGCATACTCATTTTGTATTTGCCATGAAAAAGAATTGTCTAAAGTGAATTCCATGCTGTTGTTTGGACCACACTTCACTCTGGATTTCCTGATTCCTGCAATGTCAGCTTCTGTCATGTGGGCCTTTTCTTGTTTCATGTTTCTCAAGGGAGGCCAGAAGGGAGTATTAGGCAGGATACAGCCAACTGTAGATACAAAAAACCCCAAAGGAAGGTGATCTAAACAAAATGGATGTTTTTATGGCATCACATTCTAAGTTTGGAGAGAGGGTCATTGCAAAGTTGGTTTATTTGAAGACTCAACCAAGTGTAGTGCCTAAGTCATTGCCATATTACTGCTTTACCTTCCTCAGAATATTTGCCTTGCTCTAGGACTGACACCTCTTTGTAATTGCTGTGAAGTGGTAACAGTTTGAGGCATCCTTCCTCACCAGACATGAGAGCTGAACAATGGGCTTCTTTTCCATCCACCTTTGATTTTAAGAATAAGAAAGTCTTTTACAGAAATCACTATAGATCTTTCCTTAATCTTACCAATTCAAACTTGGTTACATGTTCATTGTAAGGGAATTTGAATGACTATGATTAGCTTAGATTCACTGAGATTTACCCTCGGAATGAGGCAGGGGGTCTTCCTCCAAAGCTCACAGAGTTGTACTATTGAGGAAGGCGAGGGGTGGGCTTCAAGAGGTAAAGGGGATATGAGTGAAGGGTCTCTAGGAAGACTTTGACTTTAGGAATGGAAATGTGAATCACTCAGTTTCCTGTGGGGCCTGGGAGTCTTATACCATTGTACCTTCCTCTGTCATGCTGTGGAGACCTGTTGTTTGGGGATGAACTTTTACCCATAGCTGTTCACTCTCATCTTGAGCCTTTGGATTCTGTGGTGGGCAGTTATGGGACTCTTTTTTAACCTAAGATTTATCAAAATTTTCAAATAGAGGCAGAAATTCTGCAAAAGGAAGTGAGTCCCAGTCTTTCTCTATACAGGTGCTATTTTTCAGCAGTGCCCCAGACTGAATCCTACTGTTTATGTTTCTAGATTTTGTAATGGAAGGTTTAAAAAAAAATAGATAATCAGGACATGCGTAGGGGAAAAGGCAGCATCTTTGTAGTTATAGCTAAGGCCTGGGTCCTTCCTGAGTGATGTTTCCTTAGGTTCTCTAATTCCACCCACTGTAGCAATCCATTGTTGGCCTAGACTGCAGTGACACTGAAAGCCAGACCAGAGGGTGTCTCTCTTAGACATAGCACGAAAGCTACTCGACTTGCAAACACCACACAATTATAATTTTTTTCCAGGACATTGCGCCCACTCTTTTTTTTTTTTTTAGTAAAACATATTAGTGTTATTATAAATCAATGAACATGGTTCATAATAGCAATAATGCCCTTGCAATCTGTTAGTCCTGCCATCTAAGAATGGTATGATGGAGCAGTGACTGCCCTTGGCTTCACCTTGGGCTATTAACTAACAAATCAGTTATTAGCTGGTGGTAATGACCAATTTTCAAGAGATGATTGCTTAAATATCACCCACCTTGAAAAGAGAATTATTACTCAACCGAGAACTGAACTCTATTTTCAACTCAGTAGAGCTAATGATCTTATCTCCCTGGGCTGCTGCCCCCCAGCACCTCCCATCTGAGCCCCTGCCCTGCTACTCTCCCCCTGCCTTGAAAGTGTGTTGGGATCACATCCATACAGAACTGCTTTCCGCTTGGCCTCCGTGACTGGAGTCCAGAAAACATTCCACATTTAATGCTTATTCACCTAGCGGTGGTGGATGAAGACAGATGGGAGTGAAATCAGTCCTGCTGAGAGTGACCACAATGATAATAGATTCTTTATGATGTCCAGGAATTCTGGACTCTTCGTCTCTGCTTAAATGCATGTTGGCGCCAACTCTGTCATCTTATGCTTTAGTATTCTTGTTATCCTTCTGACCTCTCCTCAGACCAGGGAGCAGGCAGGCTGTGCTCAAGGCATCAATCTGTCTTTCTCCTCGTAGAAATGCTTTAAACACCTATAGCCACAAATGACTCACCAGCAGAGATTTTTTTCAGAAAAGGGAAAACAAGAAGATAAAATTAAGGAACCTCTTCAAAGCTGGAGCCATAGTTGACACCCACTCCTGTACGGGCTGGTTTTGCTGTTGTTGCCTGAAATTTGTTGGTCTGACCAGCTCCATTTACCCAGCTTTCAGAGATTTCAGAATTTCTTTGTCTGCACCACCATTTTATTGGCTGGGGATAAAACTGGGAGAGAGACAACTAGCTCTCTCCTCCGTGATGAGAAAGAAGGAAGAGATGGGAAAGGGGAGACATAAAACAAAGCTGCTTTGGCAAAGAACCATGCCCTGTCAGATGAGTAAACTCAGCTGATTGTACTGCAGATAGCCATGTCCTGGGTCAGGCAGGCTTTCCTAAGCAATCTGGCAGTCCTTTTTAGTAATAAGAGGTAAATCATTCTGACATTCCTTGCTATTCAAAGCATTAATTATGTTGAATTTCTTCTGGGGTCTGAATCAAATGTAATTCTATAGGAATTCTATTGTAATCTAGTATCAGTTAATCTCTGTTTTATAGAACAGTGCCAAAAACATTTCCCTGCCATTTGTTTGCATGTATGTCAGTTACTAGCTTTGTTAGTATCTATCATAACTTTAGCTGAGGAATTATCTCGCTATGTCTGTCTGTGTGTCTGTCTGTCTTCATCCTCCTCATACCCTCTTAACCCTGTTTTGGCAATGGTCATTTTCCTGGGATGGGAACTAGGGAAGCTCACATGTTAAAGATGACCTTGTTTCATTAGAGAATTATTAAAGTGGAGGAGTGAAAAAAAATCCCACAGGGGTCCAAACACCACCTCGGTTACTTTTGTGTAAGTTGTCTGGATTTAGCTTATTCTTTCTTCTGAAAAATGAGTATTATCATGGTTCCTTCTACTCCAGATTCTGTGAAGATGAAATAGTATTTGGCCTTCTAGTGATGAAAGAAGGTGGCTAGGGAGGGGATGAATTTGATGGGATAGATGATTTTCAGTCAGTGACGACTGCAAAAGTCTTTCTTTCAAGACATAGGGTGTCAGGATAGATCACTGTTAGTGTCACTTCCAACCCGAAGATTTTGAGTGTTTGTGGTATAAACCACATACTGGCTCTAGGAAACACCTGCCTGCCTCTTGCCTCTTCCCAGAATATGCCTAAGCAGTAATAGAGGGTCAGCAGCTGAGCTTCTTGGCTTTTCAGTGGTAAATAATGAATGTCGCTCCAGCTGCCAGCACACTCTGAAACCTTCTGTTTTGAGATGCAGAAGGAAAGGGGGTGGGGAACCAATAAAAAATATGGAATCTGCATTTATCTGATCCATCATCTTTAAATAGCTCCCTTCAGATTTCGAAAAAGGCAACTCTATCTTCTCTCCAGGCTGGGTCTCTGTATCTTGCCACAGAACAGGACTGTTGGCTCTGATTTTGACCTGGTGTAAAAAGCAGTATATTTTTATGACCTGGTAACAGTCACATTTCTCCACCATAAAATATTAAAGAAGGCACAACAGTGCATTTAAAATCTTTGAGGCAGGTGCTATCAAAATGTGCCCCTTTATTATTTATTTATTTGACTCGTTCTGTATAGTGAGGCTTAAATGCTTTTCGGAACAAATAATTAAATTCCATTATGGAAAGTGGAGATTGCCGGCAAAATGTACTCACTATGGCTATTAGACCCGTGAGTCCCCAGGGAAACTCCACGGAGGGAATATAAAAATCTGGCTATGTTTATATGTAAGATATGCTGTATGACATATATTGAGCCCACAGGAATGATGTTACATAAGAAGCCAAATGCAGAGGGGGCTGTTAGCCTGTAGTTTCTTACAGCAGGATCTGCATACCAGGCCACTGGGGGCCATCTAGCTCGCTGCCATGCTTGTATATCTGGTACTGTTCATATACTTTAAATGGTTGAAAAAAAATCAAACAAAGAATATTTTGTGTCACGAGATAAGTATATGAAGTGAAAATTCCATTGTTCATAAAAAGAATGAATGTGCAAACATCCCCTCATTTACATACAGCCTGAGGCTGTCTTTGAAGAGGACAAGTGGAGTATTTGCAACAGAGGCCATAGGGTGTCAAAGTCAAACATATTTCCTAGCTAGCCCTTCACTGGGAAAGTTTATTGAGTCCTGTACTAGAGGAATTTGAACAAGGGCTTTGGAAAGGGCGTAGTACTAGAGCTAAATAAGTTCAAAATCATTCATGGGGTTAATGCATTTGGATATTAACTCTTGGTCATGATTAACTTGATTATTTTCTGAAATAAATGTGCTAAGAGGAGAGGAAACATACCCTAAGTAGCTTTTTGCATCCCATAACCTTTGCCTGGGATTATACGCTGGTGCCATCGTTTTCCTCTATCACCAGTACCTCTTATGTCTTTTTCTCACTACTCCACTGCTGCAGTCCAAGTATAAGGCATGGCCATCTCATCTTGCTTTTGGGAAGAGCCTTCTAATTAGTCTCTTACAGTACATGTCCAAGGGATGGTTCATCCTACGTAACAGCTGCAGTGATGCCTTAGAAAAGGAAACAGATTTTTGTCTGGCTAAATTTTCTACTTCATTTAAGTCTGTACTCAAATCCTCTAGGAAGGACTTTTGTTTTTGACCATTCTTTCTAGAGTAGTCCCCACCTCACTCTATCTCTACTTAGGTTCCCTCCTTTTTATTATTGTCTTAGTGCTTATCATTGTCTTATGTTTTCTGAGTTGGCTTAGTGACTATACTTTATTTCTCTTACCAGAAAGAAAGTGCCTTAGGGGTAGGTACCTTACAGTATATAGTTTTGTATAAAAAGTTATATATATTCAAGGAATATGCAAAAAATCAATGATTGTTGTAGCATTAGAAGATGGAGTGTAATGAATGTTTTTATTGTATATTCTTAAATTTATTTTTTCCTAAATTTCATACCCTTTAAATATATTAGCTATTCCCAAACATTAAAAAACAAAACAGAGATCTTGTGTGGCATTTAAGGTAGTCCCATACCTTCATGACACAATCTCTCATCCATGTGCTGTTGTTGCACTGTGACAGGCTTAATGTAACATGAGACAGGTCTGTGCTCATCCCCCTGGAGCCAGACAAGTCACCAAGGATCACAGAAGTGATCTATGAGCATTTTGAGGATGACTATTTGGGGTAAGCCAGCTTCTACCTGGTCCTCCTGGGATTTGTTCATAGAGCCTAGTTGCCATGCTGGGAGATCCTGGCCACAGGACGAGGTATGGCAGCCAGCAGCCCAGCTGAAATCTCAGCTACAGTAACAGCCAGTCCCTGCATTAAGCCTTTGAGGTGGCCCTGGATGCAGCCACCATCTAACTGCCACTGAATAAGACCCAGAGCAAGATCTGCTTTGTTGAGCCCAGGTGACTCCCAGACATATGAAAGATAATATGAAAAAGACTGTTTTGCTAAAAAAGAGTAGATACCATGCCTCTTAGATTTATTAGAGTGTTTTCAATGTCTTGCATGAGTACACAAGAAAAGTTCATCGATTGAATGAATAAATGGATGGGTCTTCTTGGCAGAAGTCTTTGTAGCACTGGCATTATATTCTACCTGTCTGCTTCCCGAGAGGTCTGGTGACTTTTTTTTTTATTTTTATTTATTTTTTTTAATTTATTTTTTTTATTTTTCAACAAATAATACACTGCATATATTCTTCTTAGTGGTTAATTGCTGTACAACATGCGGACTTGTGATCCTATTTACAAACACCATTAGAACAAATCATTCTATTCATTAACAGAATGTAACTATATATCTATCCCAACCACTTTGAATACACAGATACAAAATGGACATTCATCGGTATACCCCATTTTTTCTAAGTTCTGTTATTGAATATTATAGGTGTGTAAACTCAGCAAAATATTCTAAAAGAGTCCAGTAGCCCATAATAGCATTGGGTCTTCTGTTTAACTGGCAATGTCAGAAATTATTGACCTGAGTCCCCCACAGCTCAACATAACAACATGGCTTTACTTCCTATATTTCGTCTTCATACTTTTCTACTGGATGGTTAAGACCAAGGTAAAGCAGGACCTGTGCAACAAGAGCTGTAGCTTTTTGGTCTGAGAAGGTCAGTGAAATGCCCTCAGGAGGTCTGGTGACTTTTGAAGTTTCCATGTCCTCGCTCTCAAGGAGACCTGTGGCTAGTAGAAGACACAGATATTAAATACTTTTGACATTCAGATTTCCTGCCATCTGTACTCTTTCTCCTGGATCCTGTTCTGTTGTAAACCTAATCTGGTTATTTTGCACTAGTCCGCTGAAAGTTGGGAAAAGCTTGCGGTCCTTAGCAGAAGCTGCCAGGCTCTGTGGATCTCCTTGGGCCCATTTCATGTTTCTTTTCTTGGTTGCTTTGCTTCTATGATGTGTCCCTGTCACTGGCTTTAAAACATCTACTTCCACTACTGGCGTAGTTTTTCTCAAACTCTCAAAGAGTGAGAAATGACTGGGTTTCACCCACTAGAGGCTATTTTTAGCGAATAGCTAACTTGTGCATGAGTTTGAAAGCTCAGTTTCAAGCTGGGAGGTATGTAACCTGCACTCCACGGTTTGCTATGGGATCAGCTAGAGTCACTTTTCATGGGAATTAGCCAGAAATCAAGTATGTTTCCTTCTTTCCTTTTTCCTGCACGTTCCCTACTTCTGTCTCATGCGGGCATTTTAAAAAACAGATCACTTCCCCAGAAATCTTCCCTCTTGAGTCTGGGCAGGAGGAATCCCACCTGGCACTCACATTTCACATGTTAGAGTGCTGCATATACATTTAATTTGAAGAAAGAATGCAATGGGAATAGTAGCCCTTGTGGTAAGACCAAAGACTAATATAGCTTTTTGGTGAGCAGGTGCCATGAAGTACCCTAACCCGACTTCAGTAAAGTGCGCTCTGTGGGGCCTTAGCTATTTTATAACATGTTATGCTTATTTTGATTAAAGGAATCAGATATAAAGAGGAATCGAGGAATATACTTACGGGAGTAGTTGGTATGAAAAAATGTAAGCATGTAGTTGTTTTAAAAAGCCTGTCTAAGCAGGGTACATGGAGGGAAAAAGGATGATTATACACAAAAAGTTACATGTTAAGGTCCAATTTGGCAAATGTGCTTAAATCTCCTGTAGCCCTCACGAAAATGCTACTAATCCTTTTTGTCCTGCACATGCTGACAGCTTATTTAAGATTGTCCTGCCCCAAAAGGACATGGGCTTTGTGCTCTACCAGATGGTTTAATTAGTCAAGATTCTGAAAAAGCTAACTGGAAAATTTGTTTAGCCCCATTTGTTCAAGTACACCAACCATTCAAAGTTGGGTGGGGATTCAGAGAGCAACAGATTTACCCACCCATAAGGTATTGGGGTTGTTACTTTTTGATGGGCTCCTGAAAGGCTGGAGCAGGCTGCCAGTGTGGTTAATACAATGGACTCCACCAACACCAGGAGCACATGGGGAGGACAGCTTTCATTTTGGGTCTGTTCAGAAGGAACAACTTGTTAAAAACTAGTTAATGGAAGAATGCTTTCTACTATTGGTCTGCCATGACACTCGCAAAATGTGCAGTCATGTTGCCTTTGATTCTCCAGTATCTTCGTGCTACCTGGATGCCTTTATTGGAGTGATACATGGAATTAGTTCCACATTTCTTCCCTTGAAATTAGCATATTAATGTGGCAGATTGATAATGCAAGAAGGATGGATGCTTGAATACACAGGCAGTTTTCTCGAGGGCTCCAGCAAACAGCCTCTTCCTCCAGTGATCCTCGGCATGTTCACACTAAGTCACAGAATATAAAATGTAAGGAGACACATCTACTTTAAACTCCTCATTTCACCTGGGGGTCGACCAGGCCTTAAATTGATGCTGTGATTTGATTCAAGGGAGGCCTGTTGGAGCCGTAAACCAGAGGCTGGATGAACAAAACAGTTCTTTTGTTACACTCTCATATTTAAGGAGGCAATATGATGGTGAGGGAAAATAGAGGAGAATCTGCCCCATTTAGTCCATAGATCTGGGTGGAAATCTTGATTTTTTTCTAGCAAGCATGAATTGGGTCATAGTCCTTCAACATTAGCTTATTTAGCCTTAAAAGTTGAGATAGAAATAATTTCTTGGCAGGGTAATTAAATTTATTTTTTATGTATTTGGCACAGGGTCTCACTATGCAGCTTGGACTGCTAGTGATCCTCCTGTTTTCAGCCTCCCCAGTGCTGGGATAACAGGGGTGCACCACCACAGCTGGTCTTGGTCACCAGCTCAGCATGCCCGGGGCGGGTCTGGCACAGCATGTAGTGCTGGGGATTGAACCCTGGTTACTGCGCTTGCCTAAGCAGGCACTTAGTCTGCTGAGCTATCTCGCCAGCCCTTAATAATCCCATGTCTCTCTCT
>NW_004524605.1:14016493-14036360 GCF_000260255.1 Octodon degus
GGCAAAACTGATCTCTAGTTCTTATGACTTTTGGCTTAATATTCCTCCTATTTCATCTTTACTGATTCCTCGATTATTATATATACTGGAAATTTTTCATGGTATGATTAGATTGATGAATAGCACTGTCTGACTATGAACTTTTGAAAATTAGGACTATAAGATCAGTATAGGGGCTGGGGAGATAGCTCAGTAGGATAAGTGCTTGCCTGGCAAGTGCAAGGTCCTGAGTTCAATCCCTGGTTCCTCCAAAATAAAAAAAAGCAGTATTAAAAATTACTGCCAGTGAGCACTCATAGAAAATAGTCAGATTTTTCAAGGAGGAAATGAGTAATTTGGGTGGTATAGTTCATAAATAGCATAACAATAATGATTGGTAATGGTAGAATTTATGGATTATTTAGTATATTCGACAAATGTTTATTGAGCAGCTGTGCTAATTTCACACAAGAAGAGACTCAGGGGTGAGTGGAGCAGATCTGGTCTTCTGTCCTCACTAACTTAGTGTGTGGAGTCAAGGAAGACATTTTTTAATAAACTTGACTCATCTTTTGGTTTGTTAAAAAAGCTCATTAGAGATAATAAAACCTGAAACCATAGCTTTAGAAAAACTTAGGAAAATCACTTGATGGAAAATAAATAATCATTTACAAGAGGAAAGAAGGAAATTTTGGGGATATTTCCAACATTTAAGGCTAGAAAATGCTTCCACAGATTCTTTTAGCAATGGGATGGAGTAATGCTCTGTCAATAAACTCTGAGAACCAGGTCTTATGCTAAGTGTATTACTTCACTTTTCATGAAGTGGAGGGTAGGTTTTAGGATCACCCTCATTTTTTTTTAACAGATAAAAGAATTGGATTGTGGGGGATTGACAACTGGTGGTCAACTTGTAACACTGAGCTGAACTGAATCAGCATGGTGCTGGGTGTGGGGTGCCCACCTGAGGATTGTTGCCAGCAGCATAAGGGGCAGAAGTGGAGAGGAAGAAGTTGAGAAGCTGTGCATCAGTGGAGTAGCTCGGGATCTTGCCATGGAGAATGACTATGGTTCACTGTGGGGGAAGCTCTGGTCCTCGCTTTGAACATCGCCTCCTGACTCTGGAGGGGAAAATAGTGCACTGTTCAATATACTGGAAAAGCTTGTCATGCTGGCTTTCTTGATACAAACTCAGCTGTTTTCATTCTTAGAGGAAGTTAGGATCTCGCTGTCATCACTGAGGATGGCTGTGGTGCCTTTCCAGGGAGCTCTGGCTCTCACTTTGAGCATTGCTTCCTGGCTTCAGTTCAGACCCCTCAGTCTGCTGGCACAGCTCCTTCATCCCATTGGCACAGACTTTCTAGCTTCTGACACTGATGTTTGGGCCTTCCTAGCCCAGATCTGTGAAACAGGCCTACATGGGACATTGTTTAGGCCCTTGGGCTCCAGCTGGGCTCATGGAGGACACTACCATGGGCTCCAGGTCTTCAACTGGACTTGTGCGGGACATTGCCATGGGATCCAGGCCCTCAGCTAGACTCTTTGGGTCTTTAGTGTGTGGACAGATTTCCTGCACTCTTTTTTTGTGTATGACTCTTTGGGTGACTATTATAAAATAATCCTATAAATTATGTGTTCTGTGTTGTTTTCTTTGCAGACCTTAACTACAACAGGGATGCTAGGAGAGGTTTCAGAAAAATCCAGGACCAGCTTTGCCACAGTGTGGCTTCAGAGTGAGACACAGCTGGTAGGACTATCTCTGTGGCTTCCAGCTGTGCACACTACAATTACCAAATATCCCTGTAACTTAGTATCTTTGACTGCACAATAGGGTTTATTTTAAGGTTGTGCAAAGGATGATATGAGATTATATTAATGAAAGTATGTGATTAGTATTCCAGACAGGTAGGATGATCATGTGTCTTGATTTTCTAGGGATTTTCCCATTTTTACCATTCTAAAGCTTGTAGCCTCAGATGCCCTATAGTTGTGGGCAACTTGGGACAGTTGGTCATCTCAAGGCCATTCCTACTCCAACTAGCAAAATATGTGAACAAAGTGCTGATAGATTTTGGAAAACAGGAAGTGGCTCCAGGAGGCAAATGAATTTCAGCTGGAGCTTGAGGCCGCTGTCAACTCTTGTGGGCTGAAAGACATCAGGGAAAGTCTCTCTGATAAGGCCTGTGAGAAAAATGGGGGAGTTAGAACAGGGTTTGGGAAGCAGGATATTTGCCAAGCTCTAGTGCTCATGTTTTATGTGTATGAGATTTGTACAGAGGTGCACAGAAAAAGCCTGGGGATGAGTATTGAACTCAAAGGCAGAAAGAGGGAGAGGGTTCAGTGGCAAACCTGTGGTATCTTACTGTATGACTTTTCCTGTTTTCTCTTTTGTGGAACACATTTTGGTGGATTTGAATTTTCTTCTGCCTTTGACTAATGGCATGATCCTGGGCAGTCGGTTTCACTTCTTTAATCCATACTCACTACTTTTATAAAAAGAAATGATAGGGGCTGGGGAGATGGCTCAGTAGAATAAGCACTTGCCTGGCAAGCACAAGGGCCTGAGTTCAATCCCTGGTTCTGCCAAAAGAAAAAAAAAAAAAAAAGAAGTTGTTGACTTAAGCCTTTGGGGCCAGGGAGTTGGCTCAGTAGAATAAGCCCTTGCCTGGCAAGCACAAGGGCCTGAGTTCAACCCCTGGTTCCACAAAAAAAAAAAAAGAAAAAAAAAATGATAGCCCTAATCTCCTCAGATATGGTTAGGCTTGAATAAGAATAGGGAGGATAGTTTGGATAATTGGATTTCTACAGGTATACTGAAAGGAGAAATTAATGCTTAAGATTTTTTAAAAATTTTGTTTTTCTTTTTAATTTCATGTTTATTTTTGTTCCTGTTTTGTTCTTTTTTTTTTTTTTTTTTTTTTAAAGAAATTTTACAAGTTTATATCTGGTAACCTAAACAACAAATTTGAAGATAACACCATGCAATCTAGTAACCATTGTCAAAGTCCTATTTGTTTAATGAAATTTTTTATCTTTTTAAAAAAATATATATTGGTACAGGGTCTTATTACGCAGCTCGGACTCACAGTGATCTTCCTGTTTTCAGCCTCCCCAGTCCTGGGATTACAGGCATGCACCACCATACCTGGACTCAGTGGCCAGCTCAGCATACCTGGGGGCAGGGCCAGTGAGGCATCTGGTGCTGGGGACTGAACCCTGGTCCCTGAGCTTGCCTAAGCAGGAGCTTAGTCTGCTGAGCTATCTCACTGGCCTGTGTCATTTCTTTTTTTTCCCCCATAATTTTATTGAGAGATAAATAGCAATGAGACAGTTTCAAATCAAATTGGTATAATTAACACATTGTATACTCTCTTCCTAGTGGTTATTTGCTGTACAAGATGCAGACATGATATCCTATTTACAAATACTATTAGAACAAATCCCAATCCCTCTATTCATTAAGAGAATGTAATTATATATCTAATCTAACCATTTTGAATACACAGATACAAAATGCACGTTCGTCTGTATCCCCTTTTTTGTTTAATTCCATCATTTGAATATTATAGGTGTGTGAACTCAGCAAAATATTCTAAAAGAGTCCAGTAGTCCATGATATTATTGGGTCTTCCACTTCACTGGCATTATCAGAAATTTTTTGACTTGAATCCCGTACAGCTCAACATAACAACATGGCTTTACTTCTTATACTTCATATTTATACTTTTCTGCGGGATGGTTAAGACCAAGATAAAGCAAGACCTATGCAACAAGAGTTGTAGCTTTTTGGTCTGAGAAGGTCAGTGAAATCCCCTCAGGATTTATCCTGAGATCCTGTACCTTAGATTGTAGATCCTTTGTCAGTGTCAGCCATGTGGATGAGTCACAACCATTGCTTTGACCTGTGTCATATCTAAGGCTTTTTGTTTTTTAACAAAAACTATTTTGTATTTAAAAATTTTTGATGTGGCAACCCTATGCTAAGATAGCTAACCATTCTAATTATCTCAGGTCTGAAGTTCTCCCAGGACATAAGACTGTCTGTCTAAACCTGGGACAATCACAAGCAAATAGGCACAACTTGTCACCCTGTTAAGGAAGCCTAGCAGATTCACTTTTGAAACTCAAATGATAGTAATAGGCACTTTTCCCTAAACATTCACACAACCAAATGAATGTAATATTTCACATATAGAAATTCAGTGTTTTGCTCTTTGAAGCCTATCCACAGTTTCTGGTTAAAAATCTAGGCTCTGAAAAATCATCCAGGCCTGGCAATTGTGTAATCTGATATGACAGGAGCAGTTATACAATTAATAAAAAAGGGTTACATCAGAACATCATGAGAAACTTATTTATACATTTCATTTTAACCTAAGACACATGAAGTATGTGTTCATTTACTTATCAGTTGATGTCTGGCCAAGGTCTTTTTCTGGCCAAGTGTCTGCGATTAGAATACCTGATCTTCCTTACACTTGGCAATTCATGATGCAGTATCTGTGAATTCTAGTTTTTGTGTTTTTTTTTTAAATTGCAGCACCGATATAAAAAAATACTTGAGAGGCAATCTCAGTAAAGAATCCTACCAGAAGTTTACTACTTGCCCCTTATCTTTTATAGTGATCTTCTTTTTAAAGATTGAATCTGACAGTTATTTCTCTATAAGTACCTTTATCAAGTATGTACAAAGAAGTCTACTGAGTTTTGATAGAAGTGAAAGCTACATTTTTGTGCTTGCATTTCATCTGTTCATAATCATGAAAGCAGCACAACTGCCACCAGCAAGGGTGATGGCAATCAGTGTTCGGGTGTCTGTGGCATGGATTTATCCACTAGGTGAGTAAGTGGAGGACATTTAGTGGGGGCTCTGATGTGGCCTCATGGAGAGCATGCGCAGTCTTCTTTTTGGAATCCTCAACAAAATTCTCATTCTTCCCTTTTAGCTCCATGAGTGGATTCTTTCAGTACCACTCTGAGGAGGGGCCCAGCTTCAGATCTGCATTTGATGGGCAGCAGAGATGGTCCTCTGCACTTGGGAGCCAGAAAGAAAAGAGGCAGAGATACTGAAAAAATTCTGGGAAAATCCAGGAGTCTTGGGGAGATGTGGAGTGTCTCCACTACCATAAGAATTGGAGCTTTGAGGCAACCCTACTTCACTTTCAGAGGCTGAGAAGTACCAAATGACATTATAATGAAATAAATCACTCAAGGAGCTTAGATGTTAATAAAAGAAGTGTTCCCATAACTTTCCACAGATGCATGCACATCATGAGAAGTCAAAACGGAGGCGACTTTCCAAGTGGCATGTTCTGTGGGCCATGGATTCTCTCTACAGGCCATCAGGTGTTAGCTCGCTTTGCCTTCTCTGCAGTCGCCATAAGCCCATTGCTTGACCCAGAGCGGGCAGGTCTGCGGTGCATGCTGGCTTGGTGTGTGAGTGCTTGTCTCAGTGATGCTCGGGCCCTGTTGTGCTTATGGAATGCCTTCCAGTTCATGACTGAACCACAATTCTGGCTCTGCCCACTGCACACCAAATAGTGCTCGCTTGTGAGGCTCATGCTCACTCTTGGGAGCATTAAAACTTGGTAAAAATGCAGTTTTGGGTGAAGTGGTGGCAGAACGGGGAGCTCTTTCTACCCACAGCACTTCAGAGGAATTAAAATTTCAGACTAGTGAGAAGAAGGCTGAGTTTTAAGTAAAGGGAACATCGTGCAGATGCTGAGCAGGGGCAGAAGCATGAAAGGCTCTGGGTACATGATGTTACTGCAGAGAAAAAACAGCTAGCATTGAGAACTTCGGCCTCAAAAGGTCATATTGGAGGCCTAGCTGGGAGGGTATGTTCTAACATGTCGAGAAAGTGAGTAACACAATGCTAGGGGAGAAAAGAGCCTTAGTCTTTACGATTTTGTACAAGGGCTCTGGCCCAACCATTGGCTTCCACTGACTGGCCCTATTTGGGTAATTTTTCCTTTCTGCTTAGCTCCTTCTTATTCTCTGTGACAGCTAATAACCGGCATTCCAAAATTCCTTTCTTATATACCTGATGCATATCACCTTCCATTTTCCTTGAGCACAAGGAAGCTCTGGTTTTCCCCTATGAGCAGTGAAGGGCAAATCGGTATTTATATTGGATTGAGCAGAGTCTGGAATGGCCACGTGCTGGCACTGTGTCCTCTGTTTTATTTGATGTATGTACTATAGATGAAATCACCAGGCAGATGTTGGTTTAGTTGGTTTCATTATTCAGGTTCTGAATTCCCAGGGAGCTTGGGCTGTTTTTCATTAATAATCAGAATTACTATTTGAACAGGCAACTCCTACTTGCATTCTTACTATGAGCAGGCATTGAAATGGACACTTGCTTTGCATTACCTCATCGGATCTTCTCAACAGAATGATAAGGCGGAGACTGTTATTTCATGGAAATCCAGACTTAAGGTTAATAAAAGCAAAGGGAAGCTGCTAAGAGCTGAGCTAGGATTTATCTGATGTGAAAGGCAGTACAATTGATGCACATATGAAAACATTGCCTGCTGAGCAGGAGAGATCACAGGGAACCTCTTACCACCCTATCTGCACACTTGCCCAGACTGAACTCCTGTTGTCAGCGAAGAAGCAGTCAATTTGGCTTCATCCGGTGTGTGAGGAACACAGGAATGGCTGCTGCACCTCGGAATCACAGTGCCCAGGGCAAAGCAACAGATCAAAACTTCCAAACTTTCTGACACTAAAAAGGCACTAAATAGACCAGGTCTTTTTAGGTCAAGGCTATGGTCACCATAGAAACAATGTAAGGAGTGGTTGTCTGAGAAAATCCACCCAGAAATCTGAAAGGAAAACAGCAAAACTTATGAGAGAAAGAATTTTTCTCCGGGAGTATGCATGTGACTTACTGAAATACTTTGAAGTTCTCATATACTCAAGAAGTCTACTTTTTTTCTGCATTTACCTACAGCTAGAAATGTAGTCTTCTTAGTGCTTGGAACCATACTTTCCTCCATCCTCAGAAGGGCTAAGGGTCTGCAGTTGAGTCAGGGGATTCAGGAGGAGCCAAGGCAGAGACCATGAGTGTGCCTTGGTTACTGACATTCCCATTAACCCAGTCCAAGTGCAGGGATTTCTGCCCTGTTGCTTTTGTGCTTCAACTGAAACAAACGAACCAGAAACTCATTGTCAGCCGGGTGTGGTGGTGCATGCCTGCAACTCCTGCATTTTAGGAGTTGGAGGCGGAAGATCACATGTTGGAGCGCAGCCTAGGCAACTTAGCATCTTAGTGAGACCCTGTCTCAAAATACAAATTAAGATGTGGCTGGAGATGCAGTTCAGTGAAAACGGGTAGGGGAGTCATCGTCAACACAGAGGATTGCACACCTTTCCTGCACAAGGCTTGCCGTCTCTGGAATGCTACCACTTAGCCCCATTGGTCTCTTCTTAATTTTGAGAGAATTTCTCTTTGTGCTTCTATTAGAGAAATGCCTTTTAGTTTTCAATCCTGTGCCATCAGGACCCCTAACACACATAGAAAGGATGCAGTGTTTTGGTTCGCTGAATCTTCATATTAGTGCTGGCTTCCCAACTTTGGCAATCATGGCCTGAAGTGGAATCACCTCTTCATAAACCTAATGGACTAAGAATTGGAGGGTCCAGAGAGAACTTGGGATGTTGTTAGTTGGAAAAGAATGGAAAGGCGAGTGGAAAAATAACAGCTGTCTCTGCCAAGTACACGAGTGGTGAGGGCATGTTTTCATCATCATATCCCAATACACTGGATCCTTTTCAGAATTCCTAACTGATGTCCTAATGGCAAAAATGCTAACTTCATGTAATAGAGATAGGGCCTTTGGAAGCCAGTTCTGACAGGGAAAGTTGAGAATTCTGGCTCAGTATTTTGGGAGATGAGAGCAGTAAGTAACCAGGTACCTGTGTTTTGTTCAAATAATAATAGAGCAGTATACTCTGTGAAGGCCAAGGTTGTGCCCGATCCTGCTTGATTTTACTCGCAGGCCCTCACTTTACAAATAAAGCACATGAGGAATGTCTAATGATTAGAATCATTGAGGAATTGATGACACAAAAGGAAGTGAAAGCTGCAACTTACAGAACGCCCTGTACCAGTCCCATTTAGACTCGATTTGTAGTTTCTGAGACCCCAGCAAATAACTGAATTATTCCAAACATCTGTAAAATGGGATTACTCAAATGTTTGTGATAGGTTGCTGCAGAGCATGAATAGGATGTGGGAGGATTTTGACAACACTTGTAAATATTATTCTTATATTATCATTTTTATGGTGCAGGGGAACTAACCAGGGTCTTGCATGTGGTAGGTGGGCACTCATACCACTGAGTTACCCAGTCCTTATCGTGTCAAGACTTACGTATTTTAATAATATGTACTTTTCTGTTATCAGATTTTATTCTTCACACACACATACACACACACACACACACACACACACACACTTGTGAAAAATACCATTTTAAATATTTATTTTAAAATCAAGAAAGCAGGCTTGGAAAACGTAAGCCACTCTATAGGGTCATGTGTAAGTACGGAGTGGTGCTAGAAGTTTTTTCTGACTCCACATTTCCTGTCCCTAATTATGATTCTATTCTGTCTTCTTATCCTTTGATATACTAACTGAGAAGATATAAATTCACTCAAGCCCTGGCTTCCTGCTTCTGTGTGGGTGGGTAAGGCAAGCCACTAGGAATGTGGGAAGAAACCAAAGAATGCCTTGCCTCCTGTAATGTATTTATTTTTTCCCACACAGCGTGGTTCTGCAGAGTGCCAACACCAAGGCTTCGCTAATGAATGTGAGTGACTTAGCAACAGTAGACCCTTCGCTTAGCCTAGAGACTCTGCTAAATGCTCTGGCCTCAACCACTTAGATGGGGGCCAGTGCACAAAGCCATGAGTGTTGATGGCAATCCTGTTAGTGCTAAGCTCCTTTTTAGTTATGGGCAGCCAGAGGAGGTTTCATTCACCAGTTACAGGTCATACTTACATTTCAGGCACTGTTCTAAGATCTGTCCTAGCATTATCTCATCTAATCTTCTGAAGAACCCCTCGAAGTGAACCATCATCTGTGCTTTCTCTGTGAATCCAAAACAGAGGCATTACAGAGGCTTATTCAGCTCCAGACGCTGCTCTAAGTGCTCGGGTGCCCTGTGTTACCTTGTGGAATCCTCTCAAACAACCCCCAACGTAGATGATATCACCTGCCTTCCTATTTTATAGGCAAGAAGATTAAAGAATGACAAGTGAAGAAACTTACCTTAGTGACACACAATTGGTAACTGAGAGCTCTGGGATTTGAACCCAAACACATTGGCCTCAAAATATATACCTATGTACTACTGACTAGCCTATCACTGCCCAAACCCACATGGCTTAAAAATAGTTAATTAACCTTTTTCCATCTGTGAAGCTTTAATAAGAAAGTATTAACTGGCTTTTTTGCTTCTTCAAAAAGAATATTAGTGGGAGGAAAAATAATAAAAGGGTCGGAACAAAGTACAGACATCCACAACTTAAAGGAAGACAAAGCCTCTTCCTCTAACTATTTGGCTCATAAGTTCAGTGGGTTCAGTCCATCCTTGGCTTGCTCTGAGGCAGATGGCACAGTGAAAGAAACAGTGGCCTGGGGGAGAAAAGCTGCCCATGTCACAGTGGCCAGGGAGCAGAGTGCACAGGTTAACCCTGGAACAAGAACACACGATTTCAGGTCACAGCCCTGGCGACATGACTTTTCCGGCAGCCCTGCCTTCCAGCTGCGCAGTCAGCTATGAACTCGTCTCAGACGATGAGGAGTATCATGACCCCATGACTCGGTCATGTTCCAAATGCAGGACACTTTGGGGAGATATTTTGGTAGCTTTGCCTAATGAGAACATTGTGGGTACTCAACTTAAACTCACAGATGGAATTATCTTGAAGAGGCTTAGATAAGTAGAAAAATCATTAAAAGTTGTTGACTTTGGACTTCAACAGAAATCAGTCACTTACTACCTGTATGACTTTTTATAAGTTGTTCTGTTCCTTTGAACCTCAGTAAAAAGGGGGTGACAACATGCTTACCTCAGAGGGCGTAGGTAGTAAGACTTCATGGAGAACAGCAGATGAAGACTTCAGACAGTGCCTAAAGTGAAGAAAAATGACTACAAGTAGATTAAAAAAAATTATAGGTAAATATTCTGCCATAATAGAGTTTTCAAAATTTAGCTATCTAATAAACATGTCTGATTAACACCATTAAAAAAATCTTGTTCATATTATAATTAATAACTTGATTATGCTATCTAATGCTAATCTGTTTCACTGAACTACAAACTCCACTAGAATATAAACTGTTATTCTGTGGAATCTGTGCGTGTGTTTATTTTGTCTTGCCTCCCTGCGGTGGCTTTATTGAGTACCTGAGCATCAAGAGGGGCTACACTGTGTCCGGTTATAAACAAACATCACACATTTTAAAATTTGAAGAATTTGCTCAACAACTCTGAATACACTGATGTAGTGCATAGTGTTTAGCCAAAGCTTGGCATTATTTTTATTAAAGAACAAAGAAAGAAGAGGAAACAGCTGAACTCTTACATGAAACTGAGAAGATATCCCCTGCAACTCTTGCCATCATAAACATTAAATAATTTTTTTTTATGGTGACATTTTTGGCCCATGCTGAAACGTATTGATTTGTTTCCTGTGAGTCATTGTCTGTTCTTTCTGTGTTAGAAAACATATTGAATATCCATGTGATGATATAAATATATATGTGTGGGTGGAAAGAGGGTGAGAAGGGTTTCTTTCAAGCTCTAGGAAGGGAAATTGCTTCCTCATAGATTCCCACATCATCAATCAAGTCATCACATCCTCAGGCTCTTACATATTCTCCCTTGAAACAAAACTGAATCATCCCTTCCGGTTTTAAAGCTTGAGAAAAAGCTTTCGAAAGTTCTAGAGATGGCCCTTTTTGTGGGGGACTGTTCCTGTCTTTATAGCAGGAAATGTAAGTTGAGAGAAGTCCAGCCGCGATTTCCACTGAGGGCAGTAGAGGGCAGACGTTGCCACTCCTGCCTACCCAAGGTTTCTGGGCAACATTATGTTTATGCAAACAGCCTTTGACATAATAGCTTTGAAACAGCTGAAAATTGAATTGTGCCTTGAGGCCAAACATCGAGACCCACCACCTTTGTTATATTCATCTGCCACAGTAAGTTGGGTTCACCGCTGGCTCTGGGAGCTGCTTCATCCTAGAATCTAGCCCCACAAAAATTTTGGGTAGGAGAAAGACAAACGTTACTTCCTCACACAAACGCTTGGCAAGGTGTCTTTTCAGACTCTTATCTTAAGGGAGAGAGATTGTTCTGTGGATTTCTCCAGCCAAGTGAAGAAAATAAAAGAAAACTGGAAACCTAAACCAAATCCATCTAATTCTGGAATCTCTCTGTGGGTATGCGTAGATTTTTAGCTTCTCCACTTAATCTAATTAGGACTTTGCCTCCCGAAATAAATACCTAATAAAGAATGAACCTATTAAAAGACTAAATTTACTACACACCCATTTGTGCGAAGCCTCTGCGTGTTTTCTTCAAGCAGCAACGCCAATGAAACTGAACGTTGTTGTTTGACTGGGTAATGACCTCCTGCTGTAAGACGGATTATAGAAAATAAACGTCAAGGGGGGAGAAAGCCGGCTGCTTTATTGAATTCCTCGGATGATAATACCATCACCTGAAATAGCTGCCTGAAAAGAGCTTAAAATGGAGAGAAAAAGCACCATCCAGAGCCAATTTGCAATTGGGGAATCGTTCATTTTCCTGGAAGTAATTTTGTTCTGAGTTGAATTCACTGCCCTGGTTTTGGGGGGCTGACAAAATAGATTTTTTTTTTTTTTTTTTGAGAACTCTGTGGCATCACAGGTGCTTGACACAGGAGGGTACATAGGCATTGACTAACTGAATCATTTGGGTATTACTAAGTGTTTCCTAAGGGCCCACTCTGCGTTAGGTGCTATTTAGAAGCTGGGACATGGTAATGGACAAAATAGGTGTGCTATTACCCTCATGAAACTTGCAATCTAGTGAATGAGGTAGAATTCACTAGCAAATATTTAAGTCTCTGCTTCTGATCAGGCACCTAGCCCTGGAATGGCTAAAATTACCATCTATGTAAGTACTAGGAAGATGAAGTAGGGGGATTGCTAGGCCAGCATGTATGCTACTTTCTTGAAGAATAGTTTAAGAAAAATCAACATCATAAGGACCCTCAGTTCAGTATGGAGTTTAGCAGATTGTAGCACTTACAGTAGAGCTCTTTTCTGGGGGAGGGAGATAGTCCAAGACTCTTAGTGTTTGAAATTATGGGCAGCCCTGAACCTTATATACATTAATTTTACTATATGTACTATATGTAATTATATATATATATATATATATATATATATATACACACTATATAATATATATGATAAAATTTAATTTAGAAACTAGATACAGTACAATATTTGCAATAACTAATGATAAAATCAAACAATTATAACAATATACTTAATAAAAGTTATGTGAATGTGGCGTTTCTTAAAAAGACAGATAATAAGAATTAGAGAGATCTCCCTGACCATGAGGAGGGGAGGAAAGGGAAAAAGAAGAATAAAGATGTATTATGTACATGGGCCAACTCTCCATGAGCAATGTAATCATATACTGCAAACACATGAATAATTTTTTAAAATCTTGTATTTTTATCTCTTTACTTAAAGGGAACATTTTGTTTCTCAATGGCAAATCCAAATTGCTAGCCTTGCTACTCTTGTGCTTTGGAGCTATTTAAAGTGAAATAAGGACAAGCTGACTTTGCAACTTGGGAGAGACGACACTCCCTATGGGCCACACCTCAAGACCAAGACAAAAGAGGAAGCACAGCAACACTTATCAGGGGTTGATATTCTACATAGGTGTCAATCACCTTGAAAGAGCCCAAATGAGTCACTAGCCCAACCCCCGACAGGAAGAGACCCTGTCCTGTGTTCATGCTCACTTGCTATGTGACTCACTTACTCATTTGGTCCTGGTTTTAATCAATTTTACTTGAGCAATGGTTCTTAAAATCTCATTGGTTGACCAGAGCTTTGTCCCACCTCCTGCCCACCTAAGCAAGTTCCCATGTCTTCTCCGCCACCTTAGACCCACCTCACCACATGGTTTTCCTCTATAAAAGTCCCTGGAAGAGACAGCTTTCCGGGGACAACCCGCTTGGATCCCCTCCAGTCCCTTTCTCACACAGGAGCTTTCTTTCCTCCAATAAATATATTCTGCTAAAAAAAAAATAAAAAAGGATTGCTTGTGCACCATGACTATGATACCATGGCAGTCCACTTGCTAGCTAGCATAGCTGCTCAGTGAGTAAGAGTGAGACGCACGGATGATGTCGATATGCTAGACAGAGGGCTGGCTCGTATTTTATGAAGACAGAATATCATAGTGTCAGATTTTGTCATGCTACTCAAAATGCAGGCACACAATTTAAAATCTGAGTTATTTGTGGAAATTTCTATTTAATAGTTTCTGACTGGGGTTGAACACAGGTAATTGAAGGCATAGAAAATAAAACCTGGGATAAGGGAGGACTTGCTTGTGCATGCTAGTCATAGGCTTGAGAGTTCACTCAGTGGGCTTCGATCTAAGCATCAGCTTGTTCTGTGACATGGTTTCCTTTTCAGAATAGAAGTTTGTGGGTGCAATTGTCTGATAGGATAGACGTTTGAGTAAAATGAGAGAACATGCACCCGAACACCTTGTAGCAAAAGAAGATAGGGATTCCTTTTATGGGGTGGTAGCTTCCCAGGGCTTACCCATAAGGAGCTAACAGCCTTGGTAGACAAGAGGAATATAAGCTGAGCAACAGTGAGCAGTTTAGGTTTTGGATAAGTAATAAGTATATACAGCACAGTTGATATTGTATGCAGAATAAGCTCGGGAAGAAGAATGGATGGGGTTTAGAAAGAGAAGAGCGGAAGTTTGAGGCTGGGGGCTCCTCTGACAACTGGAGCCTTTCAGGGGCGAGGTGAGGGCATCTTCCGGTGGGAGCTGCTCAGGTTTGTGATGGGGTATCACGGGTTCTTTACTATAAGGTTGGGGTCTTTGCTTTCCAAAGTCACATGAGGTTGGGCCAGCCAAATAACTCAGTGGATTAAAGCACCTGCAAGCAGGCACAGGAGCTCGGGGTTCGATCCCCAGGCCTGCTGTGCCAGCCCCACCCCCGGGGCACACTGAGACGGCAATTGAGACTGGGCGTGGTGACGCATGCCTGTAATCCTAGCTCTAAGGAGGCTGCAAACAGGTGGATCACTATGAGTCTGATCCAGTAGTGAGACCCTGAACACCCTGTAAACCCTTCCCTAAAAAAATACAAAAAACCAAAACATAAAAACCCAAAAACCAAAATCATGTGTGATGTTCAGACATGATAGAAAATGAAGGGAATATTCATTTTACCCTACTTTCCTGAAAAGTCAATGATGAAAACCAGGGCTTCAAACTGGTGAGATAGATCAGTGGACTAAGCACCTGCTTAGGCAAGCTCAGGGACCAGGGTTTGATCCCAGACACCACATGCCATGCTGTGCCTGCCACTGAGTCTAGGCATGGTGGTGCACACCTGTAATTCCAGTGCTGGGGAAGCTGAGAACAGGAGGGTCACTACGAGTCTGAGGAAGACTCAGAGTAAGACCCTGTACCAAATATATACTAAAAAACTCCCCAAACCAGGGCTTCTTAAATTTATGTTATGTAGGGCTGCTTTTAAAAGGAAAAAAAAAAATCAGTTTCAGAGAAGACAACCTCCTCTTACTTAACCTTTGCAGGTTGTCACTGCTAAGAATAAGATTTGATCTTATAGCAGCTAGATATTTTTTCTTTATAATTACCTTTGAAATAAAAACACAATTAAAAACATTCTTGAAACTCTTAGACTCTATAGAAATATAGAGTTCTCAGCACAAACAGAGGCCCCAGTGAGAGTAACAGTCCCTCAAACAAAGAAAAGTTTATCATTATGATTTTAGAGTGCTGTTTTAAATCCTGCAGGGAAACAGTTTGGGCCTTTCCTTGCCCTTTAAATGAAGCAATGCAGAGTCTACACTTTCAGGGTCCTCGTTCACTTTCCCCATTTCTTCAGTTTGTCTTTTCAAACACCTAAGAGGGATCTTTTGATGGTTGATACCGCTGCTCACAGCCCTTACTCCAGCTGTGATGTCTCTTACTCAAGAATGACTTCAGGTTCTGTTCAGAGATCCTGATGGTAGGGCCGGTAGCTCAGTAGAATAAGCACCTGCCTGGCAAGCACAGGGTCCTGAGTTCAATTCCTGATTACTGGAAAAGAAAATGCTGATTGTCTCTACTGACAGCTCCATAAGCCAACTCTATCCTTTGCTGAAAGAGCACCATCCCTGTCTGCAAGACTCCGGTGCTGCCTCAGAGTCGCCACTATCATCTGACCCTGCATTCGTGTCCTCCCCAGCCTCATGGAGACACCTGGCAAGAGGTAGCCATTTAGAGAAACTTAGGCTCTGCACCTGTGTTCTCTCAGTTTAAAGAGCATTTTTATTTTTGAGTGATTCTACCTGCTTTTGGTATCCCTACTCTTAGGCAGCAGGAAAAGGAAAAATGGATAAGAAAAAGACAAAGAGTCAAATAAATGGAAAGAAGAATGAGAAACAACATGTTGGCACAAAGGAGAGAAATTGTGTTTCCACATGGTGCCTCACCAGAAGACACTGGGCAGAGGAACGCATGTGCTCACTGCCTGCCCTGCCTGGCTGAGGCACAGTGTTCCTGCTGAATAATAGGATGGGGGAGGCATCCATGAAATTATCCTGGAGTCCAATTGCAAGCTTGTAGCCTAAGGGCTAGAGGAAGACCTGACCTTAGGTGTTGGCTGAGTTCCTTTAGCTCTCCTTCACCTTCTCTCCCACCTCTCTCTACCTAGGGTTTGCCACGACTCTAGGCTTTTCTTTCATATTAAGTAGAAATGACCCCAGTGGTCCACATAGGTGAATATCAATGCTCCATAGGTCATTCTGTTGCTTGCTCTTGGGGTTTAGGGCCCTTTAGAAGTCCCTGTGTTCTGAAACAACATTTCCTTAGCCTACAAAATAGCTGTACCATGAGACTTTTTCGTTGGTGTTGCCCAGAAGTCATCTCTCTTGCTCTTTTTTGTATTTTAGGAAAAGGTCTACAAGATGTTCAAGGTCTCACTACTAGACTAGACCTGTAGTGATCTGTCTATTTACAGCCTCCCAAGAGCTGGGATTACAGGTGTGTTTTCACGTGCCACCACGCCCAGTCTCAATTGTCATCTCAGCATGCCCTGGGGGCGAGGCTGGTGTGGCAGGCCTGGGGACTGAACCCCTGGCCCCTGTGCCTGCTTGCAGGTGCTTTAATCTGCTGAGCTATTTGGCAGGTCCTTCTTTTGACCAAAGAACCTTTCCTCTTCCCTTCCCACTGTTTCCTACTCCCAAAACTGCATCTCTCTTTCCCTTTTGGTCTCCTGCCATGATCTCTTCAAAGTGCTGGAGTGTTCTAAAAAACGGAAAGAACCATTTGAGAGGCAGCTTCTGCTTTCCATCCTGTACAGCTCCCCAAGGCAAGCAATTAGTAATGGTCTGAATATGTGGATAAAGAGGACAGAAAAAAGAAGCAGGACACTAATGTCTTAAGTTTTTTCTTGCCTGATTGTATTATTAAAATCATACAGGTATAAACCTGCCTTCTGGATCCTTTTAGAATATGCTGAGACAGTTTGAGTATTTGTAAAAAACATGATGCATGTGTGTATATTTGTGCTTCTTATCTCTCTCATCTTCACTCCCAACTGTCCATTTCTTTTTCCTAATGGTAACTGCTATTACCTATTTCTCACTTTTCCTTCCAGAAGTATTCTGTGCCTATAACATCATATTTGAATACAGTATGACATTCTGTACCATTTTTTGTTTTAACATATTTTTGAATTTTTATCTATCTAGTTCCAGTTGCCTCTTTTTTGTGGTACCAGGGATCCTCTTTAATACCAGTAACTTCATACTATATTCTACCACAAGCATTTATCGTATTTTCTTTTATTATCCCTCTGTTGGAAGATTGGGTTGTATTGGCCTTTTGCTATTATGAAGAGTGGTATAGCTGGGGAGACTGGCTCACTCCTGTAATCCTAGCTACTTGTGAGGCTTGGAGTTCAAGGCTTACCTAGGGAACTTAAGATTCCATCTAAGCAACAGCAGCAACAATAGAACTCAATGATACAATAAAAATGCTGATGACTGTATACACATGTAGGTAAAACTTCACCATAAGTTGCCAGAGTAATTATGGGTTAAGTTCACTTAAATTTTGACAGTTATTGCCAAATTGCTTTCTGAGAAGCCAACCCACAGTCCTTTTAATAAAGTATAAAAGTATCTGCTTCCCCATTTTAAATATAAGATAGTTTTTATCAATCTGTATTTTGTCAATCAATATAAGATACAAATCTTTGTCAATCTGATCAGTTGAAGGTGATATTTCTTTGTAGTTTTTCATGTGTGCTTTTCTTATATAAGAAAATCAAATATGTTTGATAAATCTATAAGACATTTTTTCACATCTGCTTTTCTTATATAAGAAAATGAAATATGTTTGATAAATCTATAAGAAATTTTAGCTAATTACAAAGTAATGCTGTCTTTATTTTTCTTTTGGTATCTACAATTTTTTACATTTTTTTCTTTTATTCTTTTTTTTTTTTTTTTTTTTTTTTTTTTAGTACATGATCTACAGGGTCTCACTACATAGATCATACTTGTAGTCATCCTCCTGCTTTCAGCCTCCCAAGTGCTGGGATTACAGGTGTGTGCCACCACACCCAGTCTCAACTGCTGTATCAGCATGCTCCGGGGTGGGGCCAGAAGGGCAGGCCGGGGATCAAACCCCTGACCCCTGTGTTTGCCTAAGCAGGTGCTTTAGTCTGCTGAGCTATCTGGCTGATCTGCGGATTTCTTAAGACTCTATACATTAAAAATATTTTGGCCTAGAATATATAATGCAACATAGTTTGCCTACAAGTTTATTTGTCTTTGATTTACCTTGTATTTTCTTTCATTCATAATTTTTTGGAATGCAGTTCACCTGTACTTCAATTGGAACCTAAGTTTTGTGTGACACAGAGATATTTCCTCCACTGTAAGATTATAATACTTCTTCCTAAGTTTTCTCATAGAACATTTATGGTCTTACAATGTATACTTTAATTTTTTACTCATCTGATACTTTTTGGTATAGGGAGTGACTTCATAAGACATCATTTATGTTTGAAAACTATTCAGTTTTTCCATTACCAATTTATCAAACATCATTTATTTTGACTATTCAGTTTTCCCAGTACCAATTTACAGCTCTTTAAAAAATCTTGAGAATATATTATTCTGTTTCTTAATTTTGATTCAAGAATGTGAGTGGTAATAATGCAATAATCTGAGTGGGAAAGGTAGCTTGGATATCCTAGATAGACAAGTAATGAGTGCCTACCATTGATAAATCATGAAATGAACCCCAGGGGCACCGGTGGGGGAGGAGTCTATTTTACTTTTCCTAAATCTTTATGAGGACTTTTATAGCCTTGAGAACAATGGACTCTCTTAAGTGTTAACACTCTTGGTGCTAAACCTCAGCAGCAATTGAAAACCTACTTAGAATTGATAGTAAATAAGGTATGATGAACTCACATTAAATGTATACTTTGCTATCGTGTGGGAAAGTTATTTGGTTTATAATGTTTTTTTTTTCTGCAATAAACTATTGCTCAATATTTCTAAGGAAAAAAAGTATTTTTTCAGAATATCTCAGAGGTGATTTTTATCTCCAGAGGCATCCATTCTGAACTGTTTCCTTTTTGTTTTTCCCCATAGAGTGATTTACTATACTCGCTGAATTTTTTCCATAGTCAACTCTGTTATACTGAAATTCTTTGTCCTATGTCACAGTCACAAATCATTTATCATGGTTATTTCAGGGAAAAAAGATACTTTCCAATAAGATGGAGTTATTCTCCCTCCTAGTCCCCTGACCAGCCTTGTGTCCCTCTGGTCCTGTGTGGCTCTCGGGTCATCAATCACTTTGTGACTGGTCAGTTTATTGAAGCGAGCTTCACCCAGAATTTTTGGTTGTGTTGATCAGGTGTTTGGCATTGTGTGGACACAGTTTAAAACCATCTCTCAGATAACAGTCAGATCTCCAAGAAGAAGGCATTGCTTTTAAGTCTTTAAGTGGAAAATATGTATGACACAGAGCCGTCTAAAACAAACATTCCCTAGGTCGGTTGTTCTAACAATGAACGAGAATAAATGCACCTAGGAGCCTGTTAACCGTAGAGGTTCTTGTATTCTTTCTCTAGGATTTTCTGATGACTCATGTCTGGAATGATTCCTGGGAATTTTTATGTCAACAAACTTTTCAGATGATCTTGCTATATGGCATCCACAGATAGCACTCTGAGATCCTTCACCAAAACAAGTTGGCAGTGCTTGGTTTGGGCAAAGCAGTTTGGAGCTCAGGGCTGATGTTGAATTTGCTTTCTCATGTTTCCTCCATGTGTTTCTTGTGTTTTCTTGGACTGAACTCTGTCACCTGGTTTTTGTTTTTTTTTGTTTTTATTTTTCAACAAATAATACACTGCATATCTTCTTAGTGGTTAATTGCTGTACAAGATGCAGACTTGTGATCCTATTTACAAACACCATTAGAACAAATCATTCTATTCATTAAGAGAACACAACTATATATCCATCCTAACCACTTTGAATACACAGATACAAAATGGACATTCGTCGGTATACCCCATTTTTTGTAA
>NW_004524605.1:14045835-14048525 GCF_000260255.1 Octodon degus
TTCCGATTTGATTTGAAACTGTCTCATTGCTATATGTTTATCAATAAAACAGTAGAAAAAAAATAAAAAAAAAGTAGTGTATGGTGATCTGATATTAGCATTTGTTGTATCTTTATAAACCTGAGAACTTTTGGGGTGATCTGCAGTATTATACACCTATTTCATGTAGTCACAGTTTTGCATTTCATGTCTTTACAGCATATATTAGCATTTGTTTTTCTTTTATTTTGTTTGTAGTACATTCCTTGTGAGGAGTTGGTCCATCTAAATTCCTCATTCTTTCTCCTTCTCCTCCTTACCCCTCCCCCTTTTGCTCCATCTCTTTGTCCCAATTTATGACAATGCCACATATTTACTGTTAGATAATGACATCAAACAAACTCATAACTTGAAAAAATAATAAAAAGTTGACCTTTTTGTTCTATGCTTTAGAAATTATTCCTGTTATTTTGGTGTACATACTTTTAACAAAGAATACAAATATTAGTAAGCTTGTGTGAATCATAATTTTATAATGAAAATGGATAAAAGGGAAATGCCTGTTGTATGACTGGAAGAATGTGTATTTCTGTGTTAACTTTCATTTTCCAATTCTAATTGTAGGCAAGAACTTGGCAAGTGCAACCACAGCAGTGCTTATCGCTTATCCTCAAGTGCTTATTCATCATGCTGTGTTTTACTTGCTTAATTTTAAGCCTCACAGATACCCTGTGATTCAGTTAGTATCATAATTAGTCTTAACAGATTAGGAAAGTGAAGTACAAAGAAATCAACTTGCTTTTTTGTCATAAGGGGTAGATCCAAAACTGTCCAGCAGCAGCGTCTGTCCTCTTGCTTCTGACACCAGTTCTCCTAGGAAGGCGCTCAGAGAGTTCAGTAGTGTTGGGCGAGAACCAGGCAGTATTTCTGCCTCTCTGGGCTCTATCCTGCTGTAAGGTGATGGAATATAGTCCTGGTAACCTTTGTCCCAATTCCCTTACTCCCTCTCCCTAGAGGAAGGAATTTATTGGACTTAATGTAAATTATATTAATCCATCTTCTTCAAAATGGTGGTTTAAAAAAAAAAACACTCAGAAGGGGGGTATAAAATTGAACTGTGTATCTATGAAATTCTCCTATCAAATTATTTTTTAAAAATAACTGTGTTAATATTTCCCAAGGCCCAGGGATTTTCAAGCAGGAGTGGGACCTGGAGCTAGTTTAGGGAAAGAGAAGTTAATGGTGTTGTATGGTAGCCAGTGGAAGCTGGGACTTCTTTTCTGGTTATTAATGATTATAATAATGATGATCATAAGTGAAGTATAGGCCAGTGAGATGGCTCAGTGGTCTAAAGTGCCTGCCTAGGCGAGCTTAGGCAAGTACAGGAACCATAGTCTGATCCCTGCACCACGTGCTGTACCAGCACTGCCCCCAGGGTGGGCTGAGTTAGACACACACACACACACACACACACACACACACACACACGAAGTATATTTGTTGGATTTTGTCAAGGTCCTAATTACAGTATAAATGCATAGTTAGTAGAGATCTGTAGATTCAGTCCTGGTCCTGCAACTCTATGAGACAGCACAAATAAATCTCTTATTTGTCTTCAGATTACTTATCTATAAATAAAGAACCTAATACATACTTAAAAGTATCTTGTGAATTATGAAATTCTCTGATTTATAACACTTAACTTCCTAGGACTTTCACTTCATAAGAATGACAAAGGAAGACACTTTCTAACAAAGCCACTGTATGAGTGGTCATCACCAATTACTTACCTACTGATTACACTCTTACCTGAATAAATGGAAGCCGCTTCACAGCATCTTCTCTGGGAAAAACAATAGGCAGACCAGGTGGCAGATCCTGTAAAAGATGAGTAGCCTTTTGAAATTCCACCCATATGAAGCTAAAGTCCTAGGGGATTAAGTATCATGAATCAGAGAATTTCCTTATTTGTAGGACACTTGGAAAGTATATTTTAGGCCCTTCATTTACAGATAATTAATCTGAGGCCAAAGGGAGAACTTACTTGTTTGATCTCATAGATTTGTTGGATCAAGACTAAATCTCCGGACCTCTACTGACTATGTACATTTTCTTCTATTCAATGTGCCTTTCCTAGAATTTGGGCTATGAATTGCTTTGGACCATTGCTTCATAGGGAAACTATGCATTGTTTAGAGTGTGCCCTTCCCTTTCAAGTTGTTTGATTCTAGACTTTTATTGCCTTTTGAACATATTTTATTGTTCTGTAAGTTATAGTTAATAGGAAGGCAAAACAATTCTTATCTCTAGGCATGTCACTTCTCCTTCGTAGAAAGTGATTTTTGTTTCCATTTCTGAGCTCATTTCAGTGTTGTATAACTCCTGATACACTACAAATCTTTAATTTTTACTTTGAATTACTAGTAGTTTTCTCTGCCTGGTTCCTTCATTTAAATAGTACTATAAATAATAAATAAAATCTTCAATGTTTTATTTCAGAAGAGTGTGAGTCAATTTATAATTTTTGATGGATGTTACAATTAATACTGTTATCTATATGTTTTAGGAACATTCAAGAAACTTGGGTCATAACTTTATTTTTCTGATGGAATTTTTCTGTTAACACTGTAATTATAATATATTTGGACATACCTGAAAACTGTCTTTTACCTAGCATCTTGGAAATTGTCGTCGTCGTCGTCGTCGTCGTC
>NW_004524605.1:14048625-14051510 GCF_000260255.1 Octodon degus
AACCTTTGTCAGTGCAGCCATGCGGATGAGTCACGGCCAATGCTTGGCCAATGTGCTCTCTGTGAAAGCCTGAGAGAGTATCTTCTCCCCATGTGTCACCTGGTTTTTGTTTCTTGGTACAGGGAATCGAACTCAGGGCCTTGCACCTGTCTGGCAGGCACTGTGCCCTGAGCCACATCCCCAGCCCCATCTGCTGCCACCTTGACTGCTTGTACCCACGTACTTCGGTCTACCACTTAGCAGCTCTTCGGGCTTCTGCTCCTTGCCCTGTGACTCTTCTCCTGATGAAAGTAAACTGTCTTGTTTACCTTCACTTGAGAGTCCTGATGAGAAACCCAACTGCGTATTCCAGTGAACTCATTTCACTTCCACCCAGTGTTATTTTTGGAATCCCCAACATGTTCTTTTAGTTTACTTTTAACAGAAGCCTGTTTACTAGGTGGTGGGAGCCAAGAGATAACACACACAGTTTTTACCTTCAAGGAGCTCATGATCTAGCGAAAAGTTGGCAAGCTTTAGAAATAAAGGCTTGGGCTAAGGAGATAGCTCAGTGGTCTAAGCGCCTGCCTGGCAAGCGCAAGGACCCCTTTTGATTCCCAGTACTGTATACAGTGCTGGCCTCAAAACTGGGCATGGTGGCATACGCCTGTAATCCCAGCACTGCAGATGCTGAAAACAGGAGTATCACTAGGGATCTGATCTGCATAGTGAGACCCTACACCAAATAAATAAATAAATAAATAAATAAATTAAAAAAAAAAAAAAGGCTCACAGGCTGTTTTTTGGAGTTACGTGATCTGTATTATGAATTACAGATTCTGCTATGCACATTTGAAAACAACCATAGACAATGTAAATAAATAACTATGGATTTTTCCAGTAAAATTTTATTTATAAAGCTAGGTTGTGGATTCGTGGGCTAAACACAGGGAAGCAATCTTGTGACGAGGCTGGAATAAAGATTAGGAGCAAGGATGACAATTATGCTCATCCCAAGAGCCAGCTCTGATCTGTTGGTCATAGCTGCTTGGGACACTGGGTCTATTCATTCTTTCCTCAACAGATGTTTTCTTCTTTAGTGCCCCTATGTTTTAAATTTAGTAGAACAAATCACTATTGTGAATTAATTTTGTATTCCAAGGGTGAGGAGTTGCAGAATCAGGACTATGTATTTGCCTTCCATAGGCTATGTCTTAAGGATATATAAGTAAATGAGGAATGTTCTGCAAATTTAAGTTCATATGGGCAAAGAGTCACAATTTTGTATGGATCTAGTAGAGTAGGCATTATTATGCCCCTTCAACAGATGTTAAGGAGAGCTTCAGGCTGGTGAGTTATAGAATAGTAATTTCAGCCCATAGCTCCTTTTCATAAATCCAAGAACTTTCCACTACGCCCATGTTGCTTTTAGTAATGATTTATAGTACAGAGGTCATAACATGAACCGTACTGTAAACTAGAGGTCAACAACCTTTAAAAAGCTACTTGCCAAAATTCCAGTTCCTTTTTTTTTCCTGACATGCCTGGATGAGGTCAAAATTGGGACAGATCATGACAAGGGTGTGAGAAACAGGGTTGTTGAGCTTCTGTGGCATGCATGTGTGTGTGGGTGGTGTGCGTGCTCGGGTGCATGTTTTGGGCTGGTGATGTCACCCTGCTGAAGCCCGAATCTGTGGACTCTAGTCTGAAAAATGTGTTGTAGTCAAAAAAGTAGTTAAAAACCAAAAAAAAAAAAAAAAATTCAAAATAACTCAAGTTTTTATTTAAATTGCTCTAGCATCTTTGCTTTTTTTTTTTTTGGGTTTGTTTTTGTTTTTGTTTTTTTCTTTTTTGGTAAATTTTATTCATTTATTTTTTTCTGTGTTTTAGAGATGAGTCTACAGGGTGTTCAGGGTTTCACTACTAGATCGGACTCAGTGATTCTCCTGTTTACAGCCACCCATGTGCTGGGATCCCAAGTGCTGGGATCACAGGCAAGCACCACCACACCCAGTCTCAACAGCTGTCTCAGGACACCCCAGGGGCAGGGCCAGCACGGCAGGCCTAGAGAACGAACCCCAGCCCTTGCTCCTGCTTTAATCTGCCGAGCTATTTGGCCAGTCCTGTTGATAAATTTTAGATTACATTTTTATTTATTTATTTCAAAATTTTATTTATAAACAGATAGTAATGAGACAGTTTCAAATCAAATCGGAAGTACAGTTTCAACAAATAATACACTGCATATATTCTTCTTAGTGGTTAATTGCTGTACAAGAAGCAGACTTGAGATCCTATTTACAAACACCATTAGAACAAATCATTCTATTCATTAAGAGAATGCAACTATATATCTATCCTAACCACTTTGAATACACAGATACAAAATGGACATTCATCGGTACACCCCATTTTTTCTAAGTTCTGTTGTTGAATATTGCTCTAGCATCCTTGAAAATAACCCTTTTACATTTTCAAAAAGATGGACATTTTTAATTTATTCACCGTGATGAGTTTGGGGTAGGTGTACACCATGAAACTATCGCCGCCATCAAGGCATAAACATACCCACTTTCTTTCACTATTTCTTCTTGCCACTTTTTTTTTTTGCCACTTTTTTTTTATAGTAAGAACACAATGCAAAATCTAACTTCCTTACCACATTTTATTTATAGATGTTATCATGTATGTATAATTTTCAGAACTTATTTATCTTACATAGCTGAAGCTTTGTAGCATCTCACTGTCCCTATTCTCTGAGTCCTTGGCAACCAGCAATCTACCCCTTGTTTCTATGAGTCGGACCATCTTAGATTCACGTGTAAGTGAGATCATGCTTTTTTTTTTTTTGGTCCGTCTGGCTTGTTTCACTTAACATTGTTTTCAGGTTCATCCAGGATTAATTT
>NW_004524605.1:14062285-14069934 GCF_000260255.1 Octodon degus
TCCTCCTCCTCCTCCTCCTCTTTGTCTTCCTCTCCCTCTTCCTCTTCTTCTTTTTTTTTGTACTGTGGATTGAACTCAGACCCTTGCTTGCGCTTGCCAGGTCAGTGCTTATGCCGCTGAGCTATCTTCCCTGCCCTGAAATTGACTTTAACATACAGATCCTCCTTGACTTATAATGGGGTCATATTCCCAATAAACTCATTGTAAATTGAAAATGGTATGTCAAAAATGCACTTAGTACATCTAACCCACTAAACACATGTCGTAGTGACCCAGAATGCTGTAGTCTATTAGTTACTGCCTTCTGTGATTGTATGGCTGACTAGGAGATGTGGTTGGTTGCTGCTGTCCAATATCATGAAAGAGGATTATATGGTTTATTGGAGCCTAGGAGAAGATCAGAATTCAAAATTTGATATATTGTTCCTGTAGAATGTATGTTGCTTTTACTATATTGTAACCTGAATCTGAGACAACCTGTGTTTAATTCATTTTAGAAAGACATAGTGTTCATGCTAACAATGGAAATGATTTGCCACAAATCGAATTAAGTAGAAAATAAATGCAATAAAAATAAAGCAATGCTATTGAGTTCTAATTAAAAATTGTAGTTTTTGGAAAGCTCTGAATGCATTGCCTGCTTTATCTATGTTCTAAGGGGGCATAAATAGGAATAAGAGGTCATTAGGGATAGACCAGCATCAAAGTAAACTTCTTTGCAAGGGCTTAGAAAGAATGTAAGACAATGAAAAATGAAATAACCTTTCTCACATGGAGATGCAGTGCTATTCAGTGACAGACTTATGTGTCATCTAGAATTATCTCCTATACCATACAAAAAAGCATCTTTAGTGTACAGAGAGGTGCATCAATACATCTGAGGAAAGACTGCTTTAAGTAATTAGCTTTTTGCTAATGCTGTATATAAAGACGAACCATGACTTCCTTCATTCACAGCAGTACATGATGAAAAATGTTGTTTGTAGTTAAGAACTGCAGTGCACTTCTTAGCAACATCCACGTATGTGAAGCTTTAGCAGGAACATAGCTGTAAAACGGAGAATGCAAAAGACTTCTGAGTTGCTGTGAGAAAGTTTTTTTTTTTTTTTTTTTTTCCCCTGTAGGACTAGTTACTTCCAAGCTTTTGCAGACTCCATTGCAAAATCAATGCAATTAAAGCCAGATTCCTTTGACATTAGAGTGAAAACAAGCCAGAGAGGAAGCAAAGTGGTTTAAACCATTGACCACAGCAACATTACACACATCAGTTGACCCCTTAGACTCCATCAGTGCTACAGCTGTAACTGTAACCGGGGGTGTGACCCCCTTCCCCGTCACTAGCTTTAGGTCAGGACTCCTCCTTCAGGTCTTGCTCTCTATAATCTAGAAGCCAATAGGTTTCCTGCTTGTGGCTACTGATAGATGCCTCTAATCCAAGAAGTCTGGAAATCAATTAATTTCCATCCTGAGAGTTATCTCCCTCATGGATCTTCAGCTCAATGAACAGTGTGTCCATCTTCCCAGTTGCTTAAAATCAGGAAACAGATAATTTCTTAATTCAGATCCCCTTCCATTATAAAATTTCAGTTGATCATCAAGTCCTTTGGAGTCCATTGCTTCAACAAATTTAAATTTGCCAGCTTCTTTCCATTGTTTCCATTGTGTATTGTGTTACATTCTTTTCTCACCTAGACATCTTCACAGCTTGCTAGCTGGTTGCTCTTCCTTTAAGTTTCCTGCTCCAACTCAAGTTTATTCTATGTATTTTGGAGAATATATTTCCCACAGTGAATGTCTTCCTGAAGTATTGCTAGCTGTCTTGCTCAAATGATGGAATCTAGATTCCTCACAGTAGTTTTTTAAATTCACAGAGTCCTTCATTGTCTCACCCTACTTCATCCAACACTGAATTTTGCACTTCTTTTCCTCGGTACCATAATCCCGCCTCGATCACAGCCTTTCCCTTCTCAGTTGATAGCATCTCCATCCTTCTGTGTGTTCAAGCCCAAGTCTTAGAGGCAGGCTAGTGTTCTCTTTCTCTCATATCCCACAGTGAGTCTATTAGGAAATATTGTATACTTGGCCTTCAAAAAAGATCCATACTCAGCCACCTCCGACCACTCCCACTGCTACCACTCTAGCTGCTATCAGATTTGGAAATAACTTATCTGCACAGCTATCTTCTTTTTTCTCCTAGATCTTTGCTAAGTCTTATCAGTGAAGAACATTCTGTCCACATGGTTAAAACCGTCAGGCCATTTTCTCCTCCTTTAGATGTGGCTCTTTGTATCCCCTTTATTTTCCTTAGTACTTAGTGCCTTCTTACATATTATATGTTAATTTGTCTATTGTATTTGTTTATCACTAGTCTTTCCACAGCAGGAAGAACTGTCCAAAATGGCCCTGAGACATGCCTGTCCCATTGTGGTCACCCTAACTTGTGGAGGGTGTGCCGTGTTCAGGTGGACAACAAATAATGAGTCTCAGTTTTTGTTTCACTTATCAGACCACAGTCTCAGAGTGTGAGGTTTTCGGATCCCTGTCTGTCCTGAGAATGGCTGGGGATAGTAAGAGAATGTATCCGTGTTCAAATATTATACACCTCCTGATTCATTAGGTGGTCTTGTCCACCTGTCTTGACTACTCTGAAATTATTTTTCTAGTTTAAGAATAACACTCTTTAGGAAAATTTCTAAACTGAAAACTTACTTCTGTTTTTATATGAACTAAATTAAAAAGCATAGCAAATCAGGAAATACAGCCTAGTAGATAAAAATATAGGTGCTTGTATCAAGTGGCTTGGATTTTAATCCTGATGTGATATGTATAACGTATTATGCTGAATTTCACCCTTCCTAACTCAGGTTTTCTGTTTATAGAATACATACAATACTACTTTCAATAGTCAAGACATGTAGTGATTAGAAATGGAAGGATACATCAGATTTGTTGGAGGGAAGACACCAATAAAGTTCTCGTTCCTGTATAAAAAGTGTGCATATGTGGAGGGTGGAAGAGACCAACTGCCATCTCTTGACTAACTGAGATGGTTTGGGATTAATTGGAAAACCTTGTTTAACAAAAGCTAGTTGGATGAGTGCAGTCTGATGCTAACACTGTACCCGCATCACGGGGCCCTGGGAAGTGGAATTAGATATCTAGGTAGAAGAGCAATCTGAATTTATATAGCCCTTTTTTCTCCAAGTCTATCGAAGTACATACAATCAATTCCTGGTTTGCATGTGTGTGGTTAGCTGTGGTGGAGTTTAATGTCCTGCTGTCTCTGTAGTGTGTGTCAGTTTGGTTGTAGGCTACCTTTCTTTGTTCTCAAGCTGGGATAGGGCTGAAGCACAGTAAAGCAATATAAACTCATTTCAGTAGTGGCTAAAAAATGATGATTAAGATGCAAAAGGGGTTTTGAAAATGTATACAGAGGTTTGCAAAGCAGAATGACAACGAGCTGTGCACTGTCTGCTCATTTGCATTGTTTACATATCATCTCTCTTCCCGCAGTGTGGATAATTAATGTGGGGAAGAGGAGAGAAGCTCGGGTTCAGAACTGGCAATGTCCTGGTGCAAGCCCAAGCTCCTTCCTGTCATACCTGTATCCCCTTGAGAAAAACTACTTCCTTCCCTGTCCCTCAATTTCCTTACCTGCAAGATGGGGATAATTATGATGGCAGGAGTGGTGACAATAATGCTGCCACCAAGGGGGCAAGTAAGGGGCAAGAGTGAAGCCTCCAGTGCGAGGCTCAGCTGAGTTCATAGCTTTGCCACTTACTGGCTTCAGTTTTGTGATCTACCCAAACTGCAGTTTTCTTGACCATCAAACAAACATCATGATCATAACATCTTTTCAGAATGATGTCATCGGATATTATGACATGTGCTATTGTTGGCAAAAGGTTTAGTGCACTGTGTATGCCATGGAGCAGAGTATGCAGTTCATACCTCGGTATTTCAAAATCATGCTTGTATTCGCTTTATGGAATTCTTGTGTGGATCAAGTGAGGCGTTGCTTGTGAAGGTGCTGTGTACGTATAAATAGTTTTAGTTTTACAATCAGTGTATGACAAATAAATGATGTGCTTTATCAGGATTTAACAAGTAACTGATGTGCTTATATGCATAGGTGGCATCTGTCTGCAGTCTTCCCAAATGAGTCCAGCTGTCTGTCCCTCCCCTCTCCTCCTTTCCCCTCCCCCTCTCTCTGTCTCTCTCAATACTGGGAATCAAACTCAGGACCTTGTGCTTTCCAGACAGGTGCTTGTGCTGCTGAGCTATCTCCCCAGCCCAGCTTCAGCAATTTTAAAACCACATCCTTTGGTTTCCAGCAGGGAAACAGTTAAAATTGTATTAAGTCGTTTTCCACAATAAAGGCAAAGAAAGGGTTGCAAATGAATTGAAATCGTATTTCAGGTCCAGAATTCATCAAAAATAAACATGAATCTCAAAAAAGAGTTTGGGTCCATAAGTGCTTTTTAACAGCAAAGATTCAAGTTTCAGATTGCCTGATGTTTTGCCATCATACTTGAGTATTAATAAGCCTTAAATCATTTTTGTGAAGTATTCTTAAGAATTCCTACTTTTCCTTTCTATCATAAACAGGTTTCTTCAATATGATATTCCTAAATGATTAATAGAAAATCTATTAATTTTGACATGTATACCTCACATTGAACTACCTTATCAAGTCAAATAGGTTTTTAGTAGATGCCCATGTAAAATAATTATGACTATGATTAATAATAATTATCTTTCTTTCTTTCCAGGATTTAATTGACTTTGTTTTCTTGCCCTGCTGCTCTGGGCGGGACCCCAAGAACAACACTTGTTGATAACAGTGATAGTGGTATCTCTTCTTACTCTTGATTTTAAAAGTACTATCTTTAGAATTTCAATGTCATGTATATTTGGTGTATATGTATATATGCATATACTATGCTATAAAATTTGAAAGTTATCTTTGATTCCTAGCAAAATAATTGCTTCTAGTTTGATTTCTTTTATCTGCTTTAGCATAAATGACTGTTCTCATATATTTAGACTAAAAACTTAGTCTATATAATACACGCTTTTCTATTTTCTTTGGGTCCATAAAACTAGGACTAAAAGGGAGTTGGGAAGTTTGGGTTAATCTTAAGCAACCACACTGCCTTGTTGTGTAGATTCTTCTGGGTTGGGGCTACTACGGATATGTCAACTGGATTGATTAAATAAACCACTGGAAAAAAAGGAATGCTCATTTTTGAGTTCTCAAGCCAAAGTCAAATGTTATTTTTTTAATTGAGTGATAAATCAAATAAAGCCTTTTTCTCTCTCTTTAAATCATCGGAGGAAATTAGTTCAAAGCAATGCCAAAGCTATATATCTTAAAATACTGTTGGAACAGAACAAAGCAGGAATTTCATATGTCTCTAAGTTCAATCTACTGGAGACAAGTATTTCATTTATGCACAACCATTGGTATTAGGGGCACATAATGCTTAAGGTTAAGGGTGGCCAGACTCTAGAAGTGTCAGCAAGATTCCAGTTCCTACTTCAGATGTTGTACCCTGGGGCCCTGTTACCCCACCATCATCCCAGGATGTAAGCAGAGCATGAAACTTGGTTGACCTGATTCCAGGAATCCAACTCAAGCCATCACTTCCAAGGAAGCTGTAAATTATATGGGCACATACATGTCAACTATCCATTCAGATTTCATAAGGAACATGGATATGGATAACTCATGTTGCAAGTAAGTGTCTCCATGGAGTTTAATGTGTAGGTGTAGAAATCATTTTGTTAGTAGTTGTGAAACAGCTAAGAATGCATTGTGTAAATAACTGGGCAGAAGATTCATTGGGGGTGGAGCAATAGTCAAAGAAACCTTCTCTGAAAAAGTAAGATTTTTCAGTGTTGAGAACATTTTAGTACACAGTAGTTCAGGAGAGGAGGTCCTGGGAGTGTAACAGAGAGCAAGACCTACCGTCTCTCAAATCAGGGGATGAGGAATACATGCAAAACTAGCCTACTTTACAGCGTTTCCATGGAAGAACACCTACATGGAGAAGCAGAGATAGATGAAGCCGTTCAAGATGACAGGCATTTATAGATGGCTGTGTGTATGCGCCCTGCCATTCCCCAGCTAGCTCATGCTCATGGTGATTTCAGAACCGGTTCAAATCTCACCTCCTTCACGTAGCCTTCTCTTCTGAATTTTTAGTCCTTCTTCAGAGCCCTCTTAGCATTTACCCTCTGATACTCCAACTTTATGTACAATATTTGTGGTGATGAATTTAGTTATGTCATAAGTTGTGTCCCCTAGGAAGCAGACTTAGATGGTGTGTAGTAGGATAGTATGCTTAGTAGGGAGGGTGGGCCTTGCTATGACTTGGTGTAACTGCACAATGCTTAGAGATGTATGTAGGGCATACTGGTAGTGGCTGAGCTTGATTAGGATGATTAGAGCCTGAGAAGAGAAGAAGCTGTTTGAATATAATACAGGGTCTACAGGGTGTACAGGGTCTCACTACATAGGTCAGACTTGTAGTGATTCACCTGTTTTCAGCTTCCCAAGCTCTGGGATTGCAGGTGGGCAGCACCACACCCAGTCTCAATCACCTTCTCAGCATGCCCTGGGGGTGGGGCCATCGTGGCATGCTGGATGGAAGGAAGCAGGCGCTTTAGTCCGCTGAGCTGTCAGGCCGGCCCTGTATATTGTGAGGTGTGCATACGTGTACAGGAGTAGGCATGTGGGTTTGGCTGTCAGAGTACAACTGTCCCACCTGAGGTGTTGGTGCTGGCGTTTGCCTTCTGGTGGAGGCCAAGTGCTGGTTGGAAGCCCAGACTCAAAGTGGCAGGCTCCTCCCCTCCAGTATACTAAAGACGGAGCAGGCCCCAGCCCCGGCCCTAACAATGTGAAGTCCCTCCACTTCAATAGACGGCACTATCAACCATAATTAAAGCTAATTATTCCACAGTGCTCTGCATGTGTGTTGGCCTCCAAAGTACCCTGCAATGAGCAGGGAGGCAGCAGGGCTGTTTTTCTTCATAAAAACTTATGAGGAGCGCTGAGCAGATTAACAGCTTTAATGACAAAAATTACCGCTTACAACACTGACTTCAAATCAAAGAACAATATCCGTAGACAGATATTTTCATGGTTTTCATAACAATTCATTATAGGTGGCACCAAGGGATTACATTTTTATTTCCCTTGTGTCGTCTTTCTCAGACTCAGGTTCATTTCTCTTAATGAGGCGGCAGAAGATAAAGGGCAAAGACAGTGTCTCCATGGTGGCTACGAGCCACCAGGCATTTAGGGTCACAGAGCCGTCAGAGCAGGAGAGGAGGGGGCTGAGGAGAGAGAGTGATGGGAGCAAGAGGCTTCCTGCCATAATGAACTAAAATTAAGACATAAATTCTCCCACCTTTGTTCCAACAACTCGACTCAGGGATTCAGCTTTTTAATGAGGGATGGATCAAAAGCAAAAATTATTAGCTAATTAATTGTACAAAGAACCAAAAAAAAAAAAAAAAAAAATAGAGGAAAAGAAATAGGAATGCATCTTCCCATCGCAGTCCTTCAGCAGCAGGATGGTAGGCCCAACTTCAAAGGCCTCATGATGGTGTCAGGAGAGTGAAGATGGGTGTGTGCGAAGCTG
>NW_004524605.1:14070034-14072610 GCF_000260255.1 Octodon degus
GATGTTTTGAAGTTAGCTATTATGAACAACAATGCATAAAATATGAGAGTGTAGATATCCCTTTGAGATTGACTTACTTTTTTAAAATTTATTTTTTTTATTTATTTTTTTTGACTTACTTTTTGTTTAGATAGCCAAGAATTAAAGTTGCCTGATCATATGATACATTTGTTATAAATACTCTTAGGAATCACCATTTTTTTCCATAATGGTTTTACCAATTCATATTCACACAAAGAGTTTACCAGCGTTGCCATTCCTCCATATCCTCATGCATGTTTATTGTAATTTTTAAAGTAATAGCCATCATAGCAAGTGTGAGATGATAGCTCATTGTGGCTTTGATTTGCATTTTCCTGATAGTTTCTGTCTGAGAATGAAGTTGTTTGTGTTTCTGTTAGCCATTCCTATGTCTTCTTTGGAAAAATGTCTGTTTAGGTGGTCCTATTGTACATTATAAAATATGTACAATATTAGGAATTTTAAAAATCATTTTATAATTGTTTTATTTTTTAAATAATAGTTTCTTTTGTCATGTAGAACCATTTTTAGTGTGAAGTCCCCCTACTTCACTATTTTTGTGTTTCTTATATTTGTTTTGGTATTTAATAAAAAACAAATAATGACTCAGAGTGATATCAATGTGATTTTACCCATTTTTCTAGGAATTTCAAATATTTATTTCTAAACCATTTTGAGTTGACATTTCCGTACGATGTAAGGTTAGTGTGCAGTCTCTTTTGTGTACTTGTGTGTATGTGTGACTATGTGCACGTGTGTTCATAGATACTCGGTTTGCTCAGCAACGCTTATTGATGAGACTCTTTCTGAAATATCAAGAAAGGGATTCTAATGCCTCAAAAGTTATTTGTAAAATATTTGTTATGTACCTATTTGAATCTGCCATACATTGTGTGCTTTTCTTTTCTACAGTTTTATAAAATTCCCACAGAAATCGCCATCTCCTGTCCTAACCTTTGTGACTTTTGTTCATCTACCCTTCCCCTCCTATTGTGAAATCTGAAGCAGAAATCTAATATCAGAAGCTTTATCAAAGAGCTAGAGAGAGGAAGAAATCAAGTAAACAAAGCCAGAAAGACTTTTTGGATCAAGAGAGATAGGTAGGCCTGGAAATTCTGTCTGATACTTCTACATATCTATCTATCTCTATCTTTATCCATTTCTAGATTTTCGTTTTATCTGTATCTGTTTTGATCTCTATCTTTACTGAGGAAGACACAGCTGAGGCTCAAAAGAAAACAACTGGAACTCTGATTTTACTATACTCAAATACACATATTATTTCTGAATTTCCACTTGCTTACTTTAATAAAGTCCCTTATTATTTAAGCCAGCATATTAGTTTGATTTTTGTTACCTTAACAAAATACCTGAGGCTGGAAACTTTAAAAATAAAAGAAATTTATTGAGCCTACAGTTCTAAAGGCTTAAGCAATGGCACCTATATCAAATTAGCTCGGGTAAAGCTCATGGCAAATGACATCACTGTGGTTGGAGCGCATGAAGATTACATGTCCACGCAGGAAGCCATAGTTGTTCTAATGACCCTCTCATGAGAATTACTCAGGGGTCTCATGACAACGTGCTTAATTCCTAAAGGAGGCATCCACAGTGGCCTCACGATCGGGCCTCTTGGAAGTCCTGCCAGGGTAGCCAAGGTGTGACCTTTGGAGAACAGACCACACTCACACAACAGCAGCCAGGGCGGAGCCCATGCGCATCGCTAGCAGATGACAGGCTTTTACATGCTCCAAAGTGTAACTGTGTTTCACATCTGTCCTTTCACAGCTGTCCTCCGCATTTGTGTTTGCCCCCCCCTTCCAGCCCCTCCCCCCAGACTGGAAGTACGTATCTTCTTCCCAGGCTTTGTTTTATTCCTATCTTTCTAAGCTGCCTTCATTTGAGACATGACATGATATGCAGATTCAGTAAATATTTCCATAAATTACATGCTGTGCCTCTACACTTTTCAGTGTGCTATGTATTCTCTCTTGTTAGTTCTACTGAAAGACTCCTAGAGCATCCTATGTCATGTCTCCCTCTGCACCCACAAAGTTTTATTCCACTACTTCACTTTCTCCATAACACTCATCACCTATTTGTTTCTACATTTATTGTCACCTCTCTGCCCTTTCTCTCCTACATACTGGATCTTGAGTTTAAAGAGAGCTGTCTTAATGACCTTCATCTGCAATATAGCAAATGTTCAGTGAATATTGTTAGTAAATATTTTGGCTAATGTGTTAAATCTCTTGAGGCTTCTTGAACTTTTGTAGTTGGAAATGCCTGAAGGTACCAGTTTCAAGCCCGTGGGGGAGTACTTTTGGCTCATGTGAAATTCTTGGTATGCATTTAGTCAAGTAGGCAGGCAGGAGAAGGGTCTCATTAGTAGTGTATGGTGGAGGAGGATTTTCTGCCGAGTTCCGGGAGCCCCCAGACCCAGTCCTAGCCCAGGAATTGCTGCCGACTTCCGGGAACCCCCAGACCCAGTCCTAGCCCAGGTCCGCAGCAGGAAGGAGCTGAGCACAGCAGCCAGACCTAAGCCAGATGCAGCT
>NW_004524605.1:14074672-14078065 GCF_000260255.1 Octodon degus
ACTCAGGGATTCAGCTTTTTAATGAGGGATGGATCAAAAGCAAAAATTATTAGCTAATTAATTGTACAAAGAACCAAAAAAAAAAAAAAAAAAAGTTAGAGGAAGAATTGGGAATGAGTCGTCCCATCGCAGTCTTTCAGAAGCAGGATGGAAGGGCCAATTTCCAAGGCCTCATGATGGTGTCAGGAGAGTGAAGATGGGTGTGTGCGAAGCTGGCTCCTGTGTGCCAGGTCTGGCCAGGGAAAGTGGAGAGCAGTGGACAGCCAAGGCGCTCACTGTGAAGGGCCTTCCATGAAGCCTCCTTGCTGCTTCCCTTTAGATCTGGGTGTTCTGTTTAAGCCAAGTAGAGCAGAATCTTTTACAGAGCCACGTGGAGTGTTTCCAACAGTGCGGCTTCTGGCCCCTGAACCACTGGATTGCTGGGGGGCAAGCCGTGGCGTTCATGAGGATCCCTGGGACCCTTGAAGAAATATAGCAGTCTTCGGGAACCTCTACTAGAGAATCTAATTTACCAAGTCTGGACTGGGTCCAAGAATCTGTGTTTAAAATAGTGATACCAGATGAGCTTATGTCCCATTAGATTTGGGAGCCACTAACCCAGTGCTCAGAATTGAGAATACTGTTCCACAACATAGTCTCTTCATATTCTGCATGTGACTCTGGGCTACGTGCTTTCTGTTCTGTGCCCGAGTGTTTCTTTCCTTGTCAGTGTACCAAGGATGATAACAACAATTGAGAAATTACACTGAGATGAATGCCTCATTTCCTTTCACTGCTTGTAAAGCCCAAATTAAATCTTGGAAATCCTGGCATACTCTTAATGATATATATCAGATCTCTAACAGGTTTATAAATAAAAAGATTTAAGATAAAAAAATACATTGCTTATCATTAGCTTTTCATGTTGAGTTTCATCCTCATTTTCCTTGTTATTATTATTTTGGTCTGGGGAAGGTATAGACTTTTTAAAATTTTAGTTGTGGAACTCCAGAACCAGGGATAACAAAATGATTGAGACAGAAATACAAGAAAAGGCAGATGGATTTGTAGTGCATTTAGAGGGCAGCAGACAGCATCTGAGTGTCTTGATTAAAATTTATCAGGTTATACATCTCCTGCTATCAATTTCAACAAGTCAAGGAACATTAACACTGCAACTATCTGTGAGGTCTAATGCGACTGCTTGTGATTATCATTGAATCTTAGCCAATAAAGGATCCTGCCCCATATGATTATAATTACTTCTTGCCTGCGTGCTGGACAATGTGCTAAGAGTTGATGTCATGGAAATGTATAAGATTCCTTGCCAATAGGCAGGTCATGGTTTAGGAGAAATTAAGTAGATGAATCTAATGGTAACAGCGCGTGGTCATAGGCACGGGGTGCGATAGAGGTGCTCCTACTCTTGGTTGGAGGTGAGAGAGGCAATACCGAGGAACTGGGAGATGTGACCACATTGGAAAGCAGGACGGGAGACCCTTATTGGCAGAACTTCCACTTGATAAACTAGCCAGATAGTTAATGACCATGGCACATCTTCTGTCTCTGTTTTCAACAACTTCCTGTCCACTTCAGTAGTCCTTGAATCCTATGGGAACTGGTGACTTGCATGCCCACAGATTCCTCTGGCTCAGCACCTCTAGAACAAGCACCTCTCAGTGTCCCATCTGCAGGGACTGTCCTCTCACCACGCACCTTGCCCATGCTGTGCTCCCATCTTGTCTTTCTTCTGACATGAAGCTTTGGAACCATCTTAATTATTCTTTTTTTCACCTGTGTCATTAAATAGTCGCAAAGGCCTACTATCTTTATTTCTAAAATGTTTCTTGATTTTCTCTCTTGGTCTTGATTTTTCTGTCATTTTACATCATATTCTCATTGTCTCTCCTCTGGATTCTTACTAACAACCTTTTTTTTTTGTTGTTACATTCTTTGCTTGGTCTCATGTAATTCTACTTTTTTTTTTTTTTTTTTGAGGCCAGCTCAACCTGCCCTGGGGTTGGCATGGCATGTGGTGCTGGGGATCAAACCATGGTCCCTGCAGTTGCCTAAGTTGCCTAAGCAGGCGCTTTAGACCACTGAGATATCTCACTGGCCCACATAATGCTACTTGAAATGTAGTTACTCTTTTTCACATGTTTGTTGTGTAAGTACAACCACTTCTTGCTGGTCTTAGAGAGGCTATATGCTCTGATTCAAATCCAGTCTTTCTGGGATCTTCTTCTGCTGTGCTCTAACTTCAACTTCTGCTGTGCTCAACTTCAAGATGCCTCTAGTGAGCCACCTGTCCTTTTCTGAGCACACAGTATCCTTCCATGCCTTTATGCGTGGCTAATATGATACCTGTGGCCTGGGATTTACACACCTACTCCATCCTAGCAGAGTTAAAAATAAGATTAGAAGCAAGTAGTATATCCTTCAGTGTGGGCTCATCTGACGGACAAGGAAGAGTCCTTATGGCTTTGGGAGGTTCCTGGTCTTAATCCCTCAACATATCTTGTCTCACTACAGTACTCTAACCACCTTGCCTGGTCCCACGTAGTGTGTTTGGAAACACTGGATGTTTAAAATTGCTTTTGTGAAGTACTTTTGAGTTTTTCTGGGCTTCCTCAATTAGGCTGTTGGAATTTAAATGCCTGTCTACGACCATGTCACCCTGAACACTCCCAATCTCATCTGATCTCAGAATTTAAATGCCAAAATGTTTAAAAAGCTTATATGCTCAACTTTGTTTTTCAGTTATTAACTAACTAGAATATCAAACATTTATTGATAGCTGATGATGTCCCAAGCATAGTTCTAAATTACTTATGTGAAATGAGCTCCTGAAATTCTCACAGTAGTTCTATGAAGTTGATCTATTGTTATCACCATTTTGAAGGTAAGGACAGTGGAGCAACACAGAGATGAAATGAATTGTCTAGGAAATGGTGGCCCCCACTGCGCACCTGAGTTTATGTAAACTGAGCCAGTAGTTATGTAGAGCTGAACAGAGAACTACAGGTGGGGGGTATCAGGCAGGCATCCATGTTCTCTCTGGCCCCAGTTACACTTCTTTCCAATTCCTGCGAGGCTGCCAAAGGATGTATTCCATGGGGCCAGGCCAAGGACATCTTATTTCCAGTTTGGGCTTGACTTCCTAACTTGATGAGACCCTCTGTGACAGATGGGGACATCTTTTCCTTATGCAGAGGAGATTGAGCTTCGAATCTAAGCTGGTGATGTGCCCTCCTTTGCCCCCTTTTCTGAATCAGGCCTGCTACATCTTACCACATCATTAGTAGGGGAAGTCAGTTATAGATACAAATAAATCAAATATTGAAAAGAACAGGAACAAGGGTTATACTGCTGTCTAGGGAAAAGCAGAGTCAGGCCACCTACTGATGGAGTTAT
>NW_004524605.1:14078673-14095710 GCF_000260255.1 Octodon degus
TCTGGAAGATTATGTACAAAAATGTTACCCAAGGGAATAAAACTAGAGATAGTAGTGGCTAGGCCAGAAAAATAGCTTAATTTTTGTGAAAACTTTTATGTTTCATTTTTTTATTGTGTCCTTATACTTTCTTTTCAATGATAAAAGATTTCCTTTTATAATGTTCTAGCTATCATCTGTTTATAGCTTGAGGTGAATATACCAGTTAGCAATTATGGGGATATGGGTGAGTTTGTAGGCAATTTAAGTTTTCTTTAGAGTTTCTAAATATTCTACAATGAGTATATCTTATTTCACAGTTTAAAAATGTTAAGCAAGATTGAACAGTCTGCAAGTATGCAGTGAGGGACAGTTCACAATGATAGAGCCTTGGTCCTGATTTTTTATTATTTATTTGATAAGGGGCTCAGTGCACAGTTCAGACTCATAGTGATCCTCCTGTCTCAGCCTCCCCAGCACTGGGATTATAGGCCTGTGCTACCATACCTGGTTTTGGGGCCAGCACAGCATGCAGTACTGGGGATTGAACTCCGGTCCTTGTGTTTGCCAGGCAGGCACTTAGACTGCTGAGCCATCTCCCCATCCCCATGGCCTACTGTTATAAAGACCCCAAGCTTCCCATGTGCATTGACTCAGGGGTTGCCTCCTTGGAGGTGTACTTTTCCAAGCATGTGCTTCTGAGTGGGCCTGTCCTTTTATTTTCTACATAGCACTCATTTGGCTTCTTCCATTGCACTTTTATGATAATTTTATGTAGGGCTGTGTTTTCCTTTTTAATATTATATCTCCTTATGTCTTCTGGTCTGAGATCATGTCTGATTCTTCCCTGTACTATAGCATACAGCCTGGGGCTTATTGCATACTACTGACTCGGAAAATATTTGTTAAATTATTGACCAAGTGAAAGGGTACTCACCTTCTTCGTGACTTTTGCATCTCATGATCAACATCAAAAGTCTTTGCATGGATGAGATATCCACAATGGTCTTGTGCCTTTGGACAGCTAAGCATGGTCCCAATAGAGTGGTGAGAGAACAATGGGCTGCATGATTAGTGGGAAGAGGAGACCGGGGCCACAGTTATGTGATGGTGGTATGTGGCCATCCTCATTTCTCTGGTGACAATGTATGGTGAAGGCTGCTGTATAGTCACATGTAAGGACACCTATTGGGGGTAGAAGTGGATTAGCAACTGTTATTCCAAACCATGGTGAAACCCTTTGAAGAAAGGCTAACAAGGGCATCAAATATGAAATGGTAGCAAGATATTTTGAGAGCTGCGTTCTCATAGACCTGGCTGGGCAGGCGAGCTGGATGTGTGTCTTTCTGTAGTTTTCTCACTTTGTTTCCTCCTTTATAGAAGGAGTGAATAATTTCCACGGACCCTCAAAGTGAGCCATTGAATGACATCATTAGCTCTTTGCAGAGCTTGGCTGGGTGTACTGGTTGACATTGTGTCAACTTGAAAGACCAGAAGATTGGCTGGATTGGCTTGGTGATACTACACCCTGGGGCCTGGCTGTTCCACCCTAGGGTGACTCAGCACAACTAGGATATATAAAGGGGTTGAGGAAGCCTTCTTCACCCCCCATTTCCTTGGAGGAGGTCCAAGCTCCACAGGGCCGCTTCCTTAGAGGAGCTTGATCAGTGTAGACACACCACTTTGGAGGAGCTCAGATCTTCACAGCAGCCACTGCCACTTTCTCAGAGGAGTTTCAGTTTTTACAGTCAGCACAGAAGGAAGAGAGAGGGAGGCTTGATAGATGCCACAGCTGCTGCTCCTCCTCTGCTCTTTGCTGTTTTCTGCCTCCACGAACTGCTGCTGTTTGACTTGGAGCTGTGGAGTATGGACTGAAACCTGCACTAACTGTGAGCTAAATAAACCTTTTCTTTCTTCATTTTGAGTGTCACATATTTGTCCCAGCAAGGAAAGACGAATAATTGACACTGGGGAAACTCTTTAATGCGACTTCCAGCCACTGTCAAAAAGGTTCCAACTTGAAGTATGGCACAAAACCAAGATGTGAACCTGGTCATGCATGAATGGCTACTGTGAGATAAAAGGTAATCTCAAAAGCTTTCCATAGAAAAGTCACATTATGCAGTGACCCTAACCAAGGAGATGCCTGAAATGGGTCACATATGTACACAAAAATATTCTAGCTTTACCATTTACTGTATGTGTGACTTTAGGGGAGTTTCTACATCTTGGAATGAAGTTTTCTACATCTTTTTTCCCCTTATAAAGTGATGACAAAAACAGTAATACTATTATAGAGGTTCTAAGGATTAAATAAGAGGAATTGTGAAAAACGCCTGGGATGGTGTTTGATTCTTAGTAACTGCTCAATGACCACCGCCATTTATTATTTAATGCAGCACTGACTACAATTAGCATGAAGACATTGTGTGAGAGCCACATAGGTTTTCTACAATCCTTCAGATAGTTTGCCCTAGAAGCAGTTAAGAGTTCTTTAAGGAATGAGTATCTAGCTTTGGAGAAGGATGACCTCTCCTTCCAAATGTACTCTAAAGCCTGAGATTAAGGGAAGGATTACAATTCATATATATTACTACCAAAGCCACTATTTTTTTCCTGCCAAGTGCTCTACTTCTATTCCCTCCTACCTAATACTACAGTGACCCTTAGGATGCCAGTGGTCCTCTCCTGCTTGCTGGGACTTAGAAAGGACACCCACTCTGATAGCAGTGCCAGAATGGGGGCTGAGGTCAGGCTCACTCCAAAGCCCATGCACCTGACCACAGACTATGGCTTTAGTGACTGTCCCTTGTGCTTTCCAAGAACTCTATATTACTGTAACTCAAAGCCACCTGTGTCCCTTCTTTTTGTGGCAGGGCCTAGGAATCACCCTCTGCACCTTCCATAGGTTTCCTGCCTTTCCTCTGTTCTCACTCTGCTCACCATGTGCAACTCTGCATCCTCTTCATGATTCCAAAGGAGAGAACGTGACCCCAAGATCAGGCCAAGATCAGCGAGCGCTGCACACAAAGCGTGGGAAATTATCAGCAAGAGGGAAAAAAAGTGTTTCTGTCTCAAGAATTGTTTTTGTAGGGCTCATTTTCTGATGTGCAGAGCACATTCCTGTTAATCAGTGCTTGGTGGCAGCACCGAGGAGTGTGGATACAGGGCCACTTTATCTACCCCAAACAATTCATCAAATGAACTCAGGGGATTCAAGATTGCCTGTAACAAAGAAAAGTCAACAGAGCTCTGTCTGGGGTCAGATATACAAGCCATTGCTTTGAAAGGTAGAAGAGGTCATCTGGATGTTTGTGGGTGTCCGCAAGTACCACTTGCTTTCCCAAACACCTTCCTGACTCCAGGGCGACCTAGACGTATCTGAGCATGTTTGGGAGTGTTGGTGAGAACTGAATGTACATCAAGGGCAGGCGGAACCTGGGCCTGTATAGATCCTGGGAGTTGTGGGAGAAGAGCTGGTTGGCCTTTGGGGAAACACAGGAGGGCAGAGACTTGCTTCCCTCTTGGAGAGCCCCCTTGAAAACATGCTAGATTTCCCTTTGTTTTGGCATAGGAAGTTAATAGTGATGCCAGGCAGTGTTCCTGGAGCCTTCTCAGAGTTCCACACACAAGGCGAAAGGCCCCAGGAGTCTACTTCATTTCATCTTCACTGCAGTGCCAGCAGCCGGTGATATTTATTAACCTCAATTTATGAACTGGCACCTAAGGCTCACAGGGGTGAAATCTCTGGCAGTGTCATCAATTAGAAACCAGGGGAGATGGGGTTTGGACAAGAATAATCTGATCTAATCTTGTCCTTGGGCGCATAGAGGAGCTGTGATTCTCTCACAATCTCAAAACTGGTTAGGAGAGAGGATTGGGATTAAATTTTGGGCCTCGGACATTCTATCGCACTTTGATTTAAACTGTCAAAGACATGGTAGTGCTATAAGAACAAAACAGAAATTGAAAGCAACATTCAAAAAAGCAATCTACAGGTGAGGCTTTTGTTCTTAAACTCTTGAAATTGTTTTTTGTTCCTGAGTTTGTAAATCACACAAGCTCATTGCAAAAAATTTGAATAACAAGCAAAATGAAATTAATAATGATTTATTACCATGCCAACTATGAATTTAGTGTTTTGCCATGTTTAAACTCTAAGACCGAGCTCTTTTTTTTTTTTTTTTTTGTATTTTGTGCAGGGTCTCACTATGCAGCTTGAATTTGTAGTGATCCTCCTATTTTTAGCCTCCCCAGCACTGGGATTACAGCCAACTTGGTTGCAGGCTCAGCACACCTGGGGCCAGGGCCGGAGCAGCGTGTGGTACCAGGGATCAAACCCGGCCCCTGTGCTTGCCTAAGCAGGTGCTTAGTCCACTGAGATATCTTGCCAGCCCTCACCCTAGCATTTTAGCATGTTTTAAAAAGCATAGCTGATTTCATGATGCATTTACCTATGTATTTATATATTCTTATATATCCAAATTAAAATCATGTCAGCACTGACATTGGCATTTAGAAAGGCTTTGAGGCCTCCTATGTATGTCTGGTGTTGTAATTCGCTCGCAATGGCTACTATTGGTGCATGCGCAAGGCTTATGTCAGGGCTGTATCATGGTTGTACTTATTTGAAGATATTTGATAACAAATTTTGTTGCCAGGAACAAGGCTATTGGGACAAGCTGAGGACTTAATGTTTACATGCTGACAAAGTTTGCCAGGTGGGCTGCATTTGCAACAGGGCTTTCCTTGCTGTCAACAGGTCATGTAAAGGATGTGAGTTTGCTCTTGATAGGTGCTTGGAGGCCCCCACCTCAAGGGATGGAGGAAGTGGCAATGCTCCCGGCTGCTCCCTTCAGGAACTGAAAGCAGGACCCTGTCACTGGGGGAGTGAGTACCATGCTTTGCACTTTGTCATCCCCACTGTTGCCCAGTCCCATTTGTCTGGATGCCTGTTTGTCTTCTGATCTCTTAATCAAGAGTGGAAGTGAGTCACTGCCATAAGGCAGAGCCTTATGCTACTGTTTATAGGTTTCACTGGAGATATATCTCAGTGGTACAGTGCTGCCTGGAAATCACGAGGCTGTGTGTTTAATCCCTTGCTCTTGAGTGCATGCGTGCGTGCACAGACACACACACACACACACATTTAAACAAAACTAAAAATTGTGAAAATATGTTGACTCTGTCTCCTTCTTAAATCACTACTTTGTTGTTGTTGTTGTTGTTGTTTTTTTAAATCAGTGATCTAAAGATAGCCACTATTAAAATGTTAGTGGTTTCTCTCTTTTTTTTTTTTTCTTTTTTGCATATGCAGGTAGAAAATAAAGGAAGATGGAAAGAGAGCTAGACAAAGCTAGAAAGAGAGAGGATCAGACACACAAGGCTGGGCAGGTCGCTCCAGGGATTTGGGGATTTATCCTGAGTGCACTGAGTAGAAAAGGAGGCGATTAATTCATTAACTAATTTACTTACAAATGTAGTTGTTATGATCATATTAGGGAATTGGTATATATATATGTGATATATCTTGACCAATTTTGATCACCAGTCCCCTTTACATCTCCAACAAAGCTGCCTTTTTGTTTCCTATCATCTCTCCTTTGTTTTAAACTTTTATTTATTTATGTTTTAGTTTTTGTGTATAAGTGAAATCATGTAGTATTTAACATTCTGTGTCTGGCTTGTTTCACTTACCATTACAGTGTCAAGATCAATCCATTTTCCTATCCTCAACCATGATTTCATTCTTTATGCATAATATTCATATATATATATCTATCTCACATTTTCTGTATCCATTTATCTGTTCATCATCATCATTAAGCCCCCTCAAAATAAGTCAACTCAGTTGAGCTCCTTCTTCTCATCGTTCTTGGCAGTCTCGGAAGGAGCTCCGGGAGTCCTCTTTCCCGAGTGTCTTTGGGAGGTGCGGTGAGCAACGCAGTGACTGCTTCTGCTGAGTGCCGTGAAGGGAAGGCAGCTGCCCCCAAACACGACTGCATGTCCTCACTCACCTTGCTCAGCACTTCTGGCGCTGACTTCTGGCTCTTTCCCGCAGTTAAAGTAAGCATGAAAGTTAAATGTTTTGAATTGATTCAGGGCATCGAGGAAGCCGTAATAGTGCAATTAAAGACTCTCACAGAATAGGCCTCCTAGAACTGCTTCAGAAAGTGGCAGGAGTGATAAGGAAGCACATTCATGGGAGAGGGTATATTCATGGGAATTTATGGTAATAATTGAAAGTAAGTTTACTATTTACCATTTTTTCATACATACATTGTATTTGAACTTGATGTCCCTTTCTTCTAGTCTTTATTCAGTTTATATGAAGCCATTTTTCCCAACTCATGTTTGCAGTGAACAAGGGAAATCTTAGAAAGTTAGATGTACATTTTCATCTTTGTTTCCCCATTAATTGCTTAACTTTTTGAAGGAGCCTATCCAATTTGGTAAATTAGTTAATACTAAAATTTAAATTTAGCTGATCCACTGTCCCTCCCAGCATGTGGTGGATTGACTAATGGTCGCCTTGTGACACCCAGCTGCTTTGAATCAGTGTGGTGCTGGGTGTGGGAGGCCCATGTGGGGATTGCTGCCAATGGCATAAAAGGAGACCTGGAGGGGAAGATGGTGTGCTCTTGGTTCTCTTAGAGGAGCTTGTTGTGCTAGTTTTTCTGATATGAACTTGGCTGCTCCCATCTTCAGAGGAGTTTGGATCCTCACTATCACTAAAGATGGCTGTAGTTCTCTTTGGGGGAGCTCTGGTCCTTACCTTGAGCATTGTTTCCTGGCTCTGGTGCAGATCCCTCAGCCTGCTGGTGCAGACCTTCCAGCTTCCACCTCTGACTTTTTGGCCTTCCTAGTGCAGATCCTTGGTACAGATACGCATGAGACATTGCTGTGGGCTCTTGGCCTCCAGATGGACTCATAGAAGACATTGCCATGAGATCTAGGCACTCAGCTGGCCCTTCTGAGTCTCTAGTCCTTGGAAAGATCTCCTGTACTCTTCTGCATTTGGCTTTTTGGGTGACTATTGTAAAATGATATTATAAATTATATGTCCTGTATTAAATCTATTCCTTTGTAAGCTCCTGACTACAACACAGGGTAATGGATTTTTTTTTAAACTTCAAAGATACACAAAAGTGAAGAGAATAGTGAAGTTCCACATTCCACCAGCCAATGTGCAATCAACTGAAGGCAACTGCTATTTCCTTTGTACTCCCACTCTTTCCATTTTAACCTGGATGCCTTCTCAGGCAATTTCACTGTTGTAGACAAAAATACAGTAACATACAAGAATGACATTTTAGGGAGGAAGTGCTGATATTTGTAACAAAGAATTAGGGGCTGGGGAGATGGCTCAGTAGAAGAAGTGCTTGCCTGTAACAAAGAATTATTTTCATAGGTGCCTTTTTAGACAATGATGTCACCTGTAAGGACATTCAGTTCTTGCATTAAATATCTGGAGTGTGTGGATGAAAGAACACTAAACAAATAATGATTTTGGGTAGGCAAATGTTGCCATAAAGGGGAGAACAATTTCCCGAGGGACCTGAGGTTGCATGGTAAATGGAGATGAACCTGTTGTTTTGAAAAGAGGTGTATGGAAAAGGAGATTATGCCAAATGAATTGGTTTTTCTATCCCCCAAAGTATTGGAAACCAGAAAATGAGTGGAGGACTCAGGTTCCTGAAGCACGCAGGAACCCGAAGAGTTCAGTATTATGCTGGAGAGCAGTAGTGAAAAAGGACATTTTCCCCCTCTGTGCAATATATTTAAAGGATGCTAGTGCTACCCAGCACCATTTTATGAAGCAATAATCCGGTTCCCAAATGGATAATATATAAAGCTGATGGCCAAGTCATTTATCCCAATGAGGGCTCTGATTATTACAGAAGAAAGCAGGGGATTTCCTTGTTAAAATGATATTGCCATGTGAGCTTAAATGGGTATAAGATACTCAGTGTGGGTTCTTACCTCAAGTAGGGGAGCTGGAGTTCTGAAAGTTGGAAAAAGTTGGATGCCAGTGGGGGGGCTGGGTGCTGTGTTTGGACGCTTGTGTGTGGAGGGGCAATGCTGAGGAAATTAGATATTAGAAATCACCCAGCAGGAGTGGGAAAACTCAGTTAGGTTACAGGTTTTGTTTTTGGAGAATTTCTTACTATCCTGCCCTGGCTTGTTTTGAACATTTGGTGTCAAGTGATCTTTCTGCTTCAAGCTCCGGAATAGCAAGAATTACAGGCATGAACCATTGCATATAGCTAGAGAGTATAGTCCAAGAAAAGAAATCAGACTATAATTTTTTTTTCGGACTATAATTCTTTATACTTCTTAACTTAGAAAGCAAGAAACCATTTTCTAAAGGAAATGCAGAAAGAAAAGAGGATAGTTTTGGGGGTGCAGGTACATGCCAGCATTTTAGAAGATCTTATCTCATTTAATCATCACTTGCCCTTCACTATACAGGATAAGGGTTGTTCTCTCTATTCTATAATTGAAGAAACTGAAGTCTGGAAGAGTTAAGTCATTTTGCCCAGGTACCCAGGGCTCATGTGCTAAAGCCAAGATTGCCTTGTGGTAAGTCACAGGTAAGAGCTTCTGATCAAATCTGACCTGGTACTAAATGGAGTCTCTCCCAGGCCTGTTTAGTGGTTCCTGATTACAAAACATTGTACTCTAGGCAGAAAAGAAAGAATACTTAACACATTTTTTTTTTCTAATGGGATTTTTGGAGCCTGGTAGGCAATCTCCAATTCCTCATAGAGCCTGGATCTGACCCTGCCTGGAGCATATAACATCTTCCTGCAAAGCACTGCTTTTAGTCTTCCAAGCACCCGGCACATGTCCTGTGCATGGCAAGATACCAGTGTAGAGTCCCACCTCATTATCAGTCACTCATCCTCTAGCCACTTCTCTCTTTGAAAGAGAAGGAGTGTCTCCATTTAGGCTGAGCCTGACCCTGTTTCCATGTATTGTTATGTACAGAGTTGACCAGGACTTTTCGGATCGCTTAAATTGGCTTTAAGCAATGCATATCAGTCTAGCCAAAGTGCTGCTGGTAGTCTTTGAAGCTGGCAGGTATGTTTCCACAGAACCTCCACCTGCTGCTCCCTAGTGTGAACTAGGTCAAGACAGGATGAAGAGCCAATGCTCCACACTGTCAGCTGGGATCAAGCCTTCAGATAGAGGTATGACTTCCTGGGGCCTGAAAGATTGCACATCCGAACTGAACCACCAACTCCAAAACATTAGCTACTATCTCAACTGTGTAATGCAGATTACTCTTTTCCCACATCCTTATCTCTGAATATTGCAGAGGTGAATGCAGGCCTCCTACTTAGCTCAGCTCTAGGCACTCACCTACTTCTCACCATTCTCAGTCACTCATCCTCAAGCCACTCCTTTCTTCATGAATGAATAAAACCTGGGTTCAGCCTTGAGTTGAGGCCTTTGTTCCAGATATCCTTCATCATGGGTGCATTTGGGACCCTTTGGGTCCCCATAACTACAAATATACCTTAGGGTCTTTATTCTTGCCATGGATTACACTGGAACTAGGAGATTGGAATTAACTCACTAGAATTCCAGTAACTTTTCATGGGATTCCAAACATAAACTTCTTGGACCAAGATGAGGACCAGGAAGGGCTCTCTATACCAGGACACATTGTGGCACACAGACAATGGGAACAACATCTCTATGTATATCTCTGCACACAGAGAGCTGTATTCTACTGTATTGCCATATGCTGTATGGTCAATTCCCAGTGCTTTTTCTTTTGCTGTATTTCTAGAGCGCTATACTTATGCCATTTATGTTGCCAGGAACTCATATTCCATAGCTTGTTTTGGTATATAAGAATTGTGTGTGTTTTTTTTTTTTAGAGCAAACCCATTTAAAGACATGAGCTCTGTCTTAAAATTTTTGTGTCCCCCCTGAGAGCTTACTGTAGAATTGTATTAGAAGGTGACCAATGGACACTGGTCAAACTGAAAAGTCTAAGAGGTAGAAGAGTGATAAGGCACAGTGGCTAAGTTCAAGGGCTTCAGAAAGAAAGACAACTGTATTAGGAACCTAGTTAAGCTACTTGCTAGTCTTGAAAAAAGTTATCTTTCTGAATCTCACCTTCTTCATCTCTAAACCATGGACAACAACAGAAGCTGCTTTGGAAGTCAATGTTAATGATTAAATGAGACACAATGCCACAAATATGAAAAATTGCTTCACATATGGTCATCTTGCCACTAAGTGATGTGAAAAGAAAAGGGAATATAGACTATGAAGAAGCTGGCTTCAAGTTTCTGACAACTGCGAGGGGTGTGGGGTAGGGAAGAGAGGGTGCAGGGAATCACTTAAGTGGATCCAATAATAATAGCTATGTAAGCAGGGATCTCTTGCAAAGGCCAACCGGTGTCTAGAAGTTGTATGCACTGCCTTTTACTCTCTTCCCATAACTTTGATATACTGTCATCATCTCTATCTTCTGTCCCTCACTTGAGGACAGTAGATCAAACCCATACCTGTTATACTGCTGCTGTTCTAAAGTCTCTAAGAAACCACAATTCTATCTAGAGAGACATCTAAGAGCATTGGTGAGTGACAAGGGAGGGGATACCCCACCTACCACTCCTCCTCCATCATGGTATCCTCCAACCTGAGAAACCCAGGTGCCTGGTCCATACCCTACTCCATGGGACAGGCAGCCAGGTTGCACAGTGTGTGGGACAGGACAACTGGCTCATCCAGAGGAACCCACAGTAAATCCACTCTAACAAGAGGAAACATTTTTTCATACAAGCTCCTCATTTATGATTAGCTCTGTTTTATAACTATAGGCTTTGCTCTTGTGGTCTAAAGTACAAAACTAGTAATTACCACAGTTTGTCAATAACTAAATCATACTTGCTGATATCATTGCTAATTGTACTACTGTAGCTAGGATATCACCCTTGTTGTATTGATTGTTATACCTTGGGTAACAACATTGAGAAACTCTGGAGTAATAACCACACCACAGCCCTACACCAGAAGACTGAGGATAGAGCCAAACAGAAACCAAAATTCCACTTTCAATTGGGAGCATAGTTTCTACATCAGGATGATATTCCTGAAAAACAGCCTCTTCTTAGAGAGGCCTTGATACTAATGATGTAGCCATCTATTATCAAAACTCACAAGGATCATCTCAGGAAACAAACAAATGAACAAAAAAACAAAACATTTAATGAAATAGAAAATATCAAGATGAGGAAGCAAAATGCAATCAGACCTCCAGTCCACCCAGAGCATGTCTAGGAGACATTGACATACAAAAAATTGGAAGTTGCACACTTGAAATTTCTGAAATGATAGAAACTGAAGTAAAGACAACTCCAGGAGGATGAGGTAGAAATTAGATTAGAAATAATATCTCAGGTAAAAAAAAAAAAAAAAGGAAAAGTTACAAACTATAATGAAAGAAATGCTCAGGGTAACTAAAGAAGATATTGATAAAAAATAGAGGAGCATAGGAAAATGATGGAAACATTAAATAAACAATATAGGAAAGAATTCAAATGTGTGATGCAGATACAAAGAGATATCCAGGAAATTAAAAATTTCACCAAAATTAGGCAAAACTGAACAAAACTGAAGATAGGCTTTCAAACCTTGAAGATAGCATTGCAGCTAGCAATCATGAAAGGAAAGATCTCTTAAAAAGAATAAGGAACCGGAAATAATAATTCAACAACTGCAGGATGATACAAAGAAAGAGCAATGTAGGACTGATAGGTGTCAAAAAAAGCAAGAGTCAACACAAATGACATAAAAAGACTGTTTACAGAAGTAATAGCGGAAAGTTTCCCAGGCATGGGAAAAGAATCTGACAGTTAAGTGAGGCTTATAGAAAAGTCCAATTAGCCATACCCAAAATAAATCTACACCCAGACATATAATAATCAAGATCCCAGAAATTCATCATAAGAACAAACTACTAAAAGCTGTTAGAGAAAAGAAACAGATCACCTTTGTGGTGGATTACTAACTGGTGATCAACTTTTTACACCCACTTGAATTAAACTAGTGAAGTGCTGGGTGTGGGAAGCTCACCTGAGGATTGTTGCCAGCAGCATAACAGGCAAAACTGGAGAAGCTGTTAAGAGGCTGTTAAGGAAGCTATTTGGAGAATCTGTAGGAGCTGCTGGAAGCTGCTAGTTCTCTTGGGCTATTCTCCAGGAGGACCTTGGAATGCTGGCTTTCCTGTTGAAAGTGGCTGTTTTTGTTGGAGGAAGAGCGTGGGACCTCATTGTTACTGAGAATGGCCACGTTCACTTTGGGGAAGCTCTGGTCCCCATCTTTTTTTTTTCTTTAATTTTTTTAATTTTTTTTATTTTTCAACAAATAATACACTGCATATATTCTTCTTAGTGGTTAATTGCTGTACAAGATGCGGACTTGTGATCCTATTTACAAACACCATTAGAACAAATCATTCTATTCATTAACAGAATGTAACTATATATCTATCCCAACCACTTTGAATACACAGATACAAAATGGACATTCATCTGTATACCCCATTTTTTCTAAGTTCCGTTATTGAATATTATAGGTGTGTAAACTCAGCAAAATATTCTAAAAGAATCCAGTAGCCCATAATAGCATTGGGTCTTCTGTTTAACTGGCAATGTCAGAAATTATTGACCTGAATCCCCCACAGCTCAACTGCTCAACTTAACATCTGGTCCTCATCTTGAGCATTGCTTCCTCGATCCAGAGGGGAAGATAGTACACTGCTCAGCCTCATGGAAAAGCTTGTCATATTGGATTTCCTAATGAAAGCTCACCTTTCCTTGTCCCTGGAGGAGCTCAGGGCTTCACTGTTGCTAAGGATGGCTGTGCTACTTTTGGAGGAGCTCTGGTTATTACCTTGAGCATTGCTTCTTGGCTCCTGTTCAGATCCCTCAGACTGCTAGCACTGATCCTTCATTCTGGCACAGACTTTCTAGGTTCCACCACTGACCTTTGGGCCTTTCCAGTGTAGACTTGTGAAGTTTGCCTCCATGAAACATTGTCAAATGTTCTAGGCCTCCAACTGGACTTGTGGGAAGCATTGGTCTTCAGGTGGATGTATGCAAGACACTGCTATTGAATCCAGTCCCTCAGCTGGATTTTTTTGGTCTTTAGTGTATGGATAGATTTCCTGCACTGTTTGTATGAGATTCTTTGGGTGGCTATAAATGATCTTATAAGATGTGTCCTTTTGTTTTGTCTTGCAAAAACTCCAAGCCATGACACATATAAAGGAGAGCTATCAGAATTACAGCAGACTTCTCAACACAACCATCAAGTTAAGAAGAACTTGAAGTGAAATATTTCAAGTCCTGAAAGAGAACAACTTTTAACACAGATTGATATACCCTGCAAAATTATCTTTCAAAATTAATGGAGAAATAAGATAGCTCCACTACAAAGAAGAGAAAAAAATCATGACAACCAAACCAACTGTATAAAGAGTAATAAAATATATTATACAAAGGGACAAAAAGACTAAAATTCCAATCACAACCACAGAATAAAACCACCAAGCATGGCAAGCAATTAAATAGAAGGGGAAAGTAGAGAACCAACAGCCAGAAAACAACATGACAAAGATAACTATATAAGACAAATATTAAACATGAAAAATCAAATAATCATAACATAATTGTAATAGGGGAACTTAACACCCAATTGTCACAAAAAGATAGATAAGTAGATAAAAAAAACCAGCAAAGAAATAACAGAACTGAACCAAACTTGTAAACAAATTGACTTGGTAGAACTTTACAGAATGTTCCACGAAACAGCCTTAGCATACACATTTTCTCAACTGCACATGGAACCTTCTCCAAAATAGAGCATATACTAGCACATAGGAAATGCTCATGCAACTGCAAAGGAACTGAAATTATCCCATGCATATTATCTGATCATTGTGCAGTGAAACTGGAAATTATTGACAAATGACAAAGACTTCATAAACACGTGGAAATTAACACCTTCCTGAACAACCAATGGACCATAGACTGAATCAAAGAAGAAAGTAAACAATATGTACAATTGAATGAAAATGCAAATATCAATTACCAGAACCTGTGGGACCCAGTGAAATCAGTCCAAAGAGGGAAATATGTAGTGGTAAATTCTGACATCAGGAAACATGATACTTTGCATAGAAGACCACAAAAACTTCACCAAAAACCTAGATTTAATAAGCAAATTTAGTTGTGTAGCTGGATACAAAGTTAATACTGAAAAATCAGTAACATTCCTATACACAAAATTGAGATACTTGGGAATCAATCTAACAAAGGAAATAAAAGATGTATACATTGAAAATTACAGCACTCTGTAAAATGAAATCAAAAAGTATTTCAGGAAATGGTAAGATGTTCCTTACTTATGGATAGGAAGGCCCAAAATTGTGAAAATCAGCATACTTTTGATGTTTTTATACAGATGTAATGCAATCCTGATAAAAATACCAATAGTATACCTCACAGATCTATAGAACACATACCTCAAATTCATCTGGAACCAGAAAGGACTTAGAATAGCAAAAGAAATCCTGGGCAACAAAGGCAAGAGAGAAGACTTCAAAATCTCTGACTTGAAATCAAACTATAAAACTACTGTGAAAACAGCAGCATGATATTTGCAAGAAAACAGACCTTATAATCAATGGAACAGGTTAAAAGATGCACACAGAAGTACAAACGCACTCAGCCACTTATACTTGGCAAAATGGCCAAACACATTCACTGAAAGAAAGATAATCTCTTTAATAAATGATACTGGATAAACTGGCTTTCCACCTGCCAAAGACTAAAAGTATACCCATGTTTACCACCATGCACTAAAGTCAAAATGAAAGATCTAAACATTAAAACAGAAACATTAAATCTACTGTAGGACAAATTAGGTTGAAATTTGAAGACATAGTGATATTCCAGTTTTGTTCATGAACTGGAATGTTCATGAACAAAAACCACAATGCAGGGGAAATACTTCAAAAAATCAACAACTTAGATCTCATCTTGCCAAAAAGGTTTTGTCTACAGAAATACATATCGAACAGAATGAAAGGAAAACCCACAAGTTTGGAAAAAAATTTAGCCAATTGTCCCTCAGACAAAGGCCTTCTGTATAGAACATATGAAGATTAAAAAAATAAAATCAGATCCCCAAAATTCAAAGATCCAATCAAAAAATGGGCATCTTCAGTTAAGTGGAAGAGCCAATACTATTATGGGCTACTGGACTCTTTTAGAATATTTTGCTGAGTTTACACACCTATAATATTCAAATAATGGAACTTAACAAAAAAAAGGTATACAGATGAAGGTCAATTTTGTATCTGTGTATTCAAAGTGGATAGGATAGATATATAGTTACATTCTCTTAATGAATAGAAGGATTTGTTCTAATGGTGTTTGTAAATAGGATATCAAGTCCGCATCTTGTACAGCAATTAACCACTAAGAAGAATGTATGCAGTGTGTTAATTATTGAAACTGTTCTCCCGATTTGATTTGAAACTGCTGCATTGCTATTTGCTTATCAATAAAATTATGGCAAAAAAGAAATGAAATAAAAATAAAATAAAAACAAAAAATAAGTAAAAAATAAAAAAAAACAAAAAATGGGCATCTTGAGATGAATACACACTTCTCGGATTAAGAAATATAAATGGCAAATAAAGATATGAAAAAATGTTCAACATCATTGGCCATTTGAGAAATGCAAATTCAAACAATAGTGATATTCTGTCTCACTCCAGACAAAAATGGCTGTCATCAAGAAGTCAACCAATAACAAATGAGGGATCGTGTGGGAAAATGAACACTTTTCCACTATTAGTGGGAGTGTAAAGTGTAGAGTGGTACAACTATTGTGGAAATCAGTGTGGAGAGTTCTCAGAAAACTAGCATTAGAGGTCTACATTACCCTGCTGGGTATTTTTTCCCAAAGAATTAAAGGCATTACCACAGTGATATATGTGCACCTGTGCTTATAGCTGTGTAATTTGCATTACATAAGTCTTTGAAACAACCCAAATGCCCATCAACTGAGGAATGGATAAGATATGTTTTTAAACAATAGAGAATTACTTATCTATAAAAAGATGAATTGGTGGTTTTGCAGGTAAATGAATGCAACTAGAGACCATAGTCATAAGTAACTCACATGTGTAAACATTATAATGTCTCCTAGTATAAGAACTTGAAAGAGTAAATAAGATCCAAAAGCTACAACAGACGTTGTGAAAGGGAAAGACACTTCTAAAAGGAAATAACTGGAATGGGGGAAGAGAGAGAAGAAGTTAGGGATATAGTAGTAATCATGCAGCTGGCAGTACAAAATGAAACCTCTCAAGTTAGAAGTTTTTCTTGAGAGTCACGTGTCTTCTCCAAACTGCTTCAGGCCTAGGACACAACTGCCACCATTTCCTTTCCTCAGCTCAGATCAGTGGACAGAATGAGCAGGTGTTGGTCCCAGGGAGAGGTCAGGGTCCAGTTTTGTAAACACAGGAAGACAGAGTGTGGAAAAATGCTGAGAGAGCTGAAGCAAAGCTGGAACCAGTGGTCGCCTCATCACATTCCCTCTCCCCTCTGTTCCCTTGGATACAGTGACATGTGATTTGTGATAAATGAGGCCTCCTCCTATTCTCTTGTAAGATAGCTTTCATAGCACTTTTTTCTTTTCATCAAATTGTGAAAAGCCCCTGAATTTGTTGGGAACACTGAGGGTCAGTTACAGTCCTGAGGCTGTGACTCACACTAAGATCTGGAAGAAGACATTTTATACAGAGAAGACAGCAAATCCACTGCAGTGACAGACATGGCTATGGTGATTGAGGCACTGCAAGAAGACAATGTTCAGATTGGCATGATAGAGGAGAGGGAGTGACAGGAGATGGGATGGATATGGGATGGTTCCCAGGTTCCCAGGAACCAGAATGTAAAGGACATTTTTGGGAGTATTGACTTTAGACCATGGCAAGAGTCTTATAAAGTCCCGATCATGGAA
>NW_004524605.1:14096363-14097024 GCF_000260255.1 Octodon degus
TGCTGCTAGTGTTTAGATCTCAAATGTCCCCAAAGTGTATTATGTGCTCAGAGATGGGGCTTTTGGAAGTTGACTGGAATATAAGGGCTCTAATTTTATCAATGGATTAGTCCTTTGAAGAGATCATAATTTGACAGCATTATTGGGAGCTGTTGGAAACTTAGAATGTGCTGCCTAATTGAAATGAATGGGAATAGGAATGGGGTAGTGGCTTGGGATGATACTGTCTCACTGATCCCTTCCTTAGGGCTCCTTCCATTCCTCTTTGCCTCTTCTTGCCATGATGTGAGCAACTTTCCTTTGCCTCACTCTTCTGCAATGATCATTTTGGCTACCATGAAGTAATGGAGCGTACTAGCCATGCAACAAGACCTCTTAAACTGTGGGCCAAAATAAATGTTTCCTCAGGTGCCTCATCGCAATGATGGGAAAATAAGCAGTGAATGTGCCAACCACCCATGTCCATGCTTTTCTTCATATGCGAAAATGTGATTCTTAAGTTCTCCTGAATTTATTCACACATGGTGACTGAGGAACATTTTGCAATGGTATAATTCATCTTACTCTCAAATTTGTATGTATATTTTAAATTCTATTTATTTAATGGTAGAAATTGTGAAATGTACTGACTCCTTTTCATTTGCAACTGGTTGATCTTTCA
>NW_004524605.1:14097309-14104337 GCF_000260255.1 Octodon degus
AAATCATGTGAATATCTTGTTCACAATAACATAATTATTAATTTTGTTAAAATTAAGGCAAGAAAATGTTTATAGACTGGGTAGTAATTGTGAAGGTCTATATATTTATTTTGTCATTCCTACAAATATTGCTAGCTCACCAACAAAATACTCAAATGTGCACAATAATGATTATTAGATCAAATGGTCATTGATATTTTGTCAATCTCCACACATTTAAAGTCATAGTTTTACATTTTTCAACATTAAAAGAGCCATGGAAAGGTCTCAGGAGTCTCAATGAGCTGTGGCCCACCCCACAACCAATACAAGAAGCTTGATGAGCCCTTCCTGCACTCCAGACTGCCCCTAAAGCCTTGTTAAACTATGGCTTCCCATCCCCCAAATCTTGGAATGCACACTGAGCCCTGGACAGTGAGTACACTCTGCCCCGCCCCCATTGTCAAGGGAGCCTTCCTGACATACTCCCCACACACCTAGCATCACTACTGAGTCTGGATGAATATTGGAACCTTCAAAAATGACAAAACAAAGAAGCAATCTCAGACCCCAGCCCACTGAGAACAAGTCCAGGAGACAGAGACATAGAAGAACTTGGAAGTTACACACCTGAAATTTCTGAAATGATAGCAACTGAAGTAAAGAAATAACTCCCATCAGGCAGTAGAATAAATCAGATCAGAAATAATCTCTCAGATAAAAAAAGGACAACAATCATGAAAGGATTGCTCAGCACATCTAAAGAAGGCATAGATAAAAAAGAGAGAAGAATAGAAAAATGAAGGAAATTTTCAATAAAAAAATACAAGAAAAATGAGAATGCATGAAACAAATTCAAACATATCCAGGAAATTAAAAATTCCATTAAAAGCTGTCAAAACCACTTGAATGAAACTGAAGATAGACTTTCAAACCTTGAAGACAGCATTGCAGCTAGAGATGATAAAAAGAAAGATCCCTTAAAAATAGCAAAGGGACAGGAAATAACTATTCAACATCTGTAAGATGATGCAAAGAAAACAAATATAAGACTGATAGGTGTAAAAAAGCAGAAGTCAACACAAATGACATAAAGACTGTTTACAGAAGTGTAGTGGTTGATACATTGTGTCCACTTGGCTGGATGACTCTGGGAGCCGCAATTCTGGCTAGTGGGGGGGGTCCCCACCCTGGGGCACAATTGGTTCTGCACCCAGAGTGACTCAGTACAAAGAGGCTATATAAAAGGGCTGAGGAAGGAGTTTATGTTCCACTTCATCAGAGGAACTTCAGTCTTCGCATTTGGCTTGGACTTTATCACCTGACTTGCATCGCAGAATCTTTGACCTCCAGCTTGGATCCTTCGCCTTCCATTGCAGACTCTTCAGCATCCATCGCAGACTCTTCAGCCTTCTTTTGCAGACCGATTAGCTGACAAATAGAGACTCACACGGAGCACTGCAGTGAGCTTCAGACCTTGGGACTGAATTCTTCCGTCTGGGGTGTGCAGATGCCCCCTGCATGCTCCCTCATCTGACTCTGTGGCTGACTGTCATAAGCCAATCTTGTTATTCCTTATACATTGTGTATCTTGTGTTAATATCTGTTCCTTACATTGTGTCTGTTCCTCTAAGTAAGACTCTGATCAATCCAAGAAGTAATGGCAGAAAATTTCTCAGGGATGGGAGATTAATCTGACATTCAAGTAAGTGAGGCATAAAGAAGTCCAATTAGCTATAATAAAAATAAATCTACACCCAGACATATAACAGTCAAGATCTCAGAAATTCAGCATAAGAACAGATTACTAAAAGCTGTTTGAGAAAAGAAGCCATTCACCTATAAAGGAAAGCCCATCAGAATTACAGGAGATTTCCCAACACAACCATCAAGTCAAGAAGAACTTGGAGTGAAGTATGTCAAGTCCTGAAAGAAACCAACTTCCAACCCAGACTGATGTACTGTGAAAAACTATTTATCAAATTTAATGGAGAGATAAGATATTTCCATGACAAAGTAAAACTGAAGGAATTCATGACCACCAAAACAATCCTACAAAGAGTACTGACAGATAGTCTAGAAAGAGACAAAAATGACCACAACTTCAAAAACAACAAAAAAGAACCACCAAGCAGAGCAAGCAATTAAATGGGGTTGCAGGGGAATAGAGGACCTACAGTAGGAAAATAACATAACAAAGATAAGCCAATACATATCAGTTATGAACATCAGTGTAAATCACCTCAATTCACCAACCAAAAGAAGCAGACTGGCAGAGTGGATCAAGAAACAAAATCCAACGCCATGCTGTATACAAGAAAGACATTTACTCAAAATGAAATTCATAGACTGGAAGTCCAAGGATGAAAAATAATACTCCATGCACCAGGAACCCAGAAAAAAGCAGGGGTAGCTATTCTGACTGCTGACAATGTGAACTTCAAACCTAGAATGACCAAAAGAGATAAAGAAGACCACTACATTCTTGTTAGGGGAGAATGGCAAGAGGAAAAGATAACAATAATAAATATATATGCACCAAATTAGGAATATCCAACTATATAAGTCAAACTGCAACAGAAATGAAAAATCAAATGAGCAATAACACAATTGTAATGGAGGACTTGAACATCCATTTTCACAAGGATATAGAGCAATTAGATTTAAAAAAAAAGGCAAAGAAATTACAGAACTGAACCAAATTTGTGAACAAAGGGACTTAGTAGACCTATATAGAATATTCCACCAAACAACATCAGAATACACATTCTTCTCGGCTGCACATGGAATGTTCTCCAAAATAGACCACATACTGGCACATAGAGCATGCTTAAGTAAGTGCAAAGAAACTGAAATTATCCCATGCATATTATCTGATCATTATGCAGCAAAACTGGAAATTATTGACAAACCACAAAAACTCCATTAACAAATAGAAATTAAACAACATCCTCCTGAACATTCAATGGGTCATAGATCAAATCAAAGAAGAAGGTAAACAATAACTATAATCAAATGAAAATATCAATTACCAGAACCTGTAGGACCCAATGAAATCAGTCCTAAGAGGGAAATATGTAGTGGTAAATTCTCACATCAGGAAAAGAAATGAGCACAAATAAAAAATCTAATGCTGTACTATAAGCTTCTAGAAAAAGAAGAGCAAGTCAAGCCCAAAGACTAAAGAAGGTAGTAAATTATAAAGATTAGAGGAAAAATTAATGTAATTGAGACTAAGAAAATGATACAAAGGATTGATGAATTGAAGAGTTGGTTCTTTGAAAAAAATAAATAAAATTCATAAATGCCTAGGCAGTCTCTCAAAAGAAAGAAAGAAAGAAAGAAAGAAAGAAAGAAAGAAAATGAAAGAAAACTCAAATTAATGCAATAAGGAATAAAATTTGCTCTCACAGAATTGACAACACAGGACAATTCCTGGGTGCATATAAGTTATGAAGGCTGATTCAAGAAGATATGAAAATTCTGAATAACCCAGTATCATTCAATGAAATTGAATATATAACAAAAAACTTACCATGAACTAAAAGCACAGATCCTCATGGATCCACAGTTGAATTCTATAAGAAATTTAAAGAAAATTTAATGCTGTTTCTTCTCAAGCTCTTCAATGAAACTGAAAATGAGACAGTTCTCCCAAACTCATTCCTGGAGGCAAGTATTGCTCTGATACCAAAACTAGAGAAAGAGCCAACCAAGAAAGAGAATCTCAGGCTAATTTCCTCAATAGACATAGATGCAAAAATCCCCAGTAAAATACTAGCAAACAGAACGCAGCATATCATCAAGAAGATTATAACTCATGACCAAGTGGTTTCACCCCAGAAAATGCAGGGATGGTTTAACATATGCAAATCAATAAATGCAATATACCACATTAACAGAACTAACAACAAAATCATGTGATCATCCTAATAGATGCAGAAGAATTTTTTGATAAAGTCCAAATTCATTCATGATATAAACCTTACAGAAAATTGGAATAGGTGGTCTTTACCTCAACATGATAAAAGCCATTTATGACAAACCAACAGATAACAGCATACTAAATGGAAGAAAACTGAATGCTTTCACTTTAAAATTAGGAACAAGACAAAGATGTCCACTGTCACCACTCCTGTTCAATAAGTTCAGGATACATTAGCCAGAACAATTAGACAAGAGAGAGAAAAGGAATAAGGACAGGATAAGAAGAAGTGAAATTATCATTACTGACAGATGACATGATGCTCTATATAGAAGACTTCAAAAAAATCCACCAAGAGGCTTATAGATTTAATAGCCAAATTCAGTGGCATAGCATCAGACAAAGTGAACACCTAAGAATCAATAGCATTTCTGTGCACAGACAACAAACACACCGAGAAAGAAATTAGGGAAACCCCCTCTTTCACAATAATATCCCAAAAGTGAAATAACTTACGAATGAATCCAGAAAGGAAGTGAAAGATCTACACAGAGAAAATTACTGTACTCTGTAAAAAGAGATTAAAAAAAAAGCATTTCAGAAAATGGAAAGATATTTCTTGTTCATGGATAGGAAGAACTAACATTGTGAAAATGCCTGTACTCCTCAAATTGTTATATAGATCCAATGCCATCCTGTTTAAAATGTCATTAGTATATCTCACAGATCTATAGAACACTTTCCTAAAATTATCTGGAACTAGAAGAGACCTAGATTATAAAAACCAATCCTGGGCAGCAAAGGAAAGGGAGGAGACATTACAAACCCTGACTTGAAATTATAGTACAAAACTAATGTGATAAAATCAGCATGGTATTGGCAAAAACCAGACCTGAGAATCAATGGAACAGATTAGAAAGTGTGGACCCAACTACAACACATTCAGGCACATTATCTTTGACAAAGGGACAAACATATTCACTGGAAAAGTGATAGCCTCTTTAATAAATGGTTCTGGAAAAACTGGTTTTCCTTTTGCCAAAGACGAAAATTAGACCCATGTTTATCATCATGCACTAAAGTCAAAATGGATCAAATGTTTATTTATTTCAAAATTTAACAATGGATGTTGTATTAAATATTTTATCATCAAATTTATTTCTCACATTAATCGATATAAATATTAAAAGAGAAACATAAAATCTATTGGAGGAGAAAGTAGGTAAAAATCTTGAAGATATGAGTACACAGATAATTCATGAACAAAACCCAAACTGCATGAGAAATACTTCAAAGAATCAACAAAGGAGATCTCATCTTTTTAAAAAGTTGTTGCGCATCTTTTTAAAAAGAAATCACCCATAAAGTAAAAAAAAAATCCATGAATTGAGAAAAAATTTTAGCCAACTGTCCCTCATACAAAGTCCTTCTAGGCAGAACATGTAAAGAATTAAAAAAAAATCAGTTCCCTCAAATTCAAAGTCCCAAGCATAAAATGGGCATCTGAGATGAATACACATTTTCCAGATAAAAAAGTACAAATGACAAAAATATGAAAAAATACTCAATATCATTGGTCATTTCAGAATTAAATTAATTTAATGCAAATTAAGACAAAACTGAGATTCCATCTCACTCAAGAAAGAATGGTGATCATTCAAGAAATCAATCAGTAACAAATTCTGGAGGGGCTATGGGGAAAAAGGAATGCTTCTCCACTGTTAGAGGGAGTATAGAGTGACACAACCACTGTGGAAATCAGTGTGGAGATTTCTCAAAAAGCTAGGTCTTGTTCAACCCAGATATTCCTCTCCTTCATGTTTTCCCAGGAGAACTGAAAAGGCCAAACCACAGTAATATATGTTCACCCATGTTCATAGCAGCTCAATTTGCAATACTAAATCTTTGAAACAACTCAAATGCCCATCAACTAAGGAACAGGTAAGAAAAAGGTGTGGCATAGGGCTGGGGAGGTAGCTCTGTGTTCTAGGTGTCTACCTGGTGAGCACAAGGACCAGAGTTCCATCCCTAGTACAACATGCTGTGCAGGCCCAGAACTAGGGGTGCCCTGTGCCAGCTCCAAAACCAAGAGTTGTGGTGCGTGCCTGTAATCCCAGAGCTGAGGAGGCTGTGAAAGGAGGATCACTATGAGTCTGAACTGCCTAGCGAGACCGTGTATCAAATAAATAAATAAACAAACAAACAAACAAACAAACAAATAAATAAGTGCTGGGCTGCAGAGATAGCTCAATAGTCTAAGTGCCTGCCTAGGGCAAGCGCAAGGACCCGGGATCCATCCCTGGTACCACATGCAGTGCTAGCCCCACCCAGGCATGCCCTGCTGGCCACCAAGATCAGGTGTAGTGGCGCATACCTATCATGCCAGTGCTGGGGAGGCTGAAACAGAAGGATCACTATGAGTCGGAGCTGCATAGTGAGGCCCTATACCAAATACATAAAAAAAAGAAAGAAAAAGGTGTAGTATTTTTACACAGTGGAGAATTGTTTGGGTATAAAGAAATTAAATTCGAGGCTTTCTAGGTGAATCAATGCAACTAGAGACCATGCTCATAAGTGAAATAAATCAGACCCGCATGTGTACACATGATAGTGTCTTGTTCGTATAAGAACCTGAAAGGAAATAAAATCTGAAAGGTACAACAGGTACTGTGAAAGGAGAAGTATCTGTTCAAAGGGAGGGAACAACTGGGAGGAGGAAAAGGGGGAAAGAAAGACGGGAAAAAGGTATATTAATGCATCTACACAGGATAGCTTGGATAATTGTACTGCTGATTTCTGCTGGTCTATTGAAAGCAGTTAATGCTTAAATTTTCTTTCTTTTTAATTTTTGCATACTATTCATATCTGATAACCTAAACAACTATTTTGAAGATAGCATAAGCAATATAAGAACCATTTTTGAATTCCTATCATTTTGTTGAGTGTCATTCTGTATTGTTTCTGGTTTTTAAATATTTATTTCCTTAGTTATTTGTTACAGGGTCTCAATACTCAGCTCAGACTCGTAGTGATCCTCCTGTTTTCAGTCTCCCCAGTGCTGGGATTACAGGCCAGGTGCCACCAGGCCCAGTCTTGGTGGCTGGCTCAGCATGCCTGGGGGCAG
>NW_004524605.1:14105437-14142424 GCF_000260255.1 Octodon degus
CATCTCCCCAGCCCATTTTATTCTCTTTCAAAAGAAGCCATGGATTGACACATATTTTTATAGTTTGCCACAGATTTGTATCAAGTAGATGCAGAAAATATTTTTAAGCAGTTTTTAAAGTCTTAACTTAAAACTTGAGCAACAAAACAGTAACACAAGAGTCACACAACAAAATAATTTAGAATAAAGTGTATGGACCTTAACTTGAATTCTTACCTTGTAACCTGTATTATCAGCGCCTGCCCTGTAAGCTATGGTCAAAATCAGGTTTTATTCTGTGTGTGCTCTGCAATTGTTGGGGGGTTAGGGAAGGGCACAGATACCTCAATCTGTATTCTTAAATGATTCCTTGGCTGCGGTGGACAATCAATGACACTAGGGTGAGAGACTAGTTAGTAAGTTAAGACAGGGTCTAGGCAGGTTGAAGGACCAGGGTCCTTGGAGTTGGATTGCTGAGAAGAGTCAAGATCTATTTTTTGAAGGTAGAGACAAAATATTTGCTTTATGGATTGGTGTGGAATGTAGTAGGCAGATTCCATCAGGCTCCAAGGTCTGAACAATGGGCAAGTGACAATACCATTCACCTTTCTATCTTTCAGGATTCTTGTGAGGATTATTTAACTGCAGTGGCATGAAAAATGGCTCAGTGTAGTACCTAGTGTACATAATAGTGGCTCAAGAAATAGCTGTGAATAGTTTACCGTCTCCTTATTTGTTCATCTCTAGAGCCGATGTAGAGGCTGACATCGTACCACCCCTCCCCACACAAAGCAAGTTGGCAAGAGATTGAATAACTTGGTTGTGGATCTGATAGATTGCAAAGCTAGCTCTGTACTAGAAAAAAGAGCATTTCTCTGAGAGGATTGTAGACAAGACTTGCAGGGCAGCTAACCTAGGTGAGAGTTGGTGTTTGCTAAGTATGGTTTGAGTACCTGAGATTGATTGATTGATTGGTTGATTGATTTAAATGTATGTGGTACAGGGTCTTAATACACAGCTCGGGCTCATAGTGATCATCCTTCTTTCAGCCTCCCCAGCACTGGGATTACAGGTATGCACCACCATGCCCAGTTTAGGTGACTGAGTCAGCATACCTTAGGGTGGAGCCAGTGTGGCATGTGGTGCTGGGGATTGAACCCTGGTCCCTAAGCTTACCTAAGCAGGTGCTTAGTCTGCTGAGATACCTCTTCAGCCCTGAGTACCTGAAATTTAATCTTGCTATGTAGATATGTTTTTTATGAGAACTAGGTAAAAATGCCACTTCCTGGAGGCTGGGACCAGGATTCTGAGTCACTGGAGGACTGAATGGGTGATGAGGCTCAGGCACCAAGAACTCAGGAGCCTTTTGCTGAAAGTCTGCTCAGATAGCTGCCTCCTACACTTGCTGGTTTCAATGTGTTGCAGTTATTTAACTGCAGCAGCACTCATTGTCTGTAAAGTGTCATTTTGTATGCGTCATAGGCCATTTACACATGTACTTTTTAAATTACCAGCAAAGTCCTTCATGTAGTTACCCCTAGGTCCCTTTTCATGAAATTGAGGTACACCCAGATAAGTACCTTGTCTAAGGTCATACAGCCCGAAAGTAGTGGGGCCAGGGTCCAAACTGAAGCATGGTAGCTCCCTTGCCTTCAGGCTCAACTGCTTTGCTGTGTAGGCACCCAATCCGAAGCTCAGAGAGGCTAAACATCTTGCCTAACATCACACAGCCAGTGGGTGGAAGAACCCAGAAGCCTGGAGGCCCCGCTCACGTCCCCCCCATGGTCCTAGGCTAAGAGGCTCTTTGCTCTCCCGTCAGAGGCTTGGCTCGTCCCGGCAGCGGACTTCAGGTCTGGCACAGGGCCTGGTTTTGTCTTGCTGCTTTAGATACATGGGTTCTTTTATGTTCTCAATCTGTTTTATGGACCTTGTTGGGGGAATTTGTTTGCAGTTCTCTGCTTGGTTTCCCTATGTAATCAACAGCAGACTCTTGCAAACAAATGAATTCTCTAAGTTTCCTTTTAAACATTAGCATTGCAAAGGAGTTTGATGGAGTGAGGCCTCCCCTTCCCTTTCTCTCTTTCCATTCTGAAATTATAAGGGAAAGGGATTCCTAACATAAGGAAATGGAGTAAATCCATTTAGAAGTTGCTTCTCTTCAACACGAAGCACCAAAATAAGAGATTCACAACTCAGCCCTGTCCCCGTACACTAGGGGTTCATTACCACTGCTCCAGAGGATCAAAGGAGAGAGACAAAGGTAATTTAGTAAGTGCAGGGCTAGTGGGTGGGGGTAGGGTGGGGTGGGGAATATGGAAGACAAACCTTCAAGAGACATGGTCTGTCACCTGCAGCGATGGTGCAAATTTCCCTGCCTTTGTTTCCTAACATGCAAAGGTCTTGCAAGAGCCAATGCATGTCTTCTAAAAAAAAATCCTCTACCTAAATAACTTGTTTAGAAGAGAAAACAACACATTACTCTAGTATTTTATTGAGCTCTGTGGCCAGGTTTTGTTTTAACCATGGTGAGATTGAAGAAGCTAATATTTGGCATAGAGTCTTTATTTCTGTGAAATATTTTCACTTGTTTTTAGATTTCTGGAACAACAGGGAGGATTAAAAGCAAAGTGTCTATGTTTCAGGTAGAATAATCTGCTCCAGCCAGGTCTTCTGGAAGAGAAGGGTAAAGTGGTCAGTCGTGTAGCCCTGCTCTCCGTGGTGGTGCTGTGTCTTCTCTAAGTAAATAAATGGCAGGGGTTGTCTGATCGGAGATGTAATTTTAAATACAAATGTGCAAACTTCAAATTTGGTTTTAAGCCCAGTGGATGTGATTGCATTCTGGGGACATAAGATGGGGCTAAAAACTTTCTCAAGTCTTTATTCCGTGGGCTAAACTCACTAGCTGGGATCACAGCAGGGACTACAGACGTCACACCTGGAGTCTGGAATGAGCATTATAAAATTGGCAAGGCTGAAAAGGCATTAGTAAACATTATTAAGAATTCCTTGCAGGCAATTAGACTCCAACAATATCTTTGAGGGCTTTTTCCTCCCCTTTTCTTTCTTCTTCTTTTTTGCATCTTTATTTCTATCTTGCTAATGAGAGAGTAATGAGCCACATACTTGTTACCTAGAAGGAATATCTCGCAAGGCTCTAGTGAACTTAAAAACAGTATTTACAAACTGATAGTTGCTCGCATTCATTATAAATTTTAAATTAGAAGGACTTGGAAAAAAGGAAGCCAGGAAACTACCTGTGTCTCACTCAGAAGTTTCAAGGCCTCTTAAAAGGTGAAATCCTAAGATTTCGGCCCCTAACAGCTGGCTCGGAGATGAGTGTGGAGTGTGTCTCAGAGCTCTGCATTTGTTTCTTCCCAGTTTGTTTTTATAAAACAATGTTTCTGACCCACAATCAAGGCAATGATGTCTAGAATATAACATCAAATTTCTTTTCTTGCAGAAAACGTAGCAGACTTTGATGCACTCTTCACCAACTTACACCCTTCCATCCCTTTCTCTCTCTACTTCTGCAGTGCTTTCCTTGAGCTCCTTTCTCCAAAGGAGAGAGCACATATTTACTAACATCACAACCAGGACCTTGGCTGAGACTTCCCCCTTCCCACTCCTAGAGAGCTTCACGAACAAGGACACAAGTATGCTGACCCAGCAACAGTGATGCGGCCCTTCGCAGAAGCTGCACCCTGAGCTCCAGGGCCACTTAGGACCAGGAAGAGACGCATTTCTTCTCTATTTTCCCTTTTACTTTCCTGTATTGTTTCCCTTTGGTCATGATGGAAGTGAAAATCTTCCATTTTCTCCTTTGCTTAATCTTTAACATGTTTAACACATACACACACACACACACACACACACCATTTTGTGTTTTATTTTGCTTTAGCATCTGGATGTTCACCTCATCTGCCTGTGGAAGCCAGTCTTTGTTTGGTAAGTAAGTTCCATACACTGTCTTCTGAGAGGCAGACTTAGTGTTCCATCCACAGAGGCAGGAGGCTCATAGGGAAGTGGTCATCCCCCGCCTGGGGGCTCCTGGCTCACAGGAATTATGATTCTTACTAGTTCTTCCTTTCAGTATCCTGTGTGCTTGATTTGGGTAAATTATGTGAGTTTTCTAGCCCAATGGTCCCTGTCCAGTGTGTGGCCTCAGAACCAAGATCAGGACTTCTTGGGAACTTGCTAGCCTCAGGCCTCTTGCCAACCCTACTGAACCAGAAGCTTTGGCGATAGGGTCCCACTGCTTGTGCTGAAACAATCCCTTCAGGTGTTTTGGATGTATGCTAAAGTCTGAAAGCCACAGCCTTGGCTAAATAATCTACTCATATTATTTCTTTAGATACTGTGGCAGTGAGGGAAACTGAGGCTTAGTGAAGTTAAAATGACAGATGGAGTGGGGGGTTTTGTCTCAGCAGACTGGAAGCACCCACTCAAGTGTTCACTAAATTGATGCACATTCCCAAATGCCAGTGCTGTGCATCGTCTCTATGACACAAGTGGCTTTTGTTAAACTACTTTTTAAAGAGAATTCATTGGGGATCAGAAGTAAGGAAAAGGGCCCAAAAATCTCAAAAGGGAGATATTTGGGGTCCAATGATTTGAGTTTGTCTAGGAAGCAGATGAACCCCATTGACTGCAAAGTAAAACAAAACAAAACAAAACAAAGACCACAGCAATGTGACTGCTTTATGTAGAGGCTCGGTTCATGCCCATCTCTAAGATGCATCAGACCCTCCTGTTCTGTAATCTCTGACAGTCCCTGCGGGGGGCTGGGTATGGGATTTTAGAGGGTCTTTTGTAGGACATTAAATCAAGTCAGCAGTTGGCACAAAAATAGACTGTTCTGATGTAGTTTCCTGCTGGGAATATACTTGACTTAGGAGTCCAAAGTCCAACATTTACAGGAGATGCCTGGTAAACTGTAAGAGGTTGAAAGCCTTCATTCATTTTGGAGAATAAAGTCAGGAATAATGATTTCTTAATGCAGCACACTAGTTAAGAGTATAACTGTCTTGGCAACACAGAGGATCTGATTTAAGTTGTGGCTTGGCCTGTGAGCATGTGCCATGTTGGGTACATTCCTGACCTTGGTCCAGGCATCCACCAGATAGAGATTACTTTCTTTGTAAATCACAGAGGTAAATTGTGAGGATTAAATGAGGTAATATGATATAAGCTGCTTAGTGTAGTGTCACTAATATGGTAAATGCTGAAACAGGCGGCTGTTTTCCTAGGACAGAGGAGAAATTTTTATTGGTGAGGTAAATGATAGAAAGACCATTTCAAGTTTTGAAGGAGTAGGTATGAGACCAATCTGAAGGGCAATGGACATCATTGGGAAGGACATGAGACAGGAGAAGAGCCACAGGGTCCTGGGAGAGAGGATGTTTCATAAAGATTTTTATCAGCAAGGCAGCACAGTCACCCCTGAGTCTGGCACAGCAGTGGCCTCAGGTCATTTCTAAATTTGAAAGGAACTAGGACTGAGAGCTTCAAGGCATATTGTGAATGCATGGGGCTAGCCTGGAAGGGAGTCTGAATTTCAGGTGAAATTTAGGAAACAGGGAAAGTAAAAGTGAGAAACCAGACATAAGCAGAAATTCATGCCCCCAAATAAGATTTCACATTTGTCTGGGTTGTTATGGGTTTATGAAGTACTTTTATACTCATTACCATTTTTTTTATGGCACAAGAGAGCAGCTGGGTAGTAGAGACCTGGCAGGCTAAAGAAAAAGCCTCAGCTCTTGAGAGCCAGAAGATCTGTGAGGAAAAAGTGTACGCAAGGATGACCGAGGATTAGCTGTGAAATACCAGCATCACCAAAGTTGCCATCAAGAGTGTCTTAGAGCCTCTGTTCCCTCATCTGCTAAATGATAATAGTTATGGTGTCTGCCTCAGCAGGTTGTCACAAGGATTCAGTGGCGTGCATGCACAATGTTTCCTGGCAAGTGTGTGTGAGCTGTGAACTCCTCAGTGGTGAGGAGTGTCGGATACCCAGTGAGGAAAGGAACAGATTCTAAGAACAGTGACAAGAGAAAAAGTGGGAGTGGAGCTGAACCAAAACAGTTGCTCTGTTTGATATTTTGGGCCTAATTTTGGAATTAGCAAGGCTGAAAGCCAGACTCCTTGTCTACCTTTCTTTCCCCTACATCAAATCCTAATTATTGGGCCACATAACAGACTACTTTTCTCCTATAGACATTTCTCTGGCCTCCATTTTTGTCAGAGTTTTATGCAAAACACCAAATTCCTGATAAGAGATATAAGGCCTTTGCAGAGGATTAAACAAACATCCCTCAGGTTCAGAGAGAGGGAGGTCTTTTCTCCGCCTATTACTGAAGAAGTTGGTACTTGTTATAAATACTCTTTTTTTTTCTTTTGTTTTTGAGGAACCAGGGATTGAATTCAGGACCTTGCACTTGCCAGGCAAGCACTTATTCTACTGAACTCTCTCCCCAGCCCCTTAAATACTCTTGAGTAGCTAAAGGTTTAACCAGGTCTAGAAGTTGTCCCTGGAAAGCTCCCTTGGAGAATAAGGGCTTATGTATAATTCTAGGCCTTGTCAGGTTTCTAGTAAGTCATCATTGTCCTTTAGCTGGGGGACAGAACTTCTTAGCAATGTTATCAACCCCTTCTCATTACACCTTGAGGGACTAGAGAACCCCTTGTTCTTCCTACTTACAGAACCCTTAGTCTTGAGTTCACATCCATCAACTGTTATAATTGACTCCTCTTCCATCTAGCATCCATGCATCCACCCACCCACCCATTCATCCATCCCATCATCCTTCAACATTGAAATTTACTTTAGATTATTAGACTTTGTGCCCTGTCCTGAATAACTTGCACTCATGGCTTCCATTGCTAACCTCTATGGATTTTTGTGATGATAGGTCAGCTTCAGTAGATTAAAAAACACTTACTAGATTAGTGAAGCAAGCTCCTGGGTATGTCTCCTGGGTGGGTCATAAGTGCCCTAGTACTAGACATGGCCCCTTGCCCATCCCTCCATCTCTGGCGCTATTCTCAGTTTCCCACTATTCTTTGCCTCACCTTTCTCTGTCAAGAGATTTCTACCTTGGAGCCTGCTGACCATGGACTGACTCTCCTTAAACCATGAACCAAATCAAGCCTCTCCTCCTCTAAACTGTTGGTGTCTGGTATTGTGTTTAGCCATAGGCTTGCTGACTGATGCAACTTTCTAACTTACCAGCTTACCTTATCCTTTGATATCTTCCAGCTCCTCAATTTAGTAGATTTCTGGATCTCATTTACTTGGTTTTTTCTCTTTCATGGCTATTTAGGCTTATGATCTAACAGAGGTGTGCTCAATCTGTAGGAGGAGGGGTTCTGGAGTCTTGACTAAATGGTTGAACTTTGGAAGAATGATCATTTTAAGTGAAGAAAACAGGTAGTTCATGGCCCATCTTGAGAATGATTTTTGAAAACTAAGGCTTGATTGTCCTAGTCTTTGCTATTAATTAGTATTAAGGAAAATATGATGGTAATCTTACTACATATTCTGGGCTTTTCCCCACAATCACAGAATTATAGACCCCCTCCAAATGGACAAACTTCCTTTGTGAGGACAGTAAGATGATGGGCCAAAAGGATGAAAAGGCTAATCTATCCCTGAATCATTTGCTTTCACCTCCTGGGGAATAAGTGGTAAGGACCTTTCCTAACTGTGACTGTCATAGTGCCAGCTCCTGTCAAGAGAAACTAAAGAATAAAGTTGATTCTTTGGCATTTTTATTGGTGTGTGTGGGTGGGTGCATTGTAAGCTTCAATCTTTAGGAATCTATTAATACATAGCAAGAGATAAGATTGCTAACAACACTTCCAGAAAGCTCTAGGGTCATCACAAGAGTTGTCTAGCGTTAGGACTTTCTTTTTTTTTTTTCATGTGTGCCATGACCACCATGACTCTTGGCGGTGTTCAGACCTTCATGGAGACTCAGGTAGCTTACGATGCCAGTTCATCCAGTTCTCTTTTGGTCACCATCTCTTCACAGACGTGGCTGCAAAAACAAGTGTGGCCTTCCCACCTGTTCCCTGGTTTTCCTGCTCCATTTGCGGTTCTCATAAAGACTTTAAGCAATTAGGCTGTTCAGTTGTAGCACATGTTAGTGTAAAATTATGGAATTTAGGATTTTAATGAGTTCAGGTGCCTTACAAAAGAACTCCCCACAATCCTGTCCCACCCTTTGTCCATAAAATTATATGACTTTAGAATTGAGGCCTCTATGCAGCCAGGGCTAAGCCATTTTATTTAAAGAAAAAAAAAAATTGACCAGGGGGAGAAAAAAAATCCAACACAATTCTATGCAGATTTGTTCATAAATCAGGCCTGGCAGCAGCTGTGCAGCACATGTTGGTAATCCAGAGTTTGTTGCTGGAACTTGAAAGATAAACACGAACCTGCTTCCACAGAGGAAAATCTGTTCACAGCAAGGAGCTGACCCTGTTCTTTAAACAAAGCTCATGGTGTAGTAGCCTGCTGTGCCCTGCTCCGTGTTGCCACTTGGTGATGAGGGTCACATAAAGAAGAAACCAAAGAATGAAGAGCTATTTAGCCAGGACACGAAGGAGTCGGGCACAAGCCCTGAACAATGGGCAGAACCTGACTCTTCCACTCAACATTCCGAGAGCCAGTTAACGAGGTCAGTGGAGCAGACAAAATTTTCTCACGTATTTTCAGTGGTGAAAGATCTTTTTCCCTGGAGCTAAGTAATGTAGAAAGAACTATGCAATTTATGATGAGAAAGTAGTCCTGAGACTTATGCCCTTTTAAATATATGTGTGTCCTCAGAGCTTCTGCCAAGCCCTAGGTATACAGAGAAGGGAAGGACAGGAGGATCCATCTGTCTCAGGATAGCCACTTTGCTCTGGCCTGGAGGCAACAGTACCTTCCTGAAAGCTCTTGCTGTTTCCTTGGTCCAGTATTCTTTGTGGAACAGAGTGAAGTATAATGTATTTCTTAGCTGACTTTTGGTAGGAATGGGTGCTCTTGGGCAACCTGCCCCCTTTGTGCTTCAAGTAGGGAAAACACTGGGTAATGGTGGGGACAGCTGTGGGTCAGTTCATTAACCCTGACTCTTGGTCTTGGTGATAGAAATTTCTCCAAAACAGACTTGGTGTATTTACCTCCTTTCATCTTTTCCCAAATAGAAGGGAAAGAGTCTATCAGTTCATAGCGGGAGAACCAGCGTGACAAGCTTCTCCAGGAGGAGCAACAGCCCACCGTCTTCCCTTCCTTTTATGCTGCTGGCAGCAATCCTCTGACGGGCCTTCCACACCTAGCACCACACTGATTCAGTTCAGCTGGGCATTACACGTGGACTATTAGTTAACCCGCCACAATGGCTTAGGGTCTCAGCAAGACCTTGCCTCAAACATATTAATAAAAGGGCTGGAAGGGTAGCTCAGTGTGAAGGCCTTGGGTTCATTCCCCAATACCACCAAAGGGGTAAAAACAAAGTTAACTGTACAGGATGGGGAGGGGGCTGTTAGTGAATCTCAGGTTAAATCCCTTAGATATTTCTGTCTTTCAAGAATGTTACCCCAGTATAGTCTTCACAATAAGCTGCTGGTCAGGCCTAAAGGTCTTTTTTTAGCACTAGTTGATTTCCTTAACTTAGTAAAATGTTAATAAGCCTAGAAGAATGACTTTTGGTACTATTTCTGGTGACCCCTGTCCATTCTGTCACCCAAAAGAGACTAAAAGAAAACTCATCCTTAAGACACACACACACACACACACACACACACACACACACACGGGCACTCACACACAAGTGATATATCATGATTAATAAATGAATGGAGCTATTTGTTATTTATTATTTAAGCCTTCAATACTGGCTGGCTTGAGTGATACGTGAAATATAGGCAAGTAATTTATTTATTAGGAAAAATAATGATTTTTTTCCCCATAGCATAACCTCCTGTGACCCAAAACAGCAAGAGCTTTATCAAATACAAATACGATGGCTTGTAATTTTAGGGTCTTCTAGAGCGTTGTAACTGACAACCTTTTTAACATAAGTACATTGAACAAATAATTTATAGGCATATTCTGGGAATATTTTAGGGTGTTTTATTACTACTTCTGAAAGCTATGGCATGTTATCGATTTTGGTATATTAATATAACCTAAAAGGGAGGGCACATACTCAACTCCTAATCCACATCAGCTTTGATGGCAAACAATATATTTTAGTGAAGGGAGCCTTGAACCAAAACAGCAGAGGTTAACAATTACACATCATAGCTGAAAGTTTAAGATAATGAATTTCACTCATTACAGAACTCCTACATTGGAGACTGAGATGCTTTCTGTATTCGGTTTGTCTAAATTTCTTGGTTCTATTTGTCAGTGCCAACTTCTCCTTTCTGGAGCCCATTTGTCTCCTGCCACTTCCTTGGGATTCAGGAAGCTTGCTTTCTGCTGGAAGGATAACCATTACCCCATTCCCACAAACATATTTTAAAGTAGGTGTAGGGGCTTGTTTAAGTGAGCTTATTGAGTTCTTTTTGCTTCTACTTACTATTTCAGGTAGTTTCTAGATGAATAATGCTTGTGTTACTGCATTTTAATCCTGTTCAACTCTTTGTTTAGACCCAAAGCTTAAAAAACAAAAAACAACAAACAAACAAACCCTAAGGACATTATTGTTCAGATTCCTGACTCCAGCATTTAAAACCCTCCCTAAATTGTCCTTACTACCTGAGGCCATCAGCAACATTCAGGCCTGAGCCAAGCAGGCTTCCTACTGTCTCTGAAACTCACTCCATCGCCTCTGCTTGTGACACTGCAGCTCCCCCCTCCACCGATTTTGCCCCTCCCTGGCCCACCCCCTGTGCCGTTTTGTGTGTGAACATCTTCTTGATCTTTCAACACATAATTATGCTTTCCTTCTCTGAAGCCCTGTGTCTCCCTGCAGCTCTGCCTCGTGGTTTAGCAATTTTACATGAGTGGCCTTGCATTAGTCCTAGTTTCTCTTCCAGATATGTCATGTATCATGGATGGGCTAATTGAATTCAAGGAAAGGAATCATTCAGTCACTCTTTCTTCACAGTCCTATTTCACTTAGGAAGCAGCTGAACAGGTGCTGGCAAGTCATTATATACTGAATTCGGCAGGTAACACATTTAAGGTATATTGAAATGTAAGCAAACTGACAACTCTTGGGGTGTAGCTTAGCCTATCTCCCTTTAATGCTTAAAAAGTTGTATCATGATCAGAAATTTTATATCATTCTGTTTGGATGTTACTCGGGATGATTTTTCTTTACCTTTATTTTTAATTAACATTTTCTCATGATAAATACTTCTATTAGATTTGAAAATTCAAGGAAAAAAGCTAAAGAGAGAAAAGAGTATCCCATAATCACTTCACCTAGAACATGCACTAGTATCTTGGCAAACACACTCCTGTACTACTTTCTGTGCTTAGCTGTTGCTCTGTATACACACACACACACACACACACATTCTGACATATTTTTCTATTACCCTTTATTAATTCCACAAGATAACTTACCAGAAAACAAACAGCAGGGCTCAAAGGACACTTGTAACATAGGGAGATAGGGGCATATGCTTATGTATGAGTCTGTGTAAGTACTTTTACAAAGTATCACACACTATGCATTGTTTAGTAAACTGCTTTTGTCCATGTTAATAATATGGCTTTAATGGTTTCTTATTAAGTCCTTATATTTTAATTTATTTAATCAGTTCATTATTCATGGACACTAGGGTTTAAGCTTTTCAATTCTACAAATGATACTAAAAATGAGCTTTCTTTTAGGTAAGTGTTTTGCACATTTTTCAGGACTTTCTCAGGATAGATTCCTACAAGTGAAATGTCTGGAGTTATAGTGCATACATATTTTAAGACATCTAAGGCTTCCTGGTAAACTGCCTTTCATAAGGCCAGCGTTGGTTTATAGTATTGTGGCCAGCCATTGGCTTGGCTGTTGCTCTGCCATTTTAAAGTTATTCCTCTTAAGCTTGAAAAACCAAGGCTGGGAGAGCAAAATAGAGTTTATAATGGGGAGGGTGAAGGGAAATGAAGAAGAGAGAGAGATGTGGGGTGGGGAGAAAAGGTGGTAAGGGAAAGGGAAAGAGGAAGGAGAGTAGGGGAGGGAAGGGGAAGAGAGGGCGAGCTGTCCTGTACTATCCAAGTGGCTTGTGCTTCCTCAGTGTCAGACTCCATATGCTACTGTAGTGGTCACAATATTGTGTCAACTTGGCTGGGTCACCTAGGTTGGGCAGGGAGGGGCTGCCCCAGAGTGACTCAGCACAAAAAGAATGTATAAAGGGGTTGAGGAAGAATTCAGCGCCACTTCCTTGGAGGAGCTTGGATTTTCGCAGCAGCAGCCGCTGCCACTTTCTCGGAGGACCTCGGGTCTTCGCAGTCTGCATGGAAGGAAGAGAGAGAGACTTGATGGATGCCACAACTGCTGCTCCTCTTCTGCTTTTTGTTGTTTTCTGCCACCATGAACTGCTGCTCTTTGCCTTGGAGCCAGCAGAGTATGGACGGAAACCTCCACTATCTGTGAGCTAAATAAACCTCTCCTTCCTTCATTTTGAGTGTGGGGCATTTGCCCCAGCAACAAGTGAAAAGTAACTGAGACAGATACCTACCTGATAGAAGTCTGTAATGATTTCTAAGGAACCAAGTTTCACCTTCTCAGCCAGGCCTTTTGTAGTATGTTCTCAGGCTGTTCTTGAGCCTCACAGCCCACCCTTGTCCTACATTCAGTCACATTAACCTCTTCCTATGCCAAGCATCCTTCCTAGGCCAGACCTGGGTCTGACCCTGCATCTCCTGTATCCTATCCAGTTTGGCTGCTGGGAGAGTACTCATGTCCATCGGAGCAAATGAGTGTGGCTATGGATTAATCATAGTTCATGTGCTAATAAGTAGCGTATGTGTCAGAAATGAAGCAACACAGCCATAAACATGATGAAGCCTCGATTACTTATTGTGACTGACGTGCAGGAGTGGCTGACCTTCTCCTTCTACTAAGTAGCTTGTCATGCAGTGTTTTGAATGGATTAGACACTGTTCAAAGGAAGAAGTGCAAGCAGCCAATAATCACATAAAAGAAATGTTAATTGTCGTCAGGCACGAGGAAAACGCAAAGCAAAACTGTGCTGAGATCCCAACTTACCTCTGTGTTCCATCAAGAACACAGGGCAACAAATGCCAGTGAGGCTGCGAGGAGAAAAGAAACACTTCAGATTGCTGGTGGGAGTGTAAGCTAGTACAACTCCTATGGAAATCAGCATAGAAATTCCTCAAAAACCTAAAAATAGAAATTTTATTTGACTCAGCCCTACCTGTCCTGGGCATAGTCCCCAAAGAGGTAGTGGAGTCTTTAAAGTACATGTATAGTGATATCTGCATATGCAGGTTTATAGCGATGCAATTCACAAGGACTGATCTCTGGAAACAGCCCAGGTAGCCATGGAAAGACGAATAGATGAAAAAAAAGTGGTGTATACACAATGGAATATTATTCATCTATGAAATGGAATGAAATGGTCTTTGGTTCTAGGAAAAGGATGGATCTTGACACTATGATATTAAGTAAAGTAAGTCCAACAGAGAGTTGCATATTATATGGGTTCACTTATATGAGGAATACAAACTACCAAGAAAGGGCAAAACTAAGGAGAGATAATAGGAACCAGAAAGGTGGACATTTTGGAAATTCAAAAGGGGATTAGGAAAGGTGGGGAAGATAAGCAGGGGATATAGGGATTGAAAATGATCGAGATGTGACTTGTATACCAGTTACATGAAATAAATGAAACTTTTTATTTATTTTTTTACATATTTGGTATGGAGTTTTGCTACACAGCTTGGACTCATAGTGGTCCTCCTATCTCAGCCTCCCTAGTGCTGGGATTACAGGCACGTGCCATCAGGCCTGGTCTTGGTGCTGACTAGGGTGCCCGGGGCAGGGCCAGCACAGCATGAAGTACCAGGGATCGAACCTGTGTCCTTGAACTTGCCAGGCAGGTGCTTAGATCCCCGAGCTGTCTCCCTCGTCCAATAAATGCAACTGTTATATATTGTAGACACACCCAAGTAAAATGTGGGAAATGGGGCTCCTGTAGTGTTGGGCGCAGAGTCAGTACTTGGAAAGGGATAAAACCTAGATATTTTGTGTAGGCAGAGCTTGTGGTGTCCTTAGAGCCTGGAACAGTGATGCTGTTGCTAGTTTTTGTGCAGGGTGAAATCATATCGTTCATTGCGATCTAGACAAGAAGTTCAAGTGGATGGGAAGGAAGATTTAGTGCATTTTGAAAGAAAATATGACATGAAGAAAACATGATTCTGGGAAAGTGAGTTTCTTATGAGACAGATCAGCTGGGAAAAGGTGAGGTAAATTATTCAGGGAGAGGAGACAGCACGTAAGGTGTGAAGAAAAGAGGATTGGGTGAGACCTTTCGTTTTTTGTCTTTGCTGAACTTTAGTGTCACTGGTTACTACTCACTAGCATGCACATGTGTTCCTGAGGCAAATATGTGAACAACAGGGGGCCAGTGCCCTCCCCATAGACACACAATGTGAAGGTCCAAAGATCTGGCCTCTGAACTTTTCTTGGGTCTGTTGCTTAGGTTCTGTGGGGCCAACTTTGATTTCTTTGGATCTGGAGAACAGAAGCCCACTCCATGCGTACTTGGGTGTGCTGATGTTGGCCCCCCAATTCTTTCTTATACCTGGATGTTATAGTTTGTGTCTAGTTGGCCCCCAAAGCCTCCTGCAGTCATGAGGCAGACTTCTAGAATTTGTGATTAACTCATGATCTACTGGGATTATGGGTATGAGTGTTGCTGGGATTATGGGTGTGAGTGCTGCTGGGATTATGGGTGTGAGTGCTACACCCGGCCTGGGGAAGATAGCCTGAATGCAACTTAAGGGAGACAGGCTTGCTCTCTGTTGCTGTTACTTCTCCTTTTGCTCTTGCTATTTTGCTACCTTCCACCACCATGGACTGCTGTTCTCTGCCCTGTGCTGCTCTGCCTTAGAACCAACTGAGTATGGACTGAAACCTCCACTAACTGTGAGCTAAATAAACTTTTCCTGCCTTCATTTTGAGTGTTGGGTATTTGTCCCAGCAATGAAAGAAAAGTAACCGAGATCCTGGGGGAAATGGGCCTTGTCCTCTCTGCTACTATGCTTGCCTCAGCCTTGGGGTGAGCACAAGATCTAAGCTGAACCTCTCATAATACTTCATCCTTTGTTATTTGCGACCAAAGCCAGCGAATACAATTCTTCTTTGAGATTTCACATGTGGAGATGGGAGAAGAAAATCTTAATTTATTTCCCTCTGATCATAAAGTGGTAGGAATGTGAGGACAGAGATGGTTTTGAAATGTAAGAGAATGATGCAGCTAGGAGCACAAGCAGGGATGAGTGAGGAGAGGAGGAGGAGAGCTCAGGAGAAGAGGGAGGTCTGTAGGGTTACTTACTTCAGCGTTGTCTGGAAACCTTGCATCTTACAGGCTTTTCCTTCTGTTTTGTAAGCTACTCCAGTGCCCTTCTGGTAAGTTCTTTTTACTAGTTAGCCTAGCTCAATCTGATGAAATGTGATGAAGAAATTCATGATACGGACAACTTTGGAGTCTTACAAGCCTCAGAAGCCCTGTAAGGGTTGCTTTGCACCTGGCCGTGCTTGTCCAGCTATATAGGAAGAATGAGCTGTGTAGATACTACCTATAGTTACTGAACGCCTGCATTGTGTCAGGCACCGTGCTCTGTGCTGAGAACGAAAGGTCGGCACACAAGATTCCTGGCTCCAGATGTTTTCAGTCTGGCAGGACTAAATATGAGAAGGGAAGCTGAGGGTAAGAGGAGATTCTGTCAGGGCCATCCAGTGTAACTTGGGGAAGTGAGACCCCCACTCCAATCCAGAGTGGTTGGAGCAGCACTGAGGGTGCATTCTGCATAGCTTTAGGAAGCCCTCTGGAGGACCTGTCTGACTTCTACTGCCCACAGACTATATATTTAGTACCAACAAGCAACCTGCCTTGGGGCCACCACCCTGCTTTGACAGTGTGATTTGCAAACAAAGTCTATGCTCTGAGACTGTCTCACCAGAGTTAGGGAGAAGAAGGGATAGAGATTAGAATCGACATTTATTTATTTTTCACTTCTGGGTTAGCTTGGTGTGGGTTGACTGGTTTTCAGGATCTGATTATTCCCTCCCCAAGGGTTCTGCGGTCAGACACCAGCTGTGAGCCTGTTACCATGGGTGACAGTTTCCTCCAATGAGGGACTGCGCATCTTGCTGCAGAGTGGCAGACGGGCAGCTAATCGATACAGCCTGGGAGGTAGGCATCCCGCACCTAGTGGCACCACGGCACAGTGAGAGCTGGACCCCAGGGGCTTGTGGCACGTAGACCAGTGACTGGGTCTTTGATCCACCAAGACCTCACTCACCAGGGGTTCTGGTCCAAAACAATGCTCTGTTCTCTTCTAAGGTGGCCTCAGCTTCCAGGATTTTTACAGCCCTGCCTCAGGCAGCACTCCAGGGAAAAGCTTCCGCCAAACCTTATGCAGCCATGTGTGAATGATACTGAATATTCCATTTCACTAAAAACCATCCAGCTTTTCCTCAGTGTTAGCAGTATCTGTGTTCAAGCATTAGATTGAATGGGGGGACAACTGCGCCTAAGGACCTCAGGACGGCTTAGGGGTGTTCAGTGTGGCCGCAGAATAGTCAGAAACTAACCAGTCATCCATCCAGCTCATTTATTAAGTAAACTTGAAAGGAGCATTGGCAGTATGCCAGGCATTATGCTAAGGCCTGAGGATCTGAAGACTGCTAAGGGTACTTGGTACCTTCGGATACCACACTTAACTATGTGCTACCTAATAACAGGAATACCTAGGACTTAGCAGAAATCCTCCTCTATACTAGCTCAATAGTAGAATTTAGAATTGGATGGGATAGGTTGCCAGCATTTCAATTTTTGGGTAAAACTGGCAAGAAGCAGAAAATGATCTTTTCCATCATTGTTCTGACTAGACTTTGAATCTAGGGTTAATATGGATCTATAGTTTGGCTCCATTTCTATTATTGTCACAGGTCTTAGCATATATATATATATATATATATATATATATATATATATATGCTAAAATATAATATATGCTAGAATGTGTGTTATAATTGAGTATATGTGCATATGTAAATTTTATTGGCAGAATATATAAATGCCTAATTTTTTAGCAGCTTAAGATCAGAAGGTGAGGAAAAATTGATCCTTGATTCCTTAATCCCAGTGGATGAGGTGTAAGAAAGTGTGGATTCTCACATTTTTATGCATTGTGACTGGGCCATGCATCAAACTGAACCTTAACTGTCTCATCCTTGAGTAAGTATATGAAGTTGGTCTAGAACCAGCCTTCCAGGGCCCAAATGAACAGCTCAGGAAGTTGTGATGTGTGGACGCAGCAGGTGGACACAACGTGACAGTCATCTGGGCTTCACAGTTGCGGGGCGTTCTTCCAAAAGCCAGGAGCTGTTACCATGCGTGTTCTCTGCTGCTTGAATCAAGGAGTTAGTGGAAAAGAAATTCTTGGAAATTGAGAAGGTAGTTTACTAAATAAACAAGGAGATTGCTTTTCCCTTTCTGTTTGAGAAAAGAAAGAAACGAAACAAAGCCAAGTTTCCCTCACCTCCCTCCTTTCCTTCTTCTTCCTTTCAGTTCTCTAACTTTCTGTCCCACAGTGCCCCCTCCCACCACACTGGTAATTTTATTTCTCTGAGCCACTTTGCATATCAGCACCACTATTTTAATTAGCAAGAAGCAAAGAGAAGTACAGAGCTAGGAGGCACAGCAAGGGAGCCCACCACTTGCGTGCTTTAATTATTCATCGAGGTAAATAAAATTAAATATTTTCTCAGCAATCCAGAGCAGGATCTGAAGTAATTACACTGTCAAATTCATCAAAAATTCTCTCATCAAAATAAAAACCTTGATGTCATTTAATAATTTATAATACAAATACACAGAAATTGTAAAATATTATAAATAGAAAACTGCAGGGTAAGTGAACATGAATTAGTTAGGGGTTATGCTCTAGAAACAGGCTGTCATGAGCTGTATAAATTTTTAATCAGACATATTTTTGAGGCCTAATTTAGAGTATGCAATATACTACAAGCTTTTGGATACCAAGGCCACAACAAAACAACAAATTCTTCCTGCCTGAAGATTTGTAAACACTGCTCTTTGAGAACAACCTGAAGTCTCTAGATGACTCCACCCAAGAGGAAGGCATGTCCCCCTGGGTGTCCCACACCACCTGTAATACCACACGTGCTGTCTGCACAGGTAACAAATGCATTAACCTCCCTGTAGTGATCAACAAGAGCAAATGGAACAAGTCTGGTTCATTTCTACGAGGAGAGAAAAGCAGTCGCAGCTATTGAATCTTGTAAAACAATGTGTGATTCTGGAAACCATATGGTTACATCCCAGTCTGAAATGGTTTTGATCTGTGGGGTTGCTGTATGGAAAAAGCCTGAAGCAAAGAGAGGGAAGCAGACTTTTCTTTTCCTAATTTTCCCAGAAGTATTCTTACATAGATGTGCCCTGCTCTGCTTTAGGAAGCTGTCTCTGGGGACTTGCCTATTCTGGATAGATGAGTAGTGGGTAAGACCCCATTTCCTAGGAATGAGTGGGTAAAAAGCAGCTCTCTGACCTGAAATGAAAGGGGTGCTTTCTGGACAGTTAATGAGAGAAGAGGCAAGGACGACCTTCACTCAGAGACCTACAAGGCTAGCATGAACAGTGACATGGTGGAGTCTTTCCCTACCAAGGCAAAACTGGTCCCTTTTCTGCTTAAAACCTTTCAAATCTCTGACCTGAGATTTCTGTATCTAGTCAGTTTTCCTGAGTCAGGGTATTGTCCCACTCCTTCCTCCTGCTTTAGGTCATAGTTATCTCACCACCTCCATCCTCCTTGAACACAGGCACATTCTGTTCCATTTTCTTGTCTTTCAGGGTAAAACTTAAATGTCCCCCCTTCCAGGGTGCATTCCCTAATCAGAGATGCCATCAAGATATCTTATTCAACCTGCCATGGCACCTTGTACCTTGCCTTTATAAAATTGCCAGCTGTACTATATTTATAGTAATCTGCTTGCGATATTGTATTTATGTGTTTCCGTGATGACTAGACTCTCAGGGAAGGGAGACATCTCGCATGTCAGGGACCCTTGTTTTGGTCCTATCGTGAGACCTTTTATGATCTCATCTGGAATGCACTTCTCATGCCTGTCTTTTTTCTCCGTTCTCTGACCTTCTCTGTACTCTCCAACTTATCCATTGCAGTTGAACTCTCACCATTCCCAACTACCTTACCTTGAATACTTGGTATATACCATAGATATCTGCCGGGCACATCCTTCATCGCTAGTCTTATCATCACTTTCTCCTTTGCCTTCTTCAGATTTTATTTTCCTAGAGAAATCTTCTCTTTTGTGAACTCTGGTTCATTCCCACCTACCAAAACTGACTTTTCTTTCTTACCTTTTTTTTCAGTTATCCTTAGCATTAACGACCACTATGTGTTTTACTTGTTTGATTTATTGTCTGGCTTTCTCCTCAGATGCCAGCTCAGTGAGGACAGGGATTTCTGTATTGCTTTTGTATTGTCTGCTGCTGTGTCATCAATGCATAGTGGATGACCTGGTGCAGACACTCAGTCAATATTTGTTGTAAGAATGATGCAAGGAATTATCATTTTCTGAGGGTGAACATGGGAAGGGCTCATATCTTCACCCTGTTATGAGATTGTTGGAGCTCAGAGAAGATGCTGTGGTAGCTGGGGTATGGTGTTGGGGAGTACTGGAAGAGATCAGTTAGCCTCCCCCTACTTCCCATTGTGGGACAGTCAAGTTTGTGTGAGGTCTCAATGCCTATGGCTTTTTCTGAGACAGACTCATGGTTGGTGGAATACAGCTGATCCTGTAAAAGTGAATCCTTGGGCAGGAAATGACCATGTGTTGTTATAGATAGACCAAGGATGACAAATGGGCTTAAATACCAGTGCTGGTTCCAATTGATTGGTAGTGGCTGCTGGTAAGACAACTACTGTATTGAGAAGGATTCTTAGGTTATTTCTATGCCTAGTGGAAGAGTATTGTGATTAATTGGTGATATTTTGAGCTTGGAAGTAGTATGTGGCAGTAATTGGGTTATGCTCAGACTAAACCAATCATTTCTATGGGCAGTGAATCCACTCTGAATAGCTTAGATCTGTGGTGCTTCCTTCCTCTGGGGATGGCTATGGGCATGGTCATTCATTCTTTTTCTCGATCATGGTTGTTTGGCCCAGTGATTTCCCAGCCAAAATTGAGGCTTTGGTATCAAGGAAGAAGATGATGGAACTCATTCTGTATCTATTTCAGTAGTGTATATCCCTTCTTTGGATTCCAGCTTTCCCACTGGTAAACTGAGGATATCAGGTCAGATGGCTTCTAATAAAGAGATTATTGTCATAGAGGCTGTGAAAATTGTCCTCTGATGGGATGGAGTTGAGATTTCCATCAAAGGCCTTGAGTGGGACCGAGTTATTGTCTGTGCTCTTGGGTGCCACTGGCTTAGTTCATCAAAAACCTTATTGCAACAGTTTCCTGACAGGCAGACCCATTATAAGTTCCGACTCTTATAAAACTTTGCATCTTGGATTTTACGTGCCCAGAGTGAATGTGGTCTAGGTGAGGGATACATGTGTGCAGTTCCGTTACCTTTTAGTTACATATCAGATTGACTTTAAAAGTGCTTTCAAGACTCATAAAATGCTGTGTGCTTGGAGAGTTTCCCAATAGCTCCCTCTTCTCACATGCACCACGCTCCCAAATCTCTGCATCCCCTCACAATTTGCCTTGACTCAAGGCACTTATTGGCCAATTTAAAATAAGCTGGTCCCAAGGGCTCTTGGGCCATGAACTTGAAACATCATTTATTATCCTCATTATTAAAAATAATAGGAATGATGTGGGATTAGGAGTGACAAAGCCAAGTGAGTAGACCTCACGGGACTAAAGCTGATGTTTTCTCTTCTTTCAAGGCATCGGTGTTCTTCTGCGGCTGCAGACTGCCTAGCAGTGATATGGGCTCATCTGAGCAAAATGCTGGGAATCTCATTTTATTGGGCCAGGGAGACACGTACATAGCCCAGGTCTACACCGGCAGTGGAGGGAGGCAGGGCAGGGATCTATAAAAATTGATACAGTTGAAGTCATCCTACATTTCTTGTCTGTTGGGATCCCCTTAGCAACCATCTCCTCTCCTCTGCTATGTGCTCTCAAAGGGTTTTATAAACTATCTCTAGCTTTTCTTTTTGCTTATGAATAAAAAGAAGAATACTAAATGGTGTGGGATTTCTTGCTGGGCTTTGATGAGATCTCTTTTTAGCCTTAATAATGTGCCAGGATGCTGAGGTCATCTTCCCACTCCTAATAGCCACACTGCTACCACAATCTCATCTTCAGAAGGAGCGGCTGCTAAAGAGAATATCTTCAGCTCTCAAACTACTATAGTTCCAGAGTTGGGTTTATATTTTTACAAGGCCTCTTAGAAACATTGCTTTGAAACAAAGTGAGCTCTAAAGATGTTTAGGGCAGAGTCGGATCTTCATGTTAAAATAGAGCTGTTATGAAATATCTTGACATTTGGTACTATTAGAATGATCTGTGGAATTTGCCATACAAACAATGCAAGAAGTCCTCGTTAGCCTCTTGTACCCAATAAAACAAAACAAAACAAAACAAAACAAAAAAAACAAAGAGTAGATTGCTTATTCTATGGAATCTTGATTGTTAAATCAAATAGTGTTTAAACGTGCACAGACGACTTCTGCCAATCAATGAGTTATAAGGCAGCACCTTTATAACCCCACTGAGACAGAGAGAAAGCCCCAGAAGCTTCTCCATGTGCCCTGCCCAATCCCACTTTGTGTTTACTCCCAGAGTAGCCACTACCCTGGCTTTCTTAGTGATCACTTTCTTGCATCTAGGTGTGTGTCATTGTACATGCTAGCTTACTGTTGTTCACTAAAATGAATGTTTTTCAAGTGTCCTGTGTTGTACAAGCTCCTCACACAGCCTTTCCTTCCCTTCCCTTCCCTTTTTTTCTTTTCTTTTTTTCCTTTCCTTTTTCTTTCCCTTCCCTTCCCCTTTTCTTTCTTTCTTTCTTTCTTTCTTTCTTTCTTTCTTTCTTTTTTTCTTTCTTTCTTTCTTTCTTTCTTTCTTTCTTTCTTTCTTTCTCTTTTTTCCCCCCAGAATAAAAGCTTTAATCCTGGGCCTTCACTCAGCCACATCTCCAGCAATTTACAAAGTTTTTATTTTGAGACAGGGTCTTGCTATACTGCTTAGTTCCCCAGGTTGGGCTTGAACTTGGGCTCTTCCTGCCTCAGCCTCTCAAGAGTGCTAGGATTACAGGTGCTCACCACTGTTCAGACTGTCATCTAGCTCCTGCCTTTTTCTTACAGTTTATCTTCTGACCTGTAGAGTTTACCTTTAATATGGATACATCACTGACTGCACACTGACTGCATAGTGAGTGAGCTTCTGTGCTTTACATTTGTGGCAATTTGGGAGCTGTATTCAGAGGCTTATTAGAGTCAGTGAAATCCATTGGGTGGCTGGCACTGTGTTCTTTTATAGGAGGCACATAGTATTTGTTTTTTATTTTTATTTTTTATTTATGTGGTACAGGGTCTCACTATGCAGCTCAGACTCGCAGGCAACAACATGCTCAGTTTTGGTGGCCAGCTTGGCGCCTGGGGCCGGCACTGCATGTGGTTCCAGGAGTTGAACCTGGGTCCTTGTGCTTGCCAGGCAGGTGTTTAGACTACTGAGCTATTTCCCCAGCCCAGCAAATAGTATTTGGATTTTGCTTTTTTTATGTTAACATTAGTCAGTGCTTAATACCTGGGTCTATTAATTCACTGGACATTGTTAACTGATGATATTCAATTCTATCATTTCTCTTTAATTTATTATCTGGACCACTTTTCAACAAATATTTCCACTCATTTGTTCGCTGATTGCATATAATTTTTTTTTTTTTTTTTTGGCCAGCTCAGCCCACTTGTGCAGCATGTGATGCTGGGGTTTGAACTGTGGTTCCCTGAGCCTGCCTAAGCAGGTACTTTAGACCACTGAGCTATCTCACCAGCCCCCTTGCATATAGGTTCATGGGTTTCTTGACTGCACTTTTAAATCTGTATCTTAAGTGTCATTGATTTTCTGGATACATGGCCAGTGTTTATGCTTGTGAACGTGGCTACTTACTTTTTTCACAAATCACCCAGAAAAGAAGCATTGAAAGTCTCTATGAACTGCCAAGAGACCAGGGATGGAGGCTTGATTCTGCTTGTGTGTCTATTTTTGGAGTTAGTGGAACGGTAGGGCTAGTATGGTCATGAGTATAAGGCGCTCTAGCTGGAGGTCTGTGAGCATGTATGGTCCCATTGTTGAGATTTTGTCACTGTCAGGTGGGTGATATTAAAGATCCTGACTCTCCAGTTTTCCCACCTGATTCCATTGGGCGTCAGGCCCTTTCTGAGGCCCACGTCTGGGCTTCTCTGTGAGCAGGAGGCGTGTCTTCCTCATACTGGCACAGTCATTTTCTTCTTGCTCCATGGCTAGGTTTTTCAGTAGGTATGAGTAAACTGACATTTTGTCATCGAAATTGTATTTTGGAGTCTTTTCCAAGAAAATGGGAGCCTTGGGAATGCTTTTTCTTTATAACAGTGTTTTCAAATTGGTTCTGTCCAGTTTTGGGATAACCCTACCCTTGACTTTTCTTTTTAAGGTTTAATCCAAGAGATCCTTTTATGGATTTGAGGTAAATGAAGGAAAGCATACTCTTTTCCAGTTGAGTCCACTCACCCGTATGGCCCCAAGCCAGGCAATTGATTCCTCACCCTCTTGCCACAGCCAGTAATGAGGTACCACTGTTAGAAACCAGGCCCTCTCCTTGGCAACAGCCGCTGCTAACTAACACGTAGGTTGTTAAGTAACAGTAATGTTGGGTATGACTAAATTCTCTGTGATCTTAAAAAAAGAATCGCGTTACCCAAATCCATTTTACCCACTCGCCCAGAATGCCATTCTGAGTTTTGAATCTATCAATATACAGTTAAGATCTACACATGATCTAAAACACATTCTTATTCCATCTCTTTCTAGGGAAAGAAGCCAAAGTTTATGTTTCACATTCATGCCTACCCTTTGCTTGCCCTAGTATACCTAGGCTTAAATTATAAAATTGCTTATCACCAATAATAAGTCTATGTTTCCTGTTATTTAGGGGGAATTAGTTTGTAAAATTAAAAACAAATAAATAAAAACTCTGGAGGGCTGGCCAGACAGCTCAGCAGATTAAAGCACCTGTAAGCAGGTGCAGGGGCTGGAGGTTCGATCCCTAGGTGTGCTGTGCCAGCCCTGCCCCCAAGGCATGCTGAGACAGCAATTGAAACTGGGTGTGGTGGCATCTGCCTGTAATCTCAGCTCTTGGGAGGTGTGAACAGGGGGATCACTATGAGTTTGATCTAATAGTGAGACCCTGAACACCCTGTAGACCTTTGCGTAAAATACAGAAAAAAACCCCAACCAAATAAATAAATTTTCAAAGCCCTGTTGCTCTTGACTGGGGAGTCACAAGAAAAATAAAAATTAATGAAAAATAGTAATAAATGCTGATTTTCTATAGCCCAGTAGGCAGTCTAAATTAAATGCCCTCACTTTGGTGGTAGAGACCTGATTAATTGAAAACACCAGGGTGAAACAATTGACCATTCATCTTTAAGTATAAGTGAAGGATAGAGTCCATATGACATTGCACTGAGGAAGACAAATGAACAATGGCCTGCGTCCGAGATGATCCTGTTTTGACAAGGCACCCTGGGGACTTTTAAAATACCGCCTTTCTCTGGAGACATATGGACTCGACACCATTGTCATACTAAATCTGAGAAACTGGGTTCCCATGCATTCTAGTTGTTTATTTCCTTGCTTGAGGTCTGTGGCTGGGGCCTTGTGTGTTTGTAGAAATCGGAGCCAGCTTTTGTTTAGCTTTAAGATGAAGTAAGACAAAAACCATAAACATGCTACAAAACACCAGAATAAAAAGGAGATTATTGTTGTCATAATTAGAGAGCTAGGAGGTTGTTATTCCATTTGTCCCTCCAACTACATACTTCTCCTAGTCCAGGGGAAAAAAGAGAGAGAGATTTAAAAGTCAGAAAGCCCCGAGCTTATTTCAGTGGGAAACCTTTTTAGACTGGGCATAACTGGAAGACGTTTACATTGGTAAATGAAGAATGTCTTGGGGCCTTAGAGTTCAGAGTAGCATCAAAATAAACCAGTCTCAGATAACCAGACTCTCAGTATGATGTTATGCAAACTTGTAAGTTATTGGAGAAAATGACCTGCCTTTATGTATATAAGCCTAAATATATTACTGCACAGGTCCCCCTGCAAGCCCCATTTCAGAACAGTGGAAGCTACAGGGTACTGAGTTCTTCAGACATTAAGTATCCATCACTAGACGTGCTTAACCAGAGATTTGAGAGCCACCCATCTGGGATAGTGTGTGAAGGATTCATTTATTCCCAGTGGAGATGTTTGAATGACATTAGTGTTAAGATACTCTCCAACTCTGAGAAGATATGTGTTAAAATGTAGTCATGGAAAAATAAATAAGGAAGCCAGAGCAAGCTCTTCTAGGAGTTTCAGGAGTGTGAGTACCGAAGAATTGCTTTTGGAAACTAGGATAAAAAACAAAACTAGAAGCAAGTGTTGTCCTATTGGGAATCAACAGGGCATTAAATTATCTAGGTTGTAATATTTCTGTGTAAGTACTATTCTACTCCATTCTCTCACACTATGTTGTGGCCAATTGATAAAGCATTGGCACTTGACCTCCAGTGGAAGCTGAACAACAGAACAAAGGAGAGCCACATGCCAAGATCTGAGTTATCTAGTCTTGGCTCTGGGGAAAGGGAAACAGGAAAAGGAAGTATACATTGCACAGCCAAACGTTGATTTTTTCTACCCATTGTTCAATAATTTATCTGGAAGAGAAAGGTAGTATCTTTTAAAGACATACAGAGTCCTTTCAGGATGCTGAAGTTTCCCATAAGTTACTTTAAAAAGTACACTTGACAGATTAAAGCACCTGCTTAGGCAGACGCAGGGGCTGAGAGTTCTATCCCTGGCATGCCCTGCTGGCCCCACCCCCAGGGTGTGCTGAGATGGCAAATGAGACTGGGCATGGTGGCGCACACCTGTAATTTCAGTGCTTGGGAGGCTGAAAAACAGGGAAGATCACTACTAGTCTGATCTGTTCAGTGAGACCCTATAGATCCAGTACTAAATACATTTAAAAAAAATGTACACTAGACATTGGTTTACAACTGGCTTGCTAGAGTACAGAGTTTAATTTTTAAAAATCCTTTTCCTCTTAAGTATATCTGAATACTGAAAAATCGTAAGTTTCCTGGAACAATGTCACATGCATTGATAACACAAAGAGGTGTGTCACACATCTGGAACTAGCTATAATGTATCACACCAAAAATAGTAAATGTGTTATGTACACCACTGTTTCTCTGTCTGTGCTCATGGGAGACATCACTAATTCATCACAGCCCTCTTTAAATTTGGGTTGACTCCAGAACATGTCTCAGCACAGAACTCCAAGCAATCTTATCGCTTAACTAATCCTCACCTGCCATCCTGCAAGAATAGATTCATTCAGACTTTCATTCCTTCAAAGACAAAAACAGCTCTTGCCCAAGTTGCTGGCGATGTCGTTCCATAAGACCAGGCTCAAGCACCAAGTGCTAGGAGGCATCTTGGTAACTTATTAGCAGTTGATTTTTCCCTTTTATGAAATAATACTTTATTCATTTAGCCTCCAGAACACCAGGTTCACACAACTGTGCTTCACATATGTTTTTCCTAAGCATCCTTTTGTGGTTCCTTATCACCACGATTTCTAAATACTAGAGAGCTCTAAGGCCCTGACTTTTTTGTCAGTCAATGTACCCTTCAGGCTTTCATTCGTTCCTTCATTTTAAATGCTTTTATGTGTCGGTACTGACCAAATTAGTGTCTTCAGTTTGGCCGTCTCTTCTGAACTTGATTGCTGGCTGCCTTTTCAAAATTTCATTGGTTAATAGGTGTCTCAAACAACATGCTTAAAATTAACTAGTCGAATTTTGTCTGTTAGACCTACTTCTGTCATAGTAACTTTTATCTCGGTTGTCAAAGGCAAGTCTTGGAACCATTCTGTTATCAAATCTAAGTTTGTTTATTTATTAATTGCAGAAAAATACCCCAGTGAATCCAGGACACACTGGGGTGAGGAAAGAACTCACTCAGTAAGCCTGCAAGGCCAAGATGGCAGACTAGCATTCTAAAAGATGGTTTTAGCACAGGTCTTAAGATCCTTTCATCCACAGGCAAGGAAGAAGGAAAAAGCTCTCAGGTTCAGCGATCATTAGTGACTGTAGACGTCTGGGAAACTCTCTGGTGATCTGGAGTAGAATGTTCCAAACCTGGTGGATGATAATCTGTTGATTGTGGCATCCCTTTAAATTTTCATGTAGGCTAGCTATTCTTACTTTGGGGTCATCAGTCCTCAAGGGAGATGAGAGAGATTAGGGAAGTCTCAGGCAAACATCTTGTGCTGATAGTTTCAGGAAAATATTCCTTAATTAACAAGGGCTACAGGTGCCACTGGGCATAAGTTTTTCCTAACAAAGGACAGAAGTGTCATATGTAGTGTGGAAGGCATAGGACTAAGTTTCCTTTGAGCTGAAAGCAAGAGTACAGTCCTGGACACTTCGTTTTCTTGCCTCCATCCCTCCATTATTTCCCTCCCTCCCACCCACCCTCCTGCCTGCCTGCTTCCTTCCCTCCTTCCCTCATTCTCTTGCTTCCTCCCTCTCCTTTTTCCTTATTTCCTTCCTCCCTTCCTCCCTCCCTTCCTCCCTTCCTTCCTTCCTTCCTTCCTCCCTCCCTCCCTCCCTCCCTCCCTGCCTCCCTCTCTCTTTCCTCTATTTCTCTTCTGCTCCTCCACATATCTAATCCATTAGAAAATCTCTACCTTGAACATGTTCCTGGAATATAGCTACAGTACCTCTTACCACCTTTGTTCCTATTATGCCTTTGACTTTCTGGTTAAACACCTCATGTGTAGTTCCACAGCAAACAGGGTTGGAGGGGACCTAGACAATCAAAGTGTGTGTGTGTGTGTGTGTGTGTGTGTGTGTGTGTAGGATAAATACATAAGTGAATATGTTTTTCTCACACAACAGAGATTTGCACAGTGAACAAGTCACTTCCACAGGTGGACAATTCACTCCTAAGAAGACAGCTCTCTCCAGCAGTCAATATTCTGAAATTAGAGTTGAAAGGGGATGTAGCATGTTTGTACATTTATGGGCAGTGGAGAGATAAGTAACTAGATGGATGTGTTTTCTTCGGGAACATAGATTTGCATAACATGGCGCTCAGGTTCTCTGGTTGTCTGACACTGGCTGTCTCGTCTGGTTGTAGCGCTGCCCTCCCAACTGCTCTGCACTCTGCCACTTTGCCCTGCTCCAATCGTTTTTTTCACACATCAGCCAGAAAAGTAATTTAAAAGCAGATTAAATACAACTTACTTCTCCCCTCTCTTCTCCTGTGTAGCCTCTTCGGCCTCTTCACTGTTCTGCAAACTCACTGCACGTGGCTCTTCTTCAGGGCATTTGTTCTCAGTCTCTCCTTTGCCTGAAGTGTTCCTTGTCTGGGTGTTAGCAGCTTCACTTGCTCTAGATCTCTGCTTAGCTCCCTTTATCTAAGTGGCCTAACTGGATGAGCCTGTTTAAATAGCACACCTTTTATTTTCTAGTTGTCTTTGCTTGTTGCATTTTTCTTTGTAGCATTTAACACCACCTAACATACTATTATTCTGTTTTTCTCAATTCTACCTCCTAGTACTAGATTGTGAGTTCCGTGAGAAATTCTGTTTCATTCATTGCTGCAACAATGATGCTGTCTCAGGGTTGCTTGGAACAGACACACAGGCCATGGGCGGGAGGTTCACTGGACTTGTCTGTAGGAGTAACTGGACTTGAGTAAGAACAGCTCCTCTGAGGAAGAGCAACTCCCGTGAGGAAGAGCAAATTCTGTGAGGAAGACCAACCTCTGTGAGGAAGTGCCCACACAGGATTTGGCAGATGTAAATGGTGAACTGAGTGATAACTGCAGCCAGTCTGTGGCTTTATAGTAGAGAATGGCCCTTGAATTACCTTGAATTGGAACAAGAGGAGAACTTTACACTCCAGGGAGGAGCTGTCACTAGATGTAGGCTGCCACCAGCGAAGGGGGATAACCTTGGACAGCTTCCTCTTGCCAACAGTTATCCTTGGAGAGCAACTCAACGTCAAACCTTTGCTGTCCCATGTTCCCATGGGGTGGGAGTATGTATGCTACTTGGAAGTAGGGTCATAGGTGATGTTCCCTAGCACCCTTTACAAGGGCTTGGCATGTGAGCCATGTTGAGAAATATTTGCCGAATGCCTAGAAGTTGAAAGCCTGAATATTTCCTTGGTTCTAATGCTGCTCCTCAGGCTGAGGCGTTTTGCTCTCCTACCCCCTTCTTTGACCCTGATGCATCCTGTGACCTTGTTCCTTTTGTCTTTGTGCATCCTGTGACACCTGTTCACCATTGGCTAACCATTTGTCATGGTATCCAAGATGGGGACAGTGGGAGGATCCACAGCAAACAGAGACTGTTTCAGAAGTCAGAGTGGGCCTTCCAACCTTGGGAAACTCATGAAAGAGTGAGGAATCTCTGTCCTGTGTCCTTGGCACATGAACCAAGAAGAGAATGTTTTCTGGGAAGATAATACATTGTTTTGGGGCAAACATTACACCTACAGAATCTCAAAAATGGAGCAAGCATCATTAGGCTTATTATAAAGAAGTTGAAAAGCTTGTAGAGCCTGGATTCTAGAAGTTATATCAGACCCCAAGATTAGTTCATTTGAGGGATTCTCAAGCCTTATACCTCCCTGGAATTCCCAAAGCAAGGTAAAGAAAATTTGTCCTTCATTCATGCACAAATTCAGCTGGCTTATGTTAAATGTCAGAGGAATTTTAAGTAAGTGCTAAATATACACAATTCTTATCAAGCTGTGTGTGGTGGCACACTCCTGTATCTCAGCATCCTCGGAGGCCGAGGCAAGAAGACCACAATTGTTTATAACTTAGTGAGTTACTGAAGGTTTTGAGTTCCTGTTTCAAAACTGAAAAGGGCCTGGAGATGTAGGGCAGTATGAAGAACCTGGATTCAGTTTGCAGCACAGCAAAACAAAACAACTTACAATATGCCAGTGTCCTGTGATAGGCAATTTACTCTTTCCAGTTAATTTCACAATTCCATAAAGTAGGTGCTATTTTCCTTCCTTTTTTTTTTTTTTGGTGGAACCGGGAATTTGAACTCAGGTCCTTGTGCTTGCCAGGCAAGCACTTATTCTACTGAGCCATCTCCCCGCCTTCCTTTTTTTTTTTTTTTTTTTTTTTTTAAAGAGAGATTCAATCACTTGCTCAAGGTCACACAACTAGAAGTGGCAACATCTTGATTCAGTCAGGATTTTGAGTTGGTAAAAGACTAAAATCTTTTATACATTCCATACAAAGAACAATTTCACATGCTTCCTATCCTCAGGCAGCTGCAGGGCAGTTGGGAGACAAATCAGTGAATACATTTGAGCCATGACCAGGGGAAGGAGTACATCTTGGTCCAAGTCTGAAGGATTTATTCTTCCTTATATATTTGTATACTTTGAGGATGGCAGATTCTAATATTGTAGTGATTCAAACAGGATGCTTTTGGCTGCAAGTAACAATATCTGTTAGAAAGTAATTTATACAGGGCAACCCATTTGGTTCCCCTTCTGGTCCCTTTCTCAGAAGGAAACTTTCTTTCCCCCAATTAAAAAAAAAAGTGCTTTATACAATAGATCGCTTTCATGGAACAAGAGTTCTGGTGGTAATGAGTATTTGGTTTGATTGGTGCAGCAGGGCACTGAGGTCAAGGCTCTGGATCAGATTCCTTATAACACTTGCCCTGACTCAACCATCTTGAAAGACAGGGCTCACATTTCCATAAAGGGCCACAGAGAGGATCTCTTTTCCAAAACCTAAGAGGGCTAGTGTGAAGATGCACTCAGGAACTGAATGGGACCACTTACTTCAGATCCCTTACTTGTTACCAGAAGCCTCTCCTCCCAGAACCACAGTCCTGGGCTCAGGCGGGCAGGTGGGGGTGTCACAAGGGCTGCAGAGCTGCCAGTGGAGAGACAAGTGGAGAAGCTGAGAGAACTACAGCTGGGGGCCCAACATGCTTGACTTTGTCTACACTGATGCAGGATTCCTTTGACCAAGAAAGAAACAGCCAGAGAAAGGAGCTGAAGCAGTCCAGGCACCAATAGAAGAAGGAAATAAACATAGGAAAGACTAACAGGATGCTCTTCCTTCCCTGTTCCAAATAACTGTTCAAAAGACCTAAATTTTATTTCTAAAATGTTTAGAATTGGCACACAGGGTATCCACAAAAACATGCTACTTTCAAGGGAAAATAGTTTTTGGGAAAATCTGTGGGGTTATATAATACAAAAGACATCTCCTCTGTTTTTAATAGACTTTTTATTTTATTAGTACTTGTTTGCAGCACAGAATGGTAACATTTGTCATATGGTGTTCGAATGTGCACATCACATAGGTCCTGACGGAGTGAGTAGCTCTTGCACATCAGCTCTGTAATCGCGCCTCACTCAGATTCTTGTACTTAACGGAGGAAGTTGCCTTGTATTTTTTCCTCCTGGAATAAAATGTTACTTACCACTGTGAACATCTTTCACTGGGTTCATGAACAATGTAGCGGAACTGAGTAATAAACAGAATGCTGTCAAATATATATCTTCCCATAATAGATCCTATACCTTAAGATGCCTACAGGGAATCACTTTTTAAAGTCTATAACACACAGTAGTTTTGATACGACTGGTTGAGCCATGCAGAAATGATTAAAAAAAGAGTAATAAATTCAGATTTTACACCAGGCACCAAGCATTAAGCCAAAATGAAACTACCATACTCAAATCTTCTACAGCTTAGAGCTAATTAGATCTACATTTCCAAATGGCATGAGCATCACGCAATGCAGCAATTGTTATAATAACTATATCCTCACTGAGTGCTGGGTCGTGATTTACACCAGCTATGTCTGCCAGGGTAATGGATGTTCTAGAAGGAAATGTCTGGAGTTTTAGAACAAGAATAGGAGTTTTGCCCCTGGGCAGCTCACCTCAATGGACTCCTGGTGACAGCTCTGATTGTTGGCAGGGCAGGAATATAGCACAGGGGTCAGTCGTATACCGGTGAATATTAATTAGTAGTGAAACACAGGGCTTCAGAGAATGACTGAGTTTTACAGAACTGAGAAGGAGTAATTTATACTACCTTTGGGGTTACTGGAAGGATCAAGTATTGAATTCTTGCTGTGGTGCCTAGAACATAGCAAGAACTCAGTCAATGGTAGCTGTCTTTTAAAAATATTTTTTTAAGTAAATGTTCCACCTACGGCTAGAATATATGGTAGGTCATGCAGTAACTTTTGACTCTACAAGGAAGCTCTATTTCAACTGTTGGAGTGCTTAATGATTTTAATGTTCTGGATTTCCACAGAAAATTACATAAGCAGAGGTAATCCAGGGTCTCTGTTGATCCTGGCTGATGTTTCCCATGTGTAAATATACTTGGCTCTCGCCTGAGAAATATACTGTACAGGCTCATTCAGTGGAAAGTGTGTCTAAATTCTGTAATCTTCCCCTTTCTTCTCAAAGAGAGCCTATTGTGCTAGTCAGAGGTCCAAATTACCTGCAGTTACCTGTCAACAGAGTGCCAGGGAGTGCAGATTATTTTCTAGTAGAGAAGGCATGTGGGAGGCCAAGTGGGATTCCTGGTGCTTGTCCTCAAGATATGATCCAGGGAAGACTTAGTATAGACCATCTTCCTTGTGAAACCAGATTTCTATATGATGACGTCAATTACATTAGTGATGTGCTTAGTTCTTTGTGAATTTTTAAACTCATTGCGAACATTTGGAAATGAATCCAGACTCAATGAATATATCTTCTTCTGTCAAGATCTATGGTAAGGCTTTCATAGGTGTGATTTTTTTTAAAACTCTCTCAACAACCTTGTAATAAGGATGTTATCAGTCCCATATTTGGTGTGCTTACATAATACAGCCATTAGGTCACCTGGCTAATAGGTAGACAGGATTCTAATACAGTATTGTATCACTCCCAAACCATGATCTTGCCCCTGTTCCCATGTCCATTGCTATGCTGATTGTGGGATTGCATTTACTCATCACCCATAGTTGCTCTTGAGTTTGTTGTGCATGACCTCATGCCTTTTGGCTACTAGTCAAGGAATGAATCAATCCTTCCACCAGCCTTGATTGATCCCCTGTTTTGTGCTTAACACCACACTGGTTAGAATGGGCATAAATAAAAATCATGAGACATGGTCCCTGCATTCAAGGAAAGCTCTTGCTTGCAGCATGTAGTTGACTAATACAATATAGCATTCAGTCAAAGCCCAGAATGGCAGGATCAGGTAGCTCGCAGCAGCGGCTTCCTGCACTCCATACCCTAGCACTCTTCCTTGATTGTTCTGGGTTACCGTTTCAGGACTCCTCAGCACAGCATCCTAGTGAGATGTAACTGTTGGATTTAGTCACTATTTCTCCTCTAAGCGTTGCTGTGACTCAGAAGAGCAGGAGGTTGGGGACACCTGCAGGGATCAGTGAAATCTTAATTGGAATGATAGGTTTAAGCCTAGCCCTGAAGGAGGAGGAGGAGCATTTAGATGTTGGACTGCATGGAAGGCTGATATTCCAGGAAGACAGAAGTGCACTAGTAAAGTCCCTGAGTTAAGAGTGAGAGAGTAGCCTCCGGAGTATAGAGAAAAGAGTGACTTTCCTACTGTGAATGCTCTTGGGGTGTGAAGAAACGTTTTTGACCTATTTTTGAGCAATATAACTTATCTCAGAGATAACAGAAGAATAAAAATATTAGCTCCTGTTCATCGAGGTTATTGTACTGGATCTACTGCTTATTGCATGCTTACATTGCCTTCTTCTATTCTCAGAACCCTGAAAAGTAGGTTTGGGTGCATGTTATATAAATAAGAATAACTAAAGCTTAAAGGGAAGAGGCCATATAGCTAGTTACACAGCTGGTAGGGAAAGTTGCCAAAATTCAAAATCATCTCAGTGACTTTACTAGTACCAGAGACTGTGGAATCTATTGTCCTAGAATGTTGCTCCCTTGCACACAGGCACAAACATGTGCCCTTGTGAACACTGGTGCCCAGACATCTTCAAACACATTCTCACAATATAGACTCCTACATATATAAATCACAGATAGATGCATCTACATACATAATGCACAAGTAATACAGGCATATTTTCACACACTTACACAATAGGCATATATGCACAGGCTTGAACTCTATCCATACCATTCTTCTGGGAAAAGTCTTCCCTCTAGAATTCTAGAGGTAAATACAATGACCCAGCACAGGCCAAGCAAGATTCTCTCAGTGTTTGCATCTGAAACAGAGACACACAGAACAAAAGGAATCAGAGTCTTCTAGTGGAAGCACTCTTGAGAAAATGTCACAAGTGACTGATATCCCTCGGCCATCCCATGCTGTGGCCTTTTTTGTGCTTAGTTATCTCTCTCTCTCTCTCTCTCTCTCTCTCTCTCTCTCTCTCTCTCTCTCTCTCATTCTTCAACTGCCATGCTAGACTTCGAGTAATTGCTTCACCACCCTAAGTCAATATCTGGTGTTTGCCCTCAAAGAACTCTAATTGATATGAATGAGTTCTTCACTTTAGCAGTACAAAGTCATTGTAGGTATGAGCCCAATTCAGAGAGAATTGTGGCCAGTGAAATGCTGAAGGCAAGAAAAAAAAAAATTGTGGCTTTGTCACAACACCATCCAGGGAGTAGGGTCACAAGATAGGGCTTTCTAGAATTTACAGTGATATTTACAGAAAGGGACCGACACGGCCTGGCCTTATTCGAAATCCAGTAGTTATGAAATCTGGTCTGATGTTAATTTTCTTGGTTGCAGCTTGCCTTATGTTTTTTTTCCTCACTGCCCTTTCTTTCTAGTACTAATATGGTGGAGAGATAATATATTGCTCCTTCTCCCTTCAGTTCTTCAGAAGATATTTACTGGGCCACTTCACATAATAGCAGATCCTCTGGGGAATATGGAAGTAGCTCAAAATGTAGAGACTAATTAAGAGCTGGAAGACAGATTTAAAACAGCGTGGCTCACCCCTTCATATTTGTACAGCAAAGGAAATACAGGCTTGAAGCAGTTTGGGGACTTAAGTAGGATCACAGAGCGTAGTGGTAAGTCTGTGATCACTTTAGCCTTGAATTTCTAGGGCAGTGCTATTTTTGGTTCCCAATAAGACACTTGCAGTCCATATGGGGAGATGAGGCATGCAAACAGAAATTAACTGGCAAACCCGGCCCTGCAACAAGTGTAGGACCATGCTTTCTCCATGGAGTAGATCTGCAGAAACCAAAGGACCCCACATAAAATGAAGAGTCCCAAGCCTAAGACAGAAACTTGGTGCTTCTCAAAGTCCTTCTATAGCATCATGCATATTGCTTTCATTCTTAAATTGAAATGTTGGTGACAATCACACAAGAAGAGGTTGGGAACTGTTGAATTATATAGAGTATAGAGACCACCGCAAACTTGTAGGCACAGCCAACTCCAAAAGGTAACAAAAAGAGATGTATGCAGTGCCCTTGAATATACTAATTCTGTCCAACAAAACAGTGGGGATGTCATACTCTTGCAAGCTTTTCAATCAGATATAAATCCTAGCTTTTAATTAACACTGTGTTTCATTGATCCTGTGGCATGACATAATAGATCATTTCTTCTTCCCTGAAATGTAATTCTTTTCTTGACTTCTGTGACACCTCAATGACTTGATTATCATAGTTCTAGTTTTTCCTTCTCAATAAGTAATTTGCATATTCATCTTCATTTACATTTCCTTTAAATGTAGTGTCCCATGTGATTTTTATTTTCGACATGTCTTTCTTCTTGGTTTATGAGTTTTTCCTACTTAACTTTATTATGGTGGCCATCTGCCTTACCCTCTTATCATTCATTCTACCTTTTTTTTTTTTTACTTTCCTCTTTTCTTTACTTCTCCTTTCTCCCTTCCTCCTTCCCTCCTTTCCTCCTTTCCTCCTTTTTTGGTCAGTATTGAGGACTTACCCCAGGGCATTTACACTGAGATAATCTCTAGCTCTTTTATAGCATGCAACAAGGTCTTGCTAAGTAGCTAAATTATTCAGGCTGGTCTCAAACTTGTGATTCTCCCGCCACACCCTCAGAGTGCTGGGATTGCAAGCTTGAGCCACCATGGCTGGCCAGGCCCTGCCCTTCTTTTAATAAGTGTAAATTAATTTGTGTTGGTGGAATCAAGAAGGCCTTACCACCCCTAGTGTCTGTGCTTCTGGTGTACTGGTAAATGTTTAGTAGTGAGGTTAGGGGGCGGGTGAATAAGCCATGACTTGTATCACTTCATTGCTATATATACTCTGGTTATAGTAAAAGCCTATTAATTCAATAATTATTTCCTGAGCACCCAATACATGCCAGCCAGCAGGTACAGTTTCAGAAAACAGAAATCCACAAGATATACAGAGCAATGGATTTCAGATATTCATGGATTTTGTATTTTCATAGTTTTTATGTGCTCCCAAATTTTATATTCTAGATGTAGAGATAAAAAAATAAGCAAACAATTAAATGCATAAATTAATAATAAGATAAATTT
>NW_004524605.1:14143033-14182449 GCF_000260255.1 Octodon degus
AGTGGGACAGTTACAATAATTAATACATTGCATGTTGCTGTCTTCGTAGTCGTTATTCACAGTACAAGATGTGGACATGTTCTCTTGTCTAAACAATATTAGTACAAACCTTTCTTCTCATTGAACTAAAAGAAAGTAGCTGTATATCTATCCTAACTAATATATATATATAATATTAGGGTTATACTAAAACCATGCTTAAAATACCTGTCATTTTGGTCTTCTAAATGTGTACGGCTTCTAATATCATATCTCTTATTACTATACTCTCTGTAAAGTAAATGTCTGTAAAAAAATAATAAAAGTAAACAAGAGACAAGAAAAAATGTAGCAGGAATATACTGCTGTGATGTTGTATATGGTTTGATTCTAAATTTCTGTGTAAAAAATGTGTACTTTTTTATCATTCTGTGGGGATTTAAATTTTAGAATATCCATGGTTGTTGGAAAATAGCAGTTCCATTTTATGTCTAACATAGTATGTGATATTCAGAGAGTCATGTTAAGCTTAACTGCCTCTGTTAGAGGTAGTTTATATCTTAACCAGTGTCTTAACAAAGGCACAAGTGTGCACACACAGGTACACATGGTTTCACTACTATGTATCTATGAGCTACTCCAAAGTCCCTCCAGCTCAATTGTCTCTAATTCCAAAATCGAGACACACATATAGAGAAACCTATTAGGCTCTGTGCCTGCTTTTTTTTGCAAGCACCACAAATATAATATGTATGAATTTTAATTCATCATCTTTCTCCCCAAAACGCCTCAATTTCTGTTCTAGTTCTACTCACCAAGCCAAACTCAAACCCTAGGTGTCTGTCTTCTACACTCCTTTGTCTCCTCCAGCCTTCTTAAAAATTTACCACTAATTCTTAGGAAATATGGCTCCTACACACCTTTGGAACACATCCTCCCTTCCTACTCCCACTGCCCAAGCGTAAGAACTAGCTTCTCATTCAGATTACCATAACATTTTACCCCCGAATCTAGTCTTTCTTCTCTTTGGTTTTACTTTTCACTGTATGACCAGAATAACTATTTTCTTTTTATAGTAAGAAGTCTATTTAATACTAAGTTTGACTCTAGACCTTGCATCAGATTCTTTAGAGAAACAGAATAGTGTGTGTATGTGTGTTTACATTCATTTGTAACATGCATATAAAACGAATTGAATCATGCAACTGATGTCTGGTGAGTTTTTAAGTTAGCTAGCAGGCTTTAATTTCAAGCAGGATTTCTACATTACAATCTTGGGTACAGTGTATTTATGCAAACAGTCTTTGTGCTTAGGACCTTCTACTAGTCGAATGAATCCCACTTATATTATGGGGGATAATTTCCTTTACCTAAAGTCCGCTGATTGTACATGCCAGTCATGTCTACAAAACACCTTCATGGCAACAAAATTAGTGTTTGGTTCCACAGCTGGGCTCCATGGTCAAGTGAAGTTGGCAAGCCACTTGACTGTCATCGACCTGTACCAGACATCAGAGATGGCTCCCTCCAGCACTGAGAATTCCTGAATGATTCCAGTAATTTTTCTACAGATAGGAGCTAAGGTTCCATGTATTATCTGATGTGCAAGAGTATCAGGTTAGTGTTTATTGTTAAAAATGTCAGCTCCCAGACTTTATTCACAGGGGATTCTAATTCCCAAGGCCCAAAGTGAACAATAAAGTTAATTTTGTGGGTCTCCACTATGATTAAAAAAAAGATTACAGAAAATGTCAAAGGGCATCCCATGTGGCAAAAGTGAGAATTGGAGTGAGCTTGTTTTATCAATTATGTGTATGTGCAGGGCATATAATATAATGTATTTACAACTATAAGTCAGAGTTGAGATATAAAAACAAACAGTTGAAAGCCTGGTAGGCATATGGTCAGTATTCACCTGTGATCTAGCACAGCGAGTCATTCTTTCCTCTCTTTTATTACCATTGAGAGTGCTAACTGGACATTTCCTCAGTGTCTTGTCTCCTTGAGTTCAGTAATTATTGAATAATGAAAGAAGACAGTAAGGGTTCAAACGAGGATATTAACCCCCCATTTCAAAATGCCCAGCATCCTCCCACTCTCTCCACCTCCTCCTTGCCCGTCCCTGGAGTCCATCTTTGCAATTGTTGGATTCTCTGTTGCTTGTTATGCAGGGCCAGCAGAAGCCTGAAGCCAGATGTAGGGTCAAGCACCCCATACAGCAGATAGCAATAGCAAAGTATACTTTCATAACTCTCTGCTCTTGAACCAAACTCAAGATTTCTCATGCCATTTCTCCTTGGCTTCCTGGCCTGAGGGGAGATCTGACTGATGGCTTTGAATATCCATCAACAAATAATAAATAATACTAATAACCTGCCTGCCTCAGGGTTGCTGGAGCTGGCCTGAACGTGGAGGCTGGAATTGCGGATGTTTTCTTGCTTCTTAATACAACCTCAAAGTCAGTTATAAGCTGAAACCAAAGAAGCTGTGCACGGCGTGAATTTCTCCTTGCCGCACTCTTTAAGTCTCCCAGTGATTGGGCTCACTGAGGTGCCATTGTGGCACGAATGGTTCCTCCATGGCCACCCCGGATTCCTGCGCTCTCTTCTCCTCAGGACACCATCTCAGGCATTTCATGCACTCAGATGTATTTTTGTCCCTCTTCCTCCCACATTATGGCTCGGAAAAGACTCGTGGGTGAGAGTGGGAGTCTTCTCCAGAGAACACAGACTCCTTAGAGAGAAAGCCCTTGGGCTTTGAGCTCAGAGCCCCTGCATTTGAATTTGGATTTTTGCCCTTCCATGTGCCCAGGCACAGGCCTTTAAGCGCATGACTACTCTGAGGCCCAAGTCCTCAGGCATGAGGAGAGCGTCGTAGGAACAGTGGTTGTTAGAGCTGATACCACTTATTTAGTGCTCCTTATGTTCCAGGCTAAGTGCTTTACCTGCCTGCTCTCCTTTGGTTCTCCTAATACTTCCCTAGGAGGCAGTGCAGCTGTCTTCAGTTTACAAATGTGGATATCGCTGAGGTGAGAGATCGGGAAGCATGCTGTAAGCCACATAACTCCCAGGCCAGGATCAGGACTGCGCACAGTGCTGCCCCTTGTTAGACTCACGCCTCTGCACTGGTTCACCTGGCCACCAAATGGTGGTGAGTATGAGCATTACTCCACGCAGGCTGAGGGACGGGAGAAATTTCCTTCTACAATTTGGATTTGCCCAAAGTAAATACTCTTACCTCCAAGGTTTCAGGTTCAGGGAGACCCCTAATGCAGGTAATTAGCCTAACCCTACCCAAAGGGGTCTGGACCACTATGTCCTGCTCTACTCCCCTACAAACCAATCCCATACCTCAGAGGCAGGCATGGGGTTTACAGCTCCCAAGTGTCAGCTCACTGAAGAAAGCCTGCATTCCAGTGGTCTTTACAGCACTCAGCGTGTTGAAAAGCATAGCACGTTTCAAAGCCCACTGGTACAAATAGACTGCATGAGGCACTTGGCAGACCAGCCCCTCTCTCTGCCATCTCTGTATAGTGAGAGCTACACCTTAAAATTCTCCTTTTAAACTTGTAATCCTCTTGACTGGGAAAAACTCTGAGACATCAACTTCTTAGAGAACCTTCCCACCCTACGCTAGAATGAGATGCCTTGGGCCTCTCCCCTGTCTTGGCCTGCGCCAGAGCTCTGTGTGAAGAATTGTGCTAGGCTGTGGCTGGGAGAGGGTACTGTTTTCTCACTCCTGCTCTGTGATTGAGGGCATCCTCTTGTATGTTAGACCAGTTGGGATCCAGCCTGAACACCTCACCTTTGCTGTTTCCACAAACTGCCTGCCACCCTATTGCTCATTTCTGAGCTTCCCAAAGATGAATAATTTAGCTGAAGTAGGAATAAAAGTACCAGCACTATCATCTCACTCCATTTAGGCTTCACATTTGGCAGCTAGAGTTAGCAGGGATGGGGAGAGAGGCTGAGTGAGACTGTAAACTTACAATATGTCACAGTTTTTATGGCCCCCTTTGTGAAGGAAGTTTGCCGGTGCCAGACACGAAATAGCCAAAACCCCAACCGTGGGAAGCATGTTCCAGTTGGACTTCTGGAAAATGATTCAGCCACACTTACTCTTAATCCAATTTAATAGTCCCATTTTGATAACATTATGTATTAATTTACTGATTAGGAGAAAACCCACTACCTCCCCAGGTCTCCCTGCAGGTGCGCTAAGAACAAGGCGGCCAGTGGAGCTGCCCTTCTTTCCCTGCTTCCTGCTCAGGTCTTTCATGTGGGAGTGTAGCCTCAGACCTGCTGGGATGTTTGAAAGGGCTGGGACCAGGGAGCTGGGTGGCAGAGCCCAAAGTTCTGAACGGGCCAGCTGGGGAGGGAGTGTGGTCGCGAGGGAACATTATCTGGTGCAAGTCTTTGTTTTCACGGCATCACCTCCTATTTCTCAGACCAGCAGAATCGCCAAGCCGTAAACAGCGCAGCTTACAAATCAGTGTCCCCTGACGTGGCTGGAGCGTTCATTACCAGCTGTAAAGGTGCCCCAGCAAGAGAGGTTGCTGTTCTGTAGCCCAATTTTCCATCGCAATAACCCAATTAACTGGTGTGTGTGTTTGTTTTACAAAGCTCCAAGCTACCATAAACCATACAGATACGCGGGCTGCAGAAAGCTCCGTAATTAGGACAAGGTGTACAAATTAAACTACTCTTTTTAAACTTCAAACCAGCTAACTTCTGACATACTGTACTGCTGGGGCTTCTGGGACTGAACCCAATTAACATTTTAGTATTTTATAAGCATCATTTTAATTGCATTTGTATGCAATCTTCTCTCCAAGTGCCTTTCAAGGTGCTAGTCCTTGTTCAGCTTTTATTACTTTGGTGATTTAAATCTTCTCTCTTGGAGGTTCCCGTTAATAATGACTGCTGCTACTTCAAATGCTGGTCCAACATAAAACTCGTCTCTTGGAAAAATTATGCTTTAAAACAGTTACATTTAACTTTATTATTAAATTCTAAATTTTTTTGTCTGTTTGAACATTATGCCCTCAGACGTTTTATCAACCTGCCAGCTCTTCTAATGGCTGAGAAGAGAGATTCTCTTTAGGAGCTGGGATGATAGTTTTTAATTTTTCCCTTCCTCTGCTCACCTTTGTTATGGATTAAAGATGTTCAGGGCCATTTTACACCACGGCGGGTGAGGCAGGATTTGAAGAACAGATTTGGTGGTTTTTAGTGTCCCAGTGGGTTTTGGAGCATTTCAGAGCTAAGACCGGCTTCTTCTCTCCTCTGTAAAATTTTACGGGGCACTGAAGATGCATGACTCATGGTCAAGCATTCTTACGTACTTATTTAAATTGTTTGCTGGTCCTGGGGCTTGAACCCAGAGCCTTTCACAGAGCTACTTACCCTCTTCTTCTCACGGTTTTTATTTTGAGATGGTACTAAGTCACTGCGTTGCTCAGGTGAATGTCAAGCCTTTAATTCTCGTTTTCTCGAAGTACTAGGATCACAGGCATTCACCATCACACCTGGCAAGATAAAAAACATCTCAGTACAACATTTCAAATCCACAAATAAAATCTGTGCATTATGATCCACAGAGCAATTGCCATTTTTTTTTTTTTTTTAGGAAAATCTTTTTTGAACTATAAATAGAGTCAGAATAGGTGCAGGGAAGGCAGGATGTACAAATATAATTTCTCATTTGTATTGAAAATTGTGATGTTCTATCCATCATGGATTTTTATTTTTAAAATATTGCATTGGAATATCATTTGTCTTGATTACTGAGGTTTTGGCAATCCTTTAATTTCATGTTCAATGAGGGCTTCATTTGCATCTCCTGCTTGGGCCTTACTGCCAAAGTATGACGAACACTTTGAAGGTGTGAGGAAACCCTGAAGGAAAACTTTTACCCAGTGAATAAAAGTATATGGGAACTACCAGGCCCGCAAGTGCTTTTCCTTAGTACGCTGTGCATAGAATCCCTCCCTGTCCGCTGTGAAGCCCATGAGCCAATGTCTGAGTCTACGGGACATCCAGATGGCAGATTCTCTGCCATTGCCCTGCACCACAAAGCGTTTCCATCATCTCTCTTTAATGCCCCTTGTTGCAGGAAGAAGTTAGGAAAAATGACGACTAATGTTGTGTGCAATTAGGATTTCTGTTATCTAGATAAAAATACACAGTTTTGAGCAGGCAGTGAGATCCTCCTGGAATATTTTAAGCCTTTTTGCTTGATTGAGTGTCTTGTCAAACAAAACTGGCAGCCTCTCTCCCAGAGCTGCCTGAATCTATGCAGATATGATTTCTATCATGCCTTTATTATGTGTAGTCTGTAATAAGGATGAGCACATATAAATCATTGCTGGATGGCACTTAGGATGCAATACTCAAAGGAGAAAGGCATTTCTGCTTTCAAATGTCTAGTGGTTTTGGGTATTATATAGTGAGTCTCCCCTGAACGGCACAATCCTCAATTCTACCGAAGCCCTTCTATGGACGAGTAAGACCTTCATATCTTTCTTTCCAAGAATCACTAGGAAGATAAGATCATTTCTAAAACCAGGGCACCAAATCTTTTTGGCTAGACTGAAGTCAACATTGTGACAGAAAAGAGGATCTTCCCATCATTTGATTCAAAAGACTTACATTGAAGGAGGGTGGGTGTCTTAGTTACGTTTCTCAAGGTACTGAGACAAAATACCTGATGCCCAGAATATAGGAAGGAAAGGTTTATTTAGTGCACGGTTTGTGGAGGTTTCAGTCCATACTCAGCTGCAAGGTGGGGTGGCACACGGCAAAAGGCAGCAGCTCATGATGGAGGAAAACAGCGAAAGCAACCAGAGCAGAAGGGAGCAGCGGCAGAGAACGAGCCTCCTTCCCTCCCTTACCCTGTATGCAGGCTGCCCGCCCCAGGGTGGTGGAGCACCCCCACCAGAATCCCAGCACTGGATCCCCTGTGAGCTCTAGAGCCCAGCCCTTGACAGCATGAGGCTTTGGGGGGCCACCTAGACACAAACCATAACAGTGGGGCAGTCATGTCTTTCCCTCTTCTCTATGACAAAGGTGTGTTTTGGTAGGAAAACAAAATAGAACTATACTGAAAATCCAATTTGAGAGCTTCGTGCCTGGCTGTTAGTATTAATAAATTGTACTGCACACTCATGTGCCGGGCAGTGTGCTGTCACATTTAATACTCAACAGAATAATATTAAAATATTCTTCATACAGACAAGAGAAGGTGAGCAAATTGAATCATGAGCCCACGGTCACAGAGTTAATGAGCAGTGCATCAGGGTCCAAACCCGAGCACAGTGGTACCTGATCGGACTTCTCATCTGGTCATTCTGCACATACTGCCTAACCTAGGGCTGCATCGTGCCTCAGACCTCGGGAGACTCAGTCACGAAGGAAATAGCTGATATCAGAGCAGGCAAGTGCTCAGGTGCTCTCTGGACTGCTCTTCCGTCACGTGGAGAGACAGTCATGATGCTTCTTTGGCGGGGTTGTGGTGTGTGTTACTGGAAGCACTTGGCAGGGTGGTGGTGAGGGTAGTGTGGGGGGCGGGAGTCCAGGCAACTGTGAGGCAGCATTTTTTCCCTTATCAGTGTCTTCCATTTCTTTCTAAAGGAGCCTTGGATTTGACTGACCCAAGTCTGTTAAAGCAGTGTACAGGCTGTCACAGAGCCTCACATATACAGACGGACAGCTAGAAGCCTCACTGGTGGATCAGGATCCCTGGGGCCCAGCTAACCCGAGGGCAGAGGGCTCTGCAGAGTTCAGGAAGCCCTGTATCTGCCCAAGAGTGCCATGAACCTGGGGCTGTGTATCCCTAGGCCTAGCACAAGTATTGGTTGGATGAATCACTAGATCCACTGCTAGTGCAGAGGAAAACATTCTAATAAAATACTTCCCACCAAGTTGGTAGAGCTTTGAGTCGGTATGAGCATGTGAGACTGGCCATCCTGTGGGGTGTTTTTGACTTTGGCAGCCAGAGACCTTTTGGGCAAGGGACTTTTCTCCATACTGCTCGTCATTCCAAGCAGCATATTTGCTGTGACAGTGAGAGGTGAGAGGTGAAGCCTGGCATGCCTGAAGGAGAGGCAGCAGTAAGATAAGGGAGGAGGGGAAGCAGCAGCAGAAGACAAAAAGGCAGGAAGAGAGGAGCCTTTCATGACTGGAGTCTTAAAATGAGACCACGGGGAAAGGCTGTCTGAGCACAAACCCAGGAAGTTGCTTCAAGATGCACTATCTCCTACCTTATCTGCAGGCAGCTCCTGCTAGATAAGAGTGTCACTGTGATTTGTCACTTTTGGCTGCCATGGCCTGAGTGTCTGTGTATGGATTTCCTTGGGCTTTCTCAGAAATCCACAGGGCTGGCGCAGGCATTCTGAGAACTGGGAATGGAGTTTCTGAGAGTTGAGATCCAGCCAGTAAGAGCCATGAAGAAGCAATCCAAGTACTGTCTTGTTCTCTTACTGACTGTGTGACATTGTCTCTCTTTACTTCTAACCTGGAGATGGGCTGGGCATGGTGACATGTGCCTGTAACCCAACACTGGAGAAGCCGAGGCAGGAGGGTTGCTTTAATTGGAGGCCAGTTTGGATGAAGTAGTGAATTCAAGATTAGCCTGAAGTACATGATGCAACCTTGTCTCTAGAAATCATGCAATACAAAAAATTCTGGAGATGATCATTTCTTCCTAGACTTCTTTCCAGGACTGTCAAAAGTGATCCAATCCTCATAAAAATGTTTGAAGGCTATAAAGTAGATTCAGGGGTCAGGCATTAGTATCATTTAAAGTAGCAACGTAATTTCAGAGGGAGAAGAGGAGCCCTGTGTAGAGGTCAGCTTGTCTTCTCTTTAGCTCCAGGCAAGGTTATTTGCCCTTAAGCAGTCAGTACTGTGGCTTGCAGTTGGTGACGCTCTCTAAGGGTGGACATGCTGTAGCCTCATTTATTCTTGCAGTCAGGATACATATCCTTATTCACACTTGGCCTAAAATTTTCTGGTTGCAGTGGGATCTCTTACCTTTCTTTACTTTTGATACAGATAGAAAACTATGCATCTGAATTGCCAGTGTCCCTATGTCCCTTCACGTACCACCTGCTACTCCTAGATGTCCTTTCAGCTGCCTTTCACATTTTCATTCCTTTAGTTGTATGAGCTCTTGGCAGATGAGGATGCAAATGTTCTAGGCTCTCCTCTCTTGCCATGTCTTTTTTTTTTTTTTAATTTTATTTATTTATGCGTGTGTGTGTGTGTGTGTGTGGCCAGCTCAGTCCACCAGGGGGCGGGGCTGGCTGGCATGTGGAGCTGGGGATTGAACAGCGGTCCCTGTGCTTTACTTTAGCTTAGCTTGTTCTAAGTGGGTGCTTTAGACCACTGAGCCATCTCACCAGCCTCTTGCCATGTCTTATAGCTTAGGGGTGAAGACATACTTTGTCCTCTCTTGGGAGAGACAAGGTGTGGTCGAGAAGGTCCTGTGGCCAACACTTGGTAATAGAGGAGCGATAGGCCATTTGTAGCCCTCGTGTTGTTAGTTGTTGACCTACAAGAGTCCTAGTGGCAGCCCCAGGCCGTATCTAGCCTGGCTCCTGGCAGTTGGAAGCCTGTGGCAGTGGATATTTGCTGATGGACTTTTCTAGTTTGATGCAGACAGACACTGGAACATGGCCCAGGGAGGCTAAGCTTGAAATATGCTGAAATCTGTGTGTGGTGGACATTTAACACACGATTCTATGACCGCTTCAGTTGCAGCCAGAGGTTGGTAAAAATAATGCTAGAGAAACAGGTCAAATTTTAGGGTGCTAGCCTTGGACAAGTAGTGTGACTCGGGCAAGTTTCTTGGTCTCTCTGAGCATCCATTTTCCAATCCATAAAGTGAAGATACTATATTCTTTCCCTGGATTTCTCCTGAAGTTGAAAAGAGTTCATGTATATGAAAATGTGGAGGGCAGTTATTTGCAAATCATGTAAGATTATATATTGTTACATTATTATCACCTTACCAAACACATTTATCTATTTCCTTGGGCAGCAAGAATTGGTAGGACACATTCTTAAGACTGCAGATGGCCAGGAAAGTCATTATGTCAAGTCCTCCCTTCAGCCCCTCTTCCCCCACCGAGCAGAGACTCTGCCTCTCTGTCACGTAGACTATAGAGTTCAGAGAAGTTTTTTGTATGCCTGAGCTGGCTGAGGTGTCCATGGCACAGAGTGCTGAACAATAAGCTATCAACTAGGATTCTCTGTCCTATCCCATGCTGGCTGAGTGCCCATCCTCTTGGAAACTGCATTCATGAACATTCCAAGACACATGTGTGGTGGCTCATGCCCATAATCCCAGCAATCAGGAAGCTGAGGGTAGAGGTTTGCCCTGAGTTTGAGGCTAGCCTGAGCTACGAAGTGATGTCAAAGGTAGCCTGAAATGTATAGTGAAATCCTGTCAGAAGAAGGAGGAGGAAGAGAAGGAGGAGGAGGGTGAAGGGCGGAAGGGGAGGGGGAGGAGGAGGAGGGGGAGGAGGAGACCACAATGATCACCCAGAACAAGAAAACCTTCCATGTGCCTCTCTGTCTGCCTGCTTGCCTGCCTGCCTGCCTGCCTGCCTGCCTGCCTGCCTGCCTGCCTTCCTTCCTTCCTTCCTTCCTTCCTTCCTTCCTTCCTTCCTTCCCTCCCTCCCTCCCTCCCTCCCTCCCTCCCTCCCTTCCTTCCTTCCTTCCTTCCTTTCTTTTTATCTTATGTATTTGGTACAGAGTCTCTCTATGCAGCTCAGACTCTTAGTGATCCTCTTGTTTTCAGTCTCCCCAGCACTGGGATTACAGGCAAGAACCACCATGCCTGTACTCAATGGCTGGTTCAGAACACCCAGGGGCAGGGGCAGAATAGCATGTGAGACCGGGGATTGAACCACTGTCCCTTTGCTTTTCAAAGTAGGTGCTTAGTCTGCTGAGCTATCGCGCAGGCTCCTTGAGTTATTTCTTTATTCAACAAACAGCTTTTTTGCCATGGATTTCCTGAAATTGGATAACAAACTGTAATGCTTGACTAATTTTTCCATGAGAATAGTGTAACTTTGAATTCTCAAAGGGGTCCAGGATCTCTCCAAAACATAACCTTTCGGGAAGCATAAACCATTCATGTGAAAAAGTAACCAGAAGGCAGGAGTGCAGGGCACAGGAGAGACAGACAAGTGGCAGTGATTCTTACAGCTGAGGTGTTTGGGAAAAGCTTCCTGGAGAAGCACATGTTTGGCCTGATCACGGCATAGTCTATGGGAATAGTATCGCTTGGAGTTGCATTGTGCTGTCTTGGAAGCCATTCCTGGTGGTCCTGATGTGGTTGGAGGGAAAGAATCCATGCCATGTCTGTGAGTTATGGGTCTCTTGCCAGGTTTGCTCAGCCGCTAGTTTGTCATGCCATACCAGGGGAATGTGAAGACCGTAAGAACACCGGAGAGAAATTCAGCGCCCCTGCTGCTCTTGCAGTAGCCTCGGTGCGCAGGTAGGCTCTGCCTTCTGATTTCCTCTCCATTGCCTGAGATCATCACAGCCTTAGGAAGGGAAGCTCAGGCTCTTCTGGCACCCTTTGGAGTGTTCCAGCTTCAAGTGCTTGTTTAGCCCAAAGGAGAGCCGATATTTAGTGGATCCATTCAGCAGCCACCTAGAGTGAGGCGGCAGCCCAGAGAGGAGACCACAAGCTTAGAGTAAGATCTTGGATCTGATGGTGAGTGATACCTGTGGCCTAGGAGGAGTTAGTTCTGCTTTCACTGAACTTCTGTTTCTTCCTCCCTACTACCTTTAGAGCTGTCTCCTGGTGTAATTACACAGATTAAGTAAGGTGATGCTTATAAAGCACTTAGCCTGTGCATAGCGTCAAGGTAATCTCAATAAACTAGAAGCAGAAGTAAGAGAGAAGGAAAGAAACAGAAGAGGAAAAAATCAAACTGGATGGAGTGGCAGGTGCTGTAGCCAACCCAGGTGAACAGCCAGTATCCATCATCAGTGCTCTTGTTTCATGCAGCAGCACCCTCTACCCCCATTCCTCCTGCTCTCTAAAGCAGAAGAAATTGGGCTGAGGGTTTGCCCCCATCTACCGGCATCATTGGCCAGTCATTTATACTGGGTGCTTCGAGTTCCCAGATATCTTAATAGGTGAGTCCTGGAGTGCCGGGAGCTAACCCTATGCTGTGGAAGCTTCTCTTATGGAGGACACATCCTGCCATTCTCCCACCTGAGCCTTCTCTGGGAACCCCCCATTCAGCTTCCTGCAGGTAGACCCTCCTCCCTATGTTTTGCAGGCAATGGCGGTCCTGAGATCTCTTTTCTTTAACCCTGTTCTTCCAGTGCTTATTGAATGGGACAAAGGATCTCCTCCTAGGAGCTATGGACCCTCCAGTGAGGTTTCCTAGGATCCAGGTACAACTTAATAAAATTTTTCATCTATATATTAGACTCTTTTTGGCACTCACTGGCCAAGAGTCATGAATGGCACTATAGTCTCCCCAGGGAGAGATGGAGGGATGTACTTAGCCTTTTGTGTGTGTGTGTGTGGGTGGCAAACTGGACTCAACCAGGGTATACCCTGCATTCTAAAACTAGTTCAAACATCATTTTCTGGTTCCTCAATTTCTCACCTAAACAATGAGAATATTAGCTAAGTCTCATCATAGAAAGCAGCTCCAGCAAGTGTAAGAGTGGGAAGGGGGAGTGCTATTGCCTGCCTTTTCTTACACACCCACAGGAGTGCTAGGTATTGCCATTTGAGCAAGCTTGCGGTCCTCTGAATAGGCTTCCCCATCCGTGAGCTGGCAACAGTAATGGTTGTTGTGATAAGGAGATGCTTAGAAGCCCATGACACAGAACCTGTAGGTCTTAGGAGCTCAGGAAACGTACTTGTTGGGATAGCTCTCTTGATCTTCTAAAGCCTTTATGTTGCTATTATTTAACATTTTAAGCTTCGTAGACCCTCTTCACAAGGCAGTCAATCTCATTTAACAGTTGGAGAAACTGAGGCACGGAGAAACAAGGTACTTGGCTGGAGGTGACACTGAAAGCCAGAGTCAGATTAGACCTTCTGACTCTTGGCTACTCCTTCCTGGAAGCAGGAACTCTGCTTGATAGCAAACCAGGGATTTCTCCAGCTCCAGGTGCACTTCCTGCTCAAAGTTCCCACGGCAGAGGAGGCTTTGTTCCTCTTGGGCCTAGGGTGACTCTTTGATAGAGGCTCGTGGTGGCATCTTTTCCCTTCCAGTTCCTGCTGAAGCAGTGGGACACTGTAAAAGGAACTTGCCCAGGTACCCAGGCTGAATGAATCCCTTTTTTCCTCACATTTGAGTCATTTGGCACTTGATATCTTATGAACTTAACTGTTAGCGATCATGAATTTTATGAAGAAGAACATATGGAGTTTTGTAGCCCAGGTTCAGAGCAAATTGGCCCAAAGATTGCTTGAATTAATACTACTAATAGCACCAGCAAACACAGCCCTGACCATACCTGGATGAGGTATCTACTGCTATACTCCCTAGTGCTCTGATGGAAAAGCCCCAGCTTAAAGGAGGTAAGCAATTTGCCTGAGAGTCACGCAGCTAAAACCTAGAAAGGACGCCTATCTGGACTGCAATCTGATGAGCTCCAGAGCTGAGCTCTGGACCAGCTTTCCCATTCTCTTACGAGTGCGCTTGGAGCTTAGTCTTCCAGGTAGTACATACTGACTACTCCTGATGTTCCTTAGAAGCAGCTCCAGGCTTGGTGGCCAGCAGGAAAGAGTGAGCAGGCTGACTGGGAAGGATGAACTTGAATAGGGCTCACTGTCTTTGGTCCATGGCCTGTGTGCCATTGTGATATCTCTAACTTCTCATATGAATCTGTCCCGTGGCTCACCCGCACGCAAGGCAGGACATGCTGGAGAGCCTTTGTGAAGTACCATCTCTTCTCTTGTAGTCCATCTCTTCCAAAATTCATGGGCCAGCTGAACTGTGCCTTTCTCCTCACTTGCCGTGGCTGAGAAATACCCTTTTGGCAAATGCTGCAAGTCTATTGCTTATGTCAAATAAATGGAAGTTGCCAGGATCAGCTAGGACCTGGATTCAGAGTCTTGCCAATTGGCTCCAGAGAGGATGCGTATCTAGATAAATGTCCATGCTAGCATCGGTGGGCCTGTATCTATGGATACATGTATAGCTGGGAGCTAGAACTCCTGGACTAGGAATCTACAAAGAAGAGGACTATACAGAAAGCTCATGGAGCAGGTCACACAACTATGACCGTCAGAATTTTCAGAACATATTCCTCAAACTCCGTTTTCTGTGGTTTAAGATAGAAATCTGTCACTTCCGTCCAAGGGACACAATACAGTCTTAGGATCAGAAGGAACTAACCCAGTGAACACAGAATGTTTATTTTTTCACTCTCCAACTCTGTGTCCACAGCACTGGTGGCTGTCACTAACTGATGATGGAGTTCTCTCTAGAAAGGCTTGAATGCAGCCTCAGGATCCTTTAGTTTCTAGTGGCACGAGTCAGCCACATACCCTAACCATGACCACTGGCTTTGAGCTTACGCTATCTGCACGTGCTTTTGCTTCACAGGCCTGTGGGAATGGGGGATTTTGTGTGTCATGCCTGGGCAGTATAGGAGCTTCTCTGTTGAGTGTCACTAGGGCAACCTCAACCTGAGGCCTTGGAAAGGACCATAGGTCAGGGGATATTAAGTCACATTCTTATCTTAATGTTGTCACAAAGAGGGTGACTGATCCTAGGCAAGTTATAACCTCCTTGGATGTTAGATCGCCTCATGTGTGAGCCAAAAGAACTGAGAAGATCACATGACTGTTGGGTAGGCCCTTTCCCAGTGTGGCCTTGGAGTGTGTTTGTCATGTGGAGATATGATCTTGCTTCTAAAAAAGGACATTTACATTGTGCATATTTTCGTAGGGCATGCACGTGATAACCATGCCCGTGCTTTACACATCCGAGCCCGCTGGCAGTGGTTCCCAGCATTCTTCCAGACCCCTTGTGGATTTGATCTTAGATGCTTTTTCCCATTCCAAAGGGATGTAAATAGTCGCCATTAATTAAAAAGAGTTTGCAAAGGAAAAAAAAAAATTGCCACCTGCTATGAGGTGAGACTCATTTAAGGACAGGGACTTTCCTGAGATGGTGAGAAATAGTCTATAGAGCAGAGGAAAAGAGGTAGGAAAAGCGAGATGCAGAGCTTGCCGCACAACTTCCAGCAAAGCCTGGGGCCACCTCCAGATAAGTTTAGGGTATTCTTTTAGTTTGTTTTGCAAAGGAAGCCTCTTGGAATGCTCCAGAATCAGGCAGACCCTGAAACTTTGCTTCGTCCAGAACTCTCCTGCCTTTTCTGGGAGCTAAAGCCACAAATGAAAACTAAATCAGGTAGAGGAGAAACGGGGTGCTCGAAATGGGCTTAGATCGCCCACAAAGTGAAGGGTTAAGCAGTCGTTTCAGAGCAGTCGGGGCTGGCCTGTCTGGGAGTGCGGGAGAGAAACCCGCAGCCCGGAAACCCTCAGCCAGGGTTTCCCTCCAGCCTCGGAGCTTCGGGTTCGGCATTTCCCCTGCTAGATGGCGCTGTCCTCTAAGGAAAGGCTCCGGCTCCAGTTGAATAGGGGCCGGGGACAAGAGCAGAAGAACTGAAGTTGAAAAGCACGGATGGGCAGGAGGGGATACAGCAGACCTTGGCCCAGCAGCAGCGTCTCCTTTTGTGGCAGTGCTTCTCTCTGCCTTTATGACTTTTATTTCCTAGTGTGGGGGTTTTGTAGACTGTATCTAAAAAGTTACAGTCCCTTTTATTTCGAACAAACATGAGTAAGAAAGTGTGTGTGTGTGTGTGTGTGTGTGTGTGTGTGTGTGTGTTTTGTGGAGGGGAGGGGGTCAGGGATCGGTGATGGTCATGGAGGTCCCTCTCTAAGCTCCTGCTTACAAATAACATGTCCCAACCTGGTCCTGACTTACATAAGATAACTGCGAAGGAGCCCGCCAGCCCGTCTTGCTGAGCTGGGGGCTTGGGCTCCTGCTAGCTTCACTCTGCAGCCTTCCCGCTCACTCCACCCAGGGACAAGCTGCACATAGGCACTGAGATCTTTTCTGTGCAATTTTAGTATTAGGCTGACAGGCTGGCTCCTGGTCGCATGTGAAATCAGGGGTGCAGCCTGCAACTACTCCCACTGTATCAGCAGCCAGAAGGAAGGAAAACAAAGATAAGGGGCAGGGGGAATAAATCAGGAAGGGGCCCCACGGGAAGGGAAAGGAGGGGGCGAGATGAAGGAAGAGGGGTTATATGGGGCCAAAGATCCCGGGTGAAGGAAGAATGGGGGTGGGAAAGAAGAAAGAGACAAGGAGGATCAGGTGTCCAGAAAGAAAGGGAAAAGTAATGGGGAGAGAAGCCTAGGGGTGCAAGGAGGAGGAGGAGGAGGAAGAGGGAAGGAGGAGGAGGAGGAAAAAGAGGAGGAACAGGAGGAGGAGGAGGAGGAGGAGGAGGAAGCCTACAGGAAATGGGAAGAAATGGGAACTGGAGTGGAGGTTACTAATGTGTGCAAAAGCCTAGAAACTGAGTGAAAAGCCACAGGAAGGACTCACTAGGAGGCAAAAAGAAAAACAGAAGTGAAGAAGTCTCGTAACTAGAGAAAAACTGGCCAAGTACCACAAAGAGGACAGCCGCTGCCATGAGGAAGTTGCAGAAGAGCCAGGCGGAGATGGGAGGGAAGCTCTGAGAGAGGAGGTTCTGGACGGGGGACGGATGGAGAGCAGCGTTCAGTTCGGCAAGGACAGAAGCTGAGGAGCGAGAACAAGCACAGCACAGAGCTCAGGAGAGCGGAGGCCCAGGCAAAGAGCAATTAATAGAGTGCTCACCTTATGATCATAATAATTGGGATGTGTGTATTTTGGCCTGCAGCCACTGTCCAGGAAACACGGTGTGGCTTTTAAGAAAATCGTGGAGTGGAGAGGTCCACTCTAGTTGGTAGGTCACACCGGTCTGCGTCTTTGAGCAGCAGCTGCTCTATGCTGCCTTCAGAGGCCGGCATCTGGGGTGGAGGACACCCAGCGGGGCCCGTTCTCTGAACACAGTGCCGTCCTCGCTGTTTGTGTTGCTTGGTGTTCAGAGCATTGGCTTTCCTTGCAGCGTAGGCTCTGAGATCCAGCCCTTTGGGTGATGCTCCTTGGTGCGAACGAAGGAAAGGCTCAGGGGTATAATCAAAGGCAATGTAGCTGGAGGCCAAGGGCAGGGTCCCTGGAGTCCAGGGCCACATTTCAGCTCCGAGTTTGCCCACAGTACTAAATGGAAAGCAGCACATGCCACGTCTATTCGCTGAACCTCCACAAATCATTTATAAAACTCAGTTCTTAATCAGACCCTTCTCGCAGCATTGTGGTGAGGCATGGATGAGGTGACCCACACGTCTAGCAGAGGGGCTGCCCTCCTGCAGGTCCACCCAGTGTTAGCTGTCTTTCAGCCTATGATCACTGAGGACCAGATGACTTTGTGTCTGTGTGTGTTCTAGAAGATCACTCCTTAAAGACAGAACAAGGGACTTAGATTTGAAGCTATTCTAGCCAAGGCATTGTCTGCAAAAGTCTCATTTTATATGATGATTGTAGGCTGTCTGAGGTAGTAAGGGAGACTGCTTTGGTGATGAGAGTATGCACGAGACTGTTGGATACTGGGCTAAGGGAACAGCATGCCTTTTTTTGTTGTTGTTGTTTAAAGACTTATTTATTTAGTTATTTGGTACATGGTCTTGCTATGCAGCTTGACTTCATAGTGATCCTCCCATCTCAGCCTCCCCAGCGTGGAATTACAAGCATGTGCCACCACACGTGGTTTCAGGGCCAGCAGGGCATGCAGTACTAAAGATCGAAACTGGGTCCTTGCACTTGCCAGGTAGGTGCTTAGACTGTAGAGCTATCTCCCCAGCCCCGTGGGTACAGCATGCTTTAAACAGTACAGAAGGTGGTTCATGGGATACTTCTGAAACCCAGAGCTGTTGGTGATTAGATAGGTGGTAGGAGAAGGAAATTTCAAGCATGATTCTGAGGGTTTGGGGCCAGAAATCAAGGTCAAAGGGAGCTCTCAAGCTAAGAATGTGTTTTATATTTTAAAGGACTGAGAAAGCCAAAACAAACAAAGAAGAGTATGTAACAGAGACCAACTATTATGTGATTGGTCTATGCTGCCTAAAATGTTTATTACTGGGCTCTTTATAGGAAGTATTATTCACTGCCCTTTGACCTGACCTAAGGACTCAGTAGAAAGCTGTACTCCAAGAAGAAAGCATGCTGGAGAGGTTCTAGACTGAGGGTAACATCACAGAATATTACAGTGGTGAGAATACAGCTGGGGTGAAGTTTGGGTGAGTAATATCCCAACCAATGAGTCACACATTCATTTTCCAAGTACTCTCTGAGTGTGGACATAGGAGACAAGCAGATCTGTTTTGCATCCTGGCTCCTCACAATCTTAACCCAGTTAACCAATCTCTGGGGGTCTCAGTTTTCCCATTTGTAAAATGGAGATGCTAGTAACCCCCACTTTGAGGATTAAGTGCAGTGAGACATGTAAGGTGTTTAAGCTGTGTCTGGCAACAGACAACACACACTGAACACAGCCGTTATTGTTGTCGAGGACCTAGAAGCCCAGAGCGGAAGATGAGCGTTGCTCACACTGAACGGCGGAGAAGGATGCCCTGTCTGGTGAGGAACAGTAAGTAGTCACCAGTTGTCATCAGCATCATCAGGAGGTGCTGCTCTTGTACTTGCTGGGATGTGGGGTCTGCTCTTGGGACCACACTGCCCACACTGTACGGAACTATAAGGTTTATTTTGACTCTTTCCAAATGTACTTTTTTAAAATTAAAAGAATCGATTCTCTGCTTTTCCTTTCCTTTCCTTCTTCCCTTCCTCCCATTCCTTTACACGGTTAGAAACACGTTTAATTTTCTTTGATGTTTCTGAATGGGCCGTCTCTCCCCATCCTCTGTATAAGTCCTGGCCCTGTAAGAACTGATTCTGTTTTCTCCCTCTCCTCCCAGCGATTAGACTTCTCTGCAGCCCCCTCCCCGCCACCCCCGTGGTGCTCCCCAGCAGAGCAGGCCTCTTCATGCAGTGTCAGCCCAGCAACAAGCTCCCAGGCCTCTGTCCTGTGCTGCTTCTCTAGGTGTTGGAAATTCTCTGCCTTCGCTCTAGGACTTTCTGACAGCAGGGAGTAGATCCCAGGAGTGCCAGCCTCCCTGCTGCGCTCACCCTCTTCCCAAACTCTGTTGAAGAAACATGAAAGCGGGGAAAGAGAGAGCTAGGTGCCCCCCAGAGGCCTGGCTGGGCCAGGCGCTGCCCAGCTGGTTTGCTCTGGCAACGATACAGGCGCCCCTCTGGTGACTTAGCACTTCCTTGGGAGGCCAGCGAGGGGAGACAGATTAGGGTCATCGAGATAAGGCAGAGAATATTCAAACTGGAATCAAAAAAGCGCTGTTTTTCCAATAGTAAGTAATCAGGGAACAGGAGGATGTAATTTGCAGATTAGGAAAGTGAACAAAGAACATAAAATTAACTTTATAGCAAAGAGGAGCATAGTCCCTTTGAAGAAATAAACCTCCAAAAGCGTTATTGTTGATACAATCAGACTGTTGATTTAAACTAAATAGGAAATATGACCAAATCAGTGAGAGGAGGGGGAACTCGGTGGAAGTGGAGGTGGAAACTTCAGCCAGTGTGGAAGGCAGGGATGGGCCTGAGAGAACTCAGGGGCCTGCGGGGTATTTAAAAAGTCACATTTACTTTGGCAAATAGCAAATGTGCTCTTGCACAAGTGCAGTCCCTTGTCTGCCTGCTTGTTCTCCTCCCCACTATTTCAAAATCTCAGAAGCCCATCAGGGCTCACCCAAAACACCAACTGTCTCCCAAACTCAGCAATGACTCTGGTTCCGAAGCAGAAGAATCCCAAGTGATGCTTTTGATCTGGAGGTGATTAAGGCAGGACTTGTGTCGCCCGTCCCCTTTTATCACAGATGAGTTGACCAGGTTAGGATAATGGGACCTGCAGTAGGCAGTGAGGAATTCAGCTCCCTGCCTTGAGAAACTCTTCGTTTCCCTTTGCAGACCGAGGGCCAGGCTCTGAGAATGGCCCTGTGTCTCACCTCAACCCAGGCTTGGTTAGCTATCCAGCATCCTGTCCTTTTCCATCTTGCTTTGGGGCCCTGGGAACTGCAGTATGGGCATCCTTCACATGCTGGATTCCTGTGGGATTTAGGGATGGGAGCACTCACCATAGGGGTGTGAGGAAGAGGAGGAAGTCAGAGGCTTTGTTTTTTTCCTTCTTCCCTGCTAGGCTGTAGGTTAGCCTGACTTTCTACTGAAATTCAGAACTTTCCTATCACCACAGCTACTCCTTCTCTGGATCAGAGCTCTAGCTGCATCCTTCAGGGACAGGGATGTTTCACCATCCTTTGTTGCTTCCTTAAATGTGTTGCCTCTGAGCAGGCTCATTAAATTCTCCTCCATTGCTTCCGTCCAGTGTGCATTGCATGCAGGACCCCAATAAGCAGGGGTCCTCGGGCAGGTTGCTTGTCTTTTCTGGACTTGGATTCTTCACTAGTCGGGTGTGAATGACAGTAACAGGACTCTTCAGCTAAAACATGTTGTGATTTGGCTTCTACTAGTTGTGTAATGAGCAAGGCCTTGGAAAAAGCTAAACATGGACTTGAATCCCAGTTCTGACAGTGACTGGGTGTGTGTTCTTGGCCAAATTATTTAATCTTCCTGAATCTTGGTTTTCATCATCAGTAAAACAGGAATGATAACCATTTCCTTGAAGGTTAAGGGGATTAAATAAAATGCTGCCCATGGCAACAGCTAGAAGAGTTCCCATGACATACGTGGCATCTAGTCCAGGTCAGAACCTTTCATTTTAGTCCCAGCTTTTGTAGAGGGAAGATTATTTAGCATGACAGACATGAACTTTGTTGCTCCGAAGGTATTGTTTTTTCTATCTTTAGTACTGTTCATTTATTTATTTTACTGATGTTTTAATTAACAGACTCATTTTCATTTGTTCTTACCAATTGTTGTGGTTTGTGTCTAGTTGTCCCCCAAAACCGTCAGGCAGTCATGGGGAGGCTTCCGGAGTTTGTGATTGACTCTTGATCCAATGCTGGGACTGCAGGTGTGAGAGCTACACCCTGGACCTGGGGTGGGTTTTGTAGTGCACTGTGAGGAGGGGAGAGAGGCTAGCTAGCTGCCTGAGCTGCTGCCACTCCTTTTGCTCTCTGCTCTTTGCCTCCGTGAATGGTTGTTCTCTGCCATGTGGCACTCTGGCTTGGAGCCAGCTGAGTATGGACTGAAATCTCCACTAACTATAAGCTGAATAACCTTTCCTTCCTTAATTCCGGGTGTTGGGTATTTTGTGCCAGCAGTGAGTGAAAAGTAACTGAGGCACCAACGCATCTGTTTTTTGAGGACCTCCCCCAAGTCAAACAGTAGTGGGGCTGGGGAGATAGCTCACTAGAATAAGCACTTGCCTAGGAAGTACAAGGTCCTGAGTTCAATCCTTGGTACCACAAAAAAAGGGAAAAAAAAAGTGGCAGGCCTGTGGTTAGCTGGAACGGGCAGCTAGAGCGTTGCTCAGCTGGTGCTTGTTGGCCACTCAGCTGTACAGAGCTCAGATCAGGGTGGGCATTTCTTTAAGCCCAGCACTCTCTGGCCTAGTTGGCATATCTAAAGAGGGACTCTTTTGTTGTTTATACTAATGTCACCTTTATAACTGAGCAATAGACCCTCAGATTTTTCATGGTATTTGTTCATAGTACTTCAAGTTGAGAACTCTTATCCACCGAGTCTGTTTAGCACCATCCTTGCCATAATTGATTTAGTATAAGGTTTCAGCATATAGAATGAGATTCTGAAGATTTTTGTTTGAAGTTTCAAAATTTAAGTGCATGACACATTGATAGGTTCAGTGGGCAAAGCCGTGAGGGAAAGGAAGCTTTTCCAGTAGTGATCTGTGACTCACTTCAGTTACTCGGCCTCCAAATGCTCAACATTTGTAACCATCCATAGTTGACTGCCGACTCTCTTGCAGTGACTTCACTGCAAACAAGGGAACTCATCATTCTGCCCTTGTTGAATATATACAAGCATTTTGTCTATCTGGACCACCAAATGGCCTTAAATAAGTGATAATTTGTTTTATTTTTCCACCCACTATCCATCCATCCATCCATTCATCTATCCATATAAGCAAAATGTCACAATAAGTTTTCTTTAATAATTTCAGAAAAGTGTCAGCTGCTGCTCCAGACCTAATATAGAATATACATGTGGATACAAAACAAAGATAAAACACTCTTTCACTATACCAGTAAGGTCTATAAGTGTCCACTGGTGGCAATAGACATGACTGGAGTTCAAAGATAGAGAAGGTGCAGTGAGGTAGGATAACAGAGACTGATTTTAGAGAAGAAATGGAAATTTTTAGGCTTGAAAGTGTGAATGAAATTGTTCTGAGTAGAAAGAAATGGAGAATCCCACCAGAGAATTCATGGGTAGGGAAAATGAGAAAAGATAGTAAAGAGGAATCCAGAAGCTAATCTGCTTGGTTGGTGTGGAGTATGTGTGAGAATGTAGCTATTTGGAAGAATTGCAAAAGTTGGTTCACTCTAGCTTATGGAGAAGAGACTGGAGAGCTCAGAGCTTTCATCAGTATCAGGTATGTGAAATGGAGGAATATACCCTTTTCTTGTTGGTAGGAGAGGCCTCCCAAAGATTCTCCAAGCCAGGATGAAGCATTTGGTGAACCAAATGACTTAAAATACAAATGGTTTGAATTTTCCAATCACTAATGCGTACACTCATTCAAAGACAGCCTCATGGGCTTCCATATATGTTCAATAGACATGGTTGGACCTTACCTGTGATGTCCTGTTTTTTTGCAGAAAGGAAATGAGGCTTTGCTTTGTGGGGAGCATCATACTGAGGCCAAATAGTTAGGCTGACCATAGAAAACTATTGAGTCATTATTGGAATGAAAGTTTTAAAAATATTTTATGGTAAAATTAGATCATAGAATAAGCACTGTAAATGTTCTGCTTAATGAATTGGCATACAGTAAATATCATTATTAACAGTACACAAATCAAGAAATAGGATTGCTGGCTACTTATGTAACTCTTACACATGTCCTAGGGTAACATCCCTTCTTCCCTCTAAAAGAAATCCTTTCTTTCTTTACCCTTTCATAGTAATCTCTTCCTTGCATTATCCATGGCTTTACCACTGCAGAGTATAGCTGAAAACACTCTAGTCTTAATAATATATGTATTTTTTAATTTTTAAAAGAATTTTAAGCTTCTTATGATGTGTTTCTCATTAACCCCTTTTTTTTGCTGTATTTATCTACTGAAAAATCTGAGGTTTTGGACTTGTCAAGTTTCCTACAGTTGGATTTTTGGCTGCTCATTCAGCTTGGACAAGTTCAGCACGTCCATTCCTCTGTCTTCAGTGTTTCCTGCAGATTGAAAACTTGATCAAGAGGTTTGATCTGACACAAGTTTGATCTCTTATCAAATGATATATGTCTTGTGTCTTTCCTCAGGAGGCATATATTGTCTGCCCTGCGTTCCTTTCTGACATTAACTGGAATAGATACTCTGTTAACTCATTGGGAAAAGAAAAACAGGAACATTTTAATTCTATAATTTTCTTTTATTGCCTGAACATTTTTCATAAAGAGACTCTTGTGTCTACTCTATTGGTACCTAGTACTATAATTCATATATAAGAACTAGAATAAATATTTTTTATTTATCTAATCTCTAGAAAAAAATGATGTTACAGGAAGTGACTGTTATCATTGTTAAAGATTCTTGAATTTATGTCTACTTGATGCTTTTCAATCTATTACAAAGCTTACATCTCTTATCAATGGAAACCTGTTTAGCATCCTTCCTGAATCCTTTTGACATGATCCTAGTAATGTTTGTGAGCTTCCTCCTAATTCATGTCAACATGTTCCAAACCCATCATGAAGAATTTTTGGCTCAGTCCTGTAATTAGCCATTTGTCCAAGAAATTCAAGGTTAGCTCAGTAAGACACATCATTTGAAAATCAAGTCTGAGCCAGTAGTGCTCATTGCATTTTGGGTTTGCCTTTGTTTTGAAGTGCTTTTAATGGATAGAGCTACAATATAAAAATATCTTACAAGTTCATACTAGTATTTCCAGTTCAGATCTGCTTACTCGGCATCTTCCATGATCTTCAGTATCTCCTTTCTTTCACTTGAGAATTCAGAGTCACAGGGGATGACAGAAGACAGAGGTGGAGAGAATTAGCCTATCTTAGAACTTGCATTTACTTTATTCTACTCTACAAATACAACATTCTCAGAGTAATAACACTAGTATTATCACAAGTATTATTATTTTTGTCACTGAAAGTAGGTAAGACTATTTTGAATATGATTCTCATTTTTTTAAAAAAATGTATTTAGTATAGGGTCTACTGGGTCTCACTACACAGATTGGACTCCCTGGGATCCTTCCTGTTTTTTCCTCCCAAGCGCTGGGATTACAGGCATGTGCCACCATGTCCTGTCTCATTCATGATCTTAGCGTGCCTCTGTGGTGGGGGCGGCACAGCATGCTGGGGATCGAACCCCAGGCCTCTGCATCTGCCTAAGTAGGCACTTTAATCCACTGAGCTATCTGGCTGGCCTTTGATTCACATTTTTATAGTACTACTGTATGTGAATTTAAATAGTATAACCATTACATATGAGTCTTTTCCTTTTAACCCTCTGCTTGTTATTTATAAGTAATTATAGATCTAAAATTTACTAGCAATATGCAATCTGACATATACTCTTTAGTAAGTGCATTGAGAAGGGTTCATGGAAACCATATTGTCAGAGTCTTCACACATTATTAACAGTTTACAATTTTCTGGCTATAAAATCATTAGTTCACATTTTCTTTCTTTAAGTATCTTAAATATATTTACTCTGATTTCTTCTGGCATAAAAACTGCTATCAAAAACCCTGAAGATTATCTAATTTAATTTCTCTCCTAAACTATATTCTTCTGTTTAACTCTTCAAATAGTTTTCTTTCTTTCTTTCTTTCTTTCTTTCTTTCTTTCTTTCTTTCTTTCTTTCTTTTCATGTTTTTGGTACAGGGTCTATAGGATGTTCAGGGTCTCACTACACAGATTGGACTCATAGTGATTCTCCTGTTTTCAGCCTCCCAAGCTCTGGGATCACATGTGTGCACCACCACACCCAGTTTCATTCTCTGTGTCAGTGTGCTCTGGGGGCAAGGCCAGCACGGCACACTCCAGGAATCAAACCCCAGCTGCTACACTCTGCCTAAGCAGGTACTTTAGTCTGCTGAGCTATCTGGCCAGCCCTTTTTATATTTATTTATTTATTTATTTATTTATTTATTTTTGCAGTACTGAGGATTGAACTCAGGACCTTGTACTTGCCAGGCAAGTGCTTATTCTATCTCCCCAGCTCTATTTATTTTTTCTTTTTGAAGATATATTGATTTCAAGGGCCAGTCAGATAGCTCAGTAGATTAAAGAACCTGTTTAGGCAGATTTAGGGGCCCAGGGTTCAATCTCCAGCCTGCTGTGCTGGCCCTGCCCCCAGGGCATGCTGAGATGATGAATGAAACTAGGCATGCTGGTACATGCCTGTAATCCCAGAGCTTGAGAGGCTGAAAAACTGGAAGAATCACTATGATCTGATCTGTGTTATCAGAGCCTGCAGACCCTGTACTAAATATATATATATATATATATATATATATATATATTTATTTCTCTAGACTATCTAGATTTTGGTTATTTTGGATCTGTATTCTCAGGTACATGGATATATATATATATATATATATCCTTTTTCTATCAGGAAAATTTTCTTGAATTATAGTGGTTCGGCTTTCTCTGTTCCACTGGTGCTTCTCTTTTCCCTTGTTTTCTTCTTCAAGGCCTCCTATTAGTTGTGCATTGGATTCTCTTGGCCTATCCTTCAGATATCTGGGCATTGTTTTGATAATTCACCAAAATTTGCGGCTCATGTGTGCCAATTTCCAAAGTAAATTTATAGTTCCAAGCAATAACTGACAATTTTTTTGTGCTATTTCTTTTTAAAATATATGTGGTATGGGGTCTCACTACATTGCTTGGACTCATAGTGATTCTCCTGTTTCAGCCTCCCCTGCTGAGATTACAGGCATGTGCCACCATACTGGGACTCTTTGTGTTATTTTCATTTTACCAAGAGGAATGGAAGAAGCTCAGCTATAATTTCTAGCGAACAGGGTACATTTAAAGTAACATAGGAAGACAGTAGAAAAGATAGTTTGGTGAATCTCAAGTTATCTGGAGCCAAAACCTTTCTACTTTTATGGGATTAGAAATGCTTTCTTTGTATTTTCTAATTAGTAAAGGTTAACTGGAACAGAAAACCAAACTTTCATCAAGCATATAAATTTAGGAAGATTTTATTTATTCGTTTTGCCACAGAACCTAGAATGATACAGATGAAAAATGATTTCTAGGCAGAATATGAGTGACTATCGAGCAGATGGTCTGAGTGACACATTTGTGCAATACTATTTAATAGCACAGAGGTGCATAATTATCTCCCAACTTTCACCCTGTGCCCTTGGTGGTTCAAAGTAAAATGTCTCCTATCAATAGGTGAAGTCTTTGCTGCCTGCTGTGACTCAGGCTCTTATTTCTAAACTGCGTATGTTTCCTGTGGCTGCTACAGTGAATTACCACAAATCCAGTGATTTGCATTTTTTTTTTGTGATTCCCATGGTCAAAATTCCAAAATCAATGTCTTAGTCACTTTGTGTCGCTGTAATGAAATACTTGAAGCTGGGTACTTCATATACAGAGGACGTCTTATCGGGCTCATGATTCTGTAGGCAGGAAAGTCTACAGAATAGCATCACTCCAGCCTCTAGCTTCGTCACAACATGGTAGAAGGTAGAAAGGCAAGTGCCGTCTGTGGACGACATGAAGTGTGTGCAGCAGCTTCATCACAACAGTCTTCTCTTGTGGGAACTAACACGGCTTTAAGAACTTCAGTCAGCCGTATCAGTTCCCTCCGACTGTGCTTCTTCCATTGCTTATTTACTTTTTCTAAGCTCCGCCTTTTAAAGTTCACCCCAAGTATCGATAGCATCATATTGGTATCCATGCTGTTGGCGCATGAGTCTTTGGGGGACACAGTCAAACACATCTGAGCCATACGGTAGTGGGCTTCCCTGTATTGGCTGAAACTGGGGCATCAGAAACTTGCCTCCTCACCCTTTTTCCCTTCTGGTGTCCATCTGTATTTCTTTGCTTGTGGTCTTTTCTTCCAGCTTCTGGTGGGATCACTCCAATCTCTGCCTTAGCAGCACATCTCCTTCTCTTTGTAGTCAGATCTCCTCCTGTGATCTCCTTATGAATGAGCATATTTGTGATTCCATGGTGGGTCTACCTAGGTTATACCTGAAAACAGTTCCATCTCAAAATCTCTAACTTAAACCAATCTTTAAAGTCCTTTTTACCATGATGAAAGTTCATTCCAGGAATTAGGACATTGTTATCTTTAATGGGAGGCGCTATTTTGGTTACCACATTCATTACTTCTTTTCACCAAAAAGTCTCTAATAAGAGAGGGGAGTAAAGTCCTTTCCAGAGTGGTTACAGTGATGCCTCTCAAGATGGTCTCCTTGAAAGGCTGAAATTTCTTTAAAAATTACAGATTGATCTGAAAATTTGATTTGAATTTCCCAGTTTGCATTGGTGCCTGCTTCGTAATGATAAGAATAATCTGTCCTATTTCCTAGTTCCCAAAGGAAAATTGAGCCTGAAAGGGTGGAGCAGTGTAGAGAGTAGAGTTCATGTGCACAAGGTGCTGGGTTTGATTCCCAGCACAAAAACAAAGGTGAGAAAACTAAGGGGGGGGGAGTGAGTCAGGGAAGGGGAGGGGGAGAGAGGAGAGAGAAGAGAAGAGAAGAGAAGAGAAGAGAGGAGAGGAGAGGAGAGGAGAGGAGAGGAGAGGGAGAGAGAGAGAGAACACGAGAGCGAGCGAGAGCAAGCAAGCATACTGGGAAAATGTGCCATAATTCTCCATGGTTGTCAGGATTGTAACACACTTTAAAGGTAACAGCATATAATGTAAATGGCTGGCATTGCATCATAAGAAAGTGTCAATTAGAGGGTGTCATTAGTCCCAAATGGAGCTTTCCCAGGCCTCACTTAGTACCGTGGGGGAGAAGTACAGCCCCAAGATCTTTCCCCAACCCTAATTGCCTCTCACTCAGAACTCCCCTTTCTGGTCTGAGTCCCACGAGTGAGGCAGGACAGCTCAGTAGACTGTGAAGTCAAAGACCAGTGAGACTTGCTCTTCACTCTTCCCAGAAGTCCTCAGGGACTGTGTATTCCAACCCCTCCATGATGTGGAGAGGAGAGTTGGTCCTCATGGAATACTTAGGTATGGATTGGGCCTCACAAGGGATCTGTCTGGCTTTCCTGACCCTGGCTTCATGGATGAGCAAGTTCTCCATTAACTGGCCTGCTGGGCTGCTGGGCGTGGTCAGCACCCCGGGGTTGGCTTCTGCTCTGGTGCTCTTTGCCTGATAAGCCATGCGTCATTATGCTTACGTTCTCTGAGTCTCTCTCCTTCCCCTCCTCCCAGCCCCTTCTGCTCTGTAAGTGCTCATCGTCCCTGGACGGTTGAAATCTGACCAGCCGCAGTGCTATTTTTAATGTCGCCACGCATCACAGCCAAGGGCTTGGCCCAGGCACACAGGTGCATCCACGGGCGCTGTTTCTTCCTCTCTAAGGAGGCAGGCAGAAAACCAAGCAAGTGCCAGGGGTCCCTGGAGGGGGAGCTGCATTATCTCTCAAGCTTTTGGTCTACACAACTCTGTTCACGGCGGTGTGTAGTGAGGCGATACGGCAATTCACAGGCTATGACATGCGTGTGTGAGCCGTACTGCTGTGAGCCTGCCTTACTCTATGATAAAGACTGATCTGTCTGGCTGTATCCGCTCATGTTCAGGCCGGAAGGTGAATCCTATCACCAGCTTTGCTCTCTCCTTTCCAGTTATTAGAGAGAGTTTTCCCTCCTTCCTTCCAGAGCCTTTGGAAGGCCCCCTTTTCTGGGCTACAGATCCAGGGTGAATCACCTTCAAATGATTTCTCTCTTATGGACCCTTCCCTAGAATGTCAGAGAATTTCTATGATCTATTAAACAACTGCTCCACTTGATTTTTCTATAGATAGGTATAAATTATTACATGCATATGTGGGTATTGTACACATGTATTGGAAAAATTTTAAAACTGACTTTCAGTTTGCAAGTTTTCAGCCCGCATTTTTGTTTCAGTTAGTCACGTTTCTATTGCAGCTTGGAGACTTTTAAAATATTTCTAGAACCCCCCCTGTCTTGTTCCCAAAGGCTTAGGCATTATTTGATAATTAGCCTTCACAATTATGTTCTTCGTTTTGGAGAGAAGTGTGGGCTGGAGGAGGTGGGAGGAGGAAAGTTGTGCGTGTGTTAGTTAATGCGGGAGGAATGAGGGGTATTATCTGGGGATCGGAAGAATGCTTACGAGAGGAAGAAGTTCGTTCTGTCAGAGTCGTGTTAGTTGCCAGTTCTGTGTGAAACCCTCACTTAGGACACGGGGAAGGGGGGCCATGGGAAACTTTCTCGCCTTTCCTAATTAAAATGATGCCAGAAAACAGGATGTACATAGAGGCCAGCTACGTGCCATTGAAAATGAAACGCACTTCGCTGCACTTTCTTTCCATTTCCCGGAACTCACAATAGGAACAGGCGGCAGAAAGAAGACTTGTTAAAATCTCCGAAGCTGTATTTCGGTGTTTACCCCATTGTAGCTGTGATAGCACGACCAAGGGCTCTTGCTTGCACAACAGTTTCTCTCCTTTCCTTGCGCCTTGTGTTCATACCCTCTGCCTGCCAACATCGAGACAATCACAAAAGCAAAACGCAGTAACCCATGTTCTTGGAGTCTTTTTCTTTGCTTCGTGCTCTTTCTGACTTGCCAGAGTAAGCTGTCATTTTCTCATTTGCAAAAGTGTACGTTTGCTTTGCTTTCGTTTTCTGAAACTTTTCTTCTTCTTTAAAACTTTTTGGTTTTGTTTTTTGAATTAGGTTTTAATAAAGCCGAGTGTGTGCGCCAGAGTTTGAGAGAAAATGAGATCAGGATGTGTATGTTGTGTTGTGTTTAGCACTCTGTGCGTGCGCATGCGTGCCGAGGGTCACAGGCTGTTTACCATCAAGAATCATCTTCAAAATGCTAAGTAAGGGAAGTGTCCACCAGGCGCTGTTTTTCTTCTCAGTTCTCTTCCACTCAAGCTGTTAGAGGACCATAGTACTTCCCTAAGATAAAGTGGACTTTCAGACAGGACTGGGCGATGGGAAAGGTTTTATCTTTGTTTGCTTGGATTCCTGAAGTCCTTGTGCCTTCTGGATTCCCAGCACACACACAGCTGCCGAAGCATAAGCTTGTTAAGGGGTTTGGGGGAGGCGGCCGGAGCCCAAAGCTAGCTGCGAGCAAGCATTGCCAGCTTGAAGTGTTGTCCAGGCCGTAGCCAGATGGAGAGGAGTTTCTCAGGACTGGGTGTGAGGCAGAAAGGGAGCCAGGGGCCTTGGACACTGGGACCTGGAACCGCACAGTCCACTCTGTCGCCACGGAGCAGCATGTGAAACCAGCTTTGGCAGATTTTTGATTTTTCTGGATTAGATTTCATTTTAAAATTGTTGATTAGTCACTCAGATGAAAAGAAAACAAACACAAATTGCAGCAGTGAATAGAGCACAGAAAATATGCCAGTGCTCTGGATTCCTGTGCCCTGCTGAGAAGAATGTTGATTGCTTATGGCCTACTCACTGGCCAACGCGAAAAGGAAGGGAAGCTGCAGTGGCTTGAACGTGTCCTTCAAAATCCACGTGTTGGAAACCTGATCCAGACCTTGGCTGTGTTGCGTGGTGGGCAGGGTCTTTATGAGGTGGGTAGGCCAGGAGGGCTCTGCCCTTAGGAAAAGAAGGCCTCTACCACATGCCAGCGCCTTGATGTGGGATTCCCACTCTCCAGAGTTGCGTGGAGATACATTTGTATATTTTCTACATCACCCAGTCTGCGGCATTTTATATACAGTATGGATTAACAAACATGTGGACGAGGGTAAAAAGACCTGGCAATGGGAAAAGCCCTACCTGCACTGTGCGACTGCTTTCTTTTGGAGAAGAGTCTGCCTGCTTTGAATTCTTTACGAGAATCATCTTTCCCTTCCCCATAGATTTTTCCCCCAATTTCCTCCTTCCACAAATATGTTCATTATTTGTGTAATTACTAATTGCTTGCCTGTGGCCAGAGCTACTGGTATGGTTTCTATCCCTTTCCCAATTATATTACAGATATTTGAGTAAAGGTAGGAAAAAAGTTTATTCCTTCAATTTCTAGGATACCAAGGAAAGGAGACCAACCAGTCGGCTAGAACCACTTGCTAGGCAAGAAGGATGAGGTGAGCAGGCTTTCACTTCCCAGTGAAATGTACACAATGAGATGGCGAGGCCTGCCCAGGCCAGCTCAGGCCTGGGGTCCAGTGGTGTGAAGTAGAAAGCCAGGCCGATGCCAGGAGACGGTGTGGCATGACTTGGTTCCTCCCTGTTCTCGGGTCTTCAGCAAAGTTTCCCAAAGCATGAAGTGATGGGGCAGCAAAGAAGGAAGCCGGGGAGTTTGCAGAAGTCATGGGGGTGATGTGTAAATTCAAATAAGCCACACAACTGCCTGTGTCCATTTCCGTGTGGCCATGAGGTTTCTGGGTTACATGTAGGGCATCTGGGTTCACCTAGACACTGTGAGCAGATACTTGGGAGACTGATGTAAGAGGATTCAAGTCAAGGTCAGTCTGGGCTATTTACTGAGACCTTGTCTCAAAATCAAAGTAAAAAGAGCTGGAAATGGAGCTCAGCAGTTCAGTATCTCTTGCTTCAATCCCTAGTACCATCTGAAAAACAAAAGACAGAAAAAAAGGTCTTTGTAGTTTACATACAGCCAGTGCCTATGGTGCTTTGGGCCTAGAGCAGATGCTCAGTAAGTATTGAATGAACGAATGAGTGAGAAAGCTGTTAACTACAAGCCCATTAACACATAGTGCGGGTGGAAGGATACACTGACTACTGACTAGAAATAAACCGGTCTGGAGAGAGTTAATTTCTGCCTTCAGCATTTGCAAGAAGGATAATGTATGCTAGGGAGGGAACACGTTAGTCTTTCCCTTTTGAAGCCCCAAAAAGATTTGTCTGAAGCATGTATTTAAATGGGCAGTTTACAGGTGTTTTCAGAGCTGCTCCAGCCCCGGAGAAGGCCTCAGGGCAAACCAGAGAAGCCGTGCTTAGTAATGAGAAACACTCCTCAGCCACTCTGCATGCTTCAGTGGGAAAATGCTAATCAACTCATTTCTGCTTTTGAGGACAACTTCAGATAAAGGGGTCCCGGGGCAAAGTAACCCCTCAACGTGCCTCACTGTCTTTCCCCATTGCTATCTTTGCCTGCACTACGTGCAGCACTGGTTGGTGGTGGAGGGGGCCAAGGGTGGCCTCATGGTGGATGGCCTGCATGGATGAGAGGAACTGCATAGCAATGAGGAGTGGGGGAGGGGGAGCAGAGTGGGGGCGCTTGTGAGTTTCTGTGTAGAGGCCGCTTGGTGGAATCTGGGTGAAGCTACTTTTAGTTTGGTCTTTGTTAGCCAGCAACTGCCATTGACCTTGCACAAAGGGTGACATTCGTAGACTGCCAAAATGCAAGTGAATAATGTCAATTCCACCATGTATTTTTTAACAGTTGGGAAGCAGATGGGAAAAAGGTTATCAATGCAGAAGAGGCAAAACTCAAACCCAGGTCTGCAGCTTCTGGAGCAAAGCTCTTTTCACTTTCCGAAGTGTCATGTTGATAGTAGCAGGCATGAGTTTCCCTATTTTATAGTTTGAATGTGAATGTCAGTGTGAGCTGTGAGGCTTAGTAAAGATTTTAGACTCGAATATCTCCAACCAGACATGGTGGTGGGCGCCTGTAATCCAAGCACCAGGGGAGCTGAGACAGGAGGTTCACCGTGAGTCCAAGCTGCATAGCAAAACCCTGTACCAAATAAAGAAAAAAAGAAAAAAAAAAAAGACTTGAATACCTCAAAAAATTCCAGTGATCTCTCTAGGTTCTCAATCTAGGTAGTTGAAAACAAAAATAAAGCAAAATGGTAACATAAGCCTAAGCAATCAGGATAAAGAATTAACTTTTCTCATGATGACTATCCTTACAATTTTCAAGTAAAATTTTATTTTATTTTTTGGTGCTCTTGTTTCACTGGTGTCTTGGAGAATATTTTCTTCTTTACGTGGGAAATCCAGTCTATGAACTTCAGTGTCATGATATACTTATTTTTGAGTAAATATATGAGAGAGTTTTGTCAACACATATTTGCGCAATTGCTTTTGGTTATTTTTGTGGGATATAGTTTCTGTGGTGTTAAGTAGATGTGATGTGTGTGTGTGTGTGTGTGTGTGTGAATAAGTACACAAATGAAAGTTTGTTTCCTTTTTTTACAGAGTGAAGCAATGAAGAGATTGCTAATATTGACAACCTCTAGTTTGCCACATGAGACCGTATAAAAAGATCCCTTCCCAAGGTCTGAACAAAACCCACAAAGATGGTTTTTCTCAACAAGTTAATGATAGCACTATGAAGTGTGGCTTAGTGGTACAGTGCCTGCCTACCATGTAGGAGGGCCTGGCTGGGTCCTCAGAACTAGGGGGAAAATGAAATGTTCTTCCATAAGAGGATTAATCTCAATTTGAAAGAGTCTGGGTTAGAAGGGCATCGGGATGTGGATTTCCAGAAAAAATCATGTGACAAAGGAGACAAAGGATGGGTTAATTTTCCTTGGCTCTCTTGATTTTCATGCTTTGCTTTTAGGTATAAGGTCTAAATAAATTTCAGTTCTTCCCCAATGAACTATAGCTTTTCTGTCAGGTGTGTGTATGTGTGTGTGTGTGTGTGTGTGTGTGTGTGTGTGTGTGTAAATGGAATTGGTGGCTCTTTTGCTTTTAGCATAATTGATCTCTTCAGTAGTTTGGGTTGGATTTGAGATGGTTAGTGCTTTCTTTGGTGTGTAATCCATGACCTGATGTCAGTTTAACCCTAGGCAAATGTGGTCTCGTTTGGAGAGCGATTCCCCCACGTCAGTGGGACATACTCAAACTGAAATTGGAATTATTTCTCATTACGGTAGGAAGAGTTGGAACAACTGACTGTGGAACACATTCCCTTTCTTTCCTCCAAATGGTTTTTCTCATCTGTGTTGCTCGTTGATTCTCAGAAAAAGTCACTGTGGTATTGTGATACTTAGTTGATGCTTACTGTAGGCCAGTTATTCTCAGGGTAGTGATGGTGCCTTTCGCTTTGATCCTACCTCCCACAGGATACTTAACAATGTTGAGCGAAAGTTCTTATTATCACAGCTGGGCCAGGAGGTGAGGCTGCTGTTGACACCTAGTGGCTAGAGTCAGGGATACTACTGAGCAGAGTATACTGCATAGCACCTCTCTATGCTCTGCCCCCCAAACTGTTCACCCCAAAATATCAATAGTGCTGAGGTTGATAAACACTGGTGTGCAACAAACTCTGTATTCCTTCATTAAAGGTCTCAGGGATCTCAGGGATCCAGTGGCAGGTGCTGCTGCCCACCCCTCATCTTAAGAATCGAAGGTGGTATGCTACAAAAATGACATGACAAGGCCACCACCTTCCAGATGCAAAGCTGTGTGCTAGGCCTATCTTTGTTGGTAATTCTCAGTTTTAAATCCTATTCCAGGCTGCATACATATCTTCTCCTTAGATTGTCTGTCCAGTGTCTCAGAGAAGGAGCTGCATTTCTGTCTGAGCCACTTGTACCCTTCATATACACTGGTAACTTGTACTAGAGAGATCAGGCCTAGATTTTCCACCCTCTTGTGGGCTGAAAGTTGCTTTAGTATAAGATGCACCCCCACTCAGTGTCTCTTCTTTCAGTCATCTTCTCTCTGGTTTTGCCTTGCTCGGATACAGTCATCCTGCTCCGCTTTGGCTTCTTCCTTCCAGAGCTGTCTGATAACTGGCTGCTCAGTGTCATTAATGACCTAACTGGATGGTCTGTTTCCAAAGGTGAAAGCATAACTTATTGCCTCCAGACCAGAGAAGAGAGATGGCTTCTTCCTTAACTGTGTAATTGCTGATGCTCATTTTAATTTCTTCTGGTGAAATTCTCTGAATGTTCCAAGGCAAGGAAAAACAAATGAACCTGAATTTAGGTTTCCAATTGTGCCAAGATTTCACAGGAAAACATTTCTTTCCACAAAAGCCTTTGGAGAAATTCCTTTACCAGTAGGGGAAAAAAACATTCCTAGAGATCTCATTAGGTAAATTACCCTCAGATTAACATATTTTATTAATTATCTATTATGGGATGCCAAAGCTAAACAATTATAAAAACAACAAAAAGAAGTAAATATAGTTCACAGTGACTAATAGATGCCATGAAAGGCATAATCAGTAAAATCAATTATATGCATTATTATAATGAAAGGTACAGTTAGTGCTTTAAAAAAATAATTAGGTTATTGGCTAAGAGGAAACTAGCCCCCTTCCATTACCCTGAAGCAAGCCCTGGAGGCTTCACTCAAAGGCTTTTAGTAGAGAAATCATTGGTTTTATTGGCCAGGCAAATTAGTGACTCCATTAGCTTCACCAGTGGGGGACTCTGGTTGTCCTAAGTGACCAGGTGCTTTTGATCTGGTTGTGCATTTTCTCAAGTGAAAAAGTATAGGGCTGGAACAATGCAGCAGAAAGTGTACAAGACATATGCCAGTCTATGTGTATGCTGAGGGTAGGAGACATGGCAGAAGAGACAGAAGAGGCAGCGAGGGTTGTGCGCTGTGTGTCCAAAGTGTGTGCTCTATGTGCTTTGCGTGCCACATGCATGCACCTGTCCAATGCACATGTATGTGCCGCTGGAGACCTGATCAGCAGCGCTTTCAAGCCTCTGTCCAGAACTCTCCATCGCTGTCTTGCTTTGTATGTAAAAATATTCTATTTAAACCTGTAGTATAGCTGCCTCCAAAGTGCTAATAAATAATATATGCAAAGTTTTTTTCTTTCCTTATCAATGTAAAGAAATGTGGAGTTGTGAGGCTGGTGAACACTTGCATTAGACAATGTAATGAAGCAGGAATTAGAACAGCGTAGTTCCTCTGGCCATTATAAATGAGGACGGCAGCTACCTGGAGAATGGGAAAAGTGATGAGTACAGTCTGTTGGGGAGAGGCAGGAGGAAAATTTCCCTCAGGAACACATTTCAAATTACTTATTTATGAACTGATGAACTGGGAGACCACCTATCGAGACATCGGTGTAAGCAGTCTGCAGCAGACAGCTACAGAACCCCAGCTAATTGTGTAGCTGTTTTCTGTTAGAACTCCTGCTATCCAGCTGGGCTGTGGAGGCAGGAAATTTAGGCTCTGACTAGAAGTTACACTTCTCCTCTTTCTTGTCGGCATAAATATATACATACGTAGTTTAATCCACTTCAGTTCTTTAGCGAGAGCCCAGGGAAAGTTGCAACAATTGGTGCAGCAGAGGCGAGACTGGGGAGGAAGTTTTCTTGTTTCAGAGGGTATGCAGGTCCCACTCCTGGTCGGTTGGGGAGGTGGATGGAGTTCTGGGCTCCAAGAGTAAGCTCTCAAAAGGGTAACAAAGCAGGTCACTGACAGCTGTGTGCTCCTCTTCCTGGCCAGTCTTCCCCTCTCTCTTCTCAATATCTACATTGCCATGGCGACAGAGCTCAGAGAGATTCCTCTGTGCTGGGCTTTCTGTGGTGTTTTATGGGAATGATCTCATTTTATCTTTGCGAGAATCCTATGAAGTGGCACCATGGCTGTCCCTGTTGGAGAGGTGAAAAGACTGATGGATATGAGAGGAGAGATGACTTCGCCATGGCCAGGAGCCCAAGTTCACAGGACTCCAGGGCTCAGACCCGCGTGTACCTTCTGGATGTCTGCAAGTGTTCACGGGAAGGAAATCACATCTCCCCTTGGGGAGTCTAGGGTCTTATTCTCTGTGTAGCAGGAGTGTGGGGAGGAGAAAAGAATCAGGCAGGCAATCAGGAGACTCAGGTGTCTTTGGGGAGCAAGGGAGCCAATGTTAGAGAACTAAATCTCTCAAGGTTTCGTGTGTGTGTGTGTGTGTGTGTGTGTGCGCGCGCGCATGCGAGCATGCTCATGCGCATGCTCCGAGGAGCAAACCAAGGCCCCTGGACTTGTCTGCAAAGCACCCCACCCCTGAGTTACACCTCCAGTCTCACCTACTAGTATTCTTATTTTAGAGATGAGTTACCAGTGGTGCAGCAGACTGGAGCAAACATGTCCTAGGTCACATACATGTAAGCAGAAGAGCTATGCTGTGAGCCTCGTCTGAGCTGTGAATTCTATTCAGGGAGCTCCTTTAAGGTGTAGAAGTGGTTCTTTAATATGAATTTACTGCACTGAGTTTCCAGTTCCAAATCTGGGGGGCTTAACAGAACTCTTGAAAGGATTTCTGTTCTTCGGCAGATACCACAACAGTAAAGGCATGAAGTACTTGTGGCCCACTGTATGTCACTTTCTGTACTGTCCTGTGCTTGATCATCTCATGCTGCACTTAGAACCCGATGAAGCAGGGATCTTATCATTGTCTCCAGTTGTCATCGGGTGCACACTGTCATCTAGCAAGGTGAAGCCAAGTGGTTCTCAGTGGGGAGCAATTTTGCTTCTTTCTCTTCCTAAGGTATTATTGGTAAAGTCTGAAGGCATCTTTGGTTGTCACAGCCGGAGGGAGTGATGCAACTGACATTAGTGGGGGAAGCTAGGGCTACTGCAAAGTATCCTACAAGTCATAGAACATGTTCCCTTAACAAAGGTTGATCCAGCCTATCTTACCAGTATGCTCAGGTTGAGGAAATCACAGGTAAGTGATTGTTCAGATGCAAGGGCCTGTGGGTTCATCTTCCACTGGACGACTCTCTCAGGTCCTCCCTTCTTGGTTAGCCTATGACTTGCTCAGAGGAACACAATTTTAATGAGAGTCACAGGGCAGTAGATACTCAGGAGCCTCTGATATGGGTCTCTATGCAATCCCTTTTCCTTTCTGTCTCCTTTCCCTTCCCTTCCTTTTGTTTTCCTACTTCCCTCCCTCTTTACTCTAGAAATTGAACCTGGGGAACACTGAGTTACCCCTCCACCCCCTTTTAAATTGAATTCGACACAAAATCTCACTAACTTTCCCAGACTGGCTTCAACCTTGCCGATCTCCAGCACAGTGAGTGATTAATCTTGTCTTGGCAGTAAAGTCCTAACTGTACCAGATAAGCAAGGTTTTCTTTGTGGCAATTCTATCAGGGCCCAATGTAGCAGGAGCTGGGAGGACTTGGCATGAGGCCTAGAGAGAGGCCTGGGACACCAAGCTTCCAGGCGCACTTTACCCATTCCTGGTATGTTACCGCTAGACAGCAATGCTTCCTCATGGAGCATCCATGTCTTCATATGTGGAATGGAGAAGCCTCTGTTCTTGCTTCTCAGAGCTATGTATGAAATCCATTTGAGAAATTCTCCACAGAACCACTTCAAAGATAGTAACTGGCTTCATCTCTTTAGGATCCTCCTCATTATATCAACAAACATCTACGACTGGTGGTGGCAGCTTACACCACTGATATGGAGCGTTTACTCTTTGCAAGGCACTGCCTTAAGGACTTAAGATACTCACGTCCTTGAGTCTTCAAAATTGCTCCCTAAAGAAGATAGGACCTTTAGTAGGATTCCATGCTTTAGCCAATGTCCCAACATTAAGCATTTTGACATTCTTAATTATCACTGGACAAGAGGCCCAGTGTGTTTGTTTTACATTGAACTTAGCAAATTGTGTAGCAGGTTCTTCATCTAGATATGTCTGGTTGTAGTCCAGTATATAATAAGCTGTTTGGAGTGAATCTGTCAGAAGTGGCCTATAGCCCCTCTGGGTTTAAAGGGATTCAAATTATTAATGTTGCCTGCATATTTTCTAATCTCCTTTATTTCCCTAGGGCAAGAATTATCAGTCAGCACTGGGACGCCTTGATCAGGTGGAAAGGATAAGAAACTAGGCCAGAGCAGTAAAATGACAAAGAATATTTTAAGTAGTCAGGCTCTCCATTCAGGTGGCATAAACATAGTAACTAATAACAATAGCCAGCCACAGCAGCCATGATAATAATGATTAAGAGAGCTGTTATGCTCTAGCAAAACTTGCCTGAGTTCTTTATGTGCAAAAGCCCTATGGCAAATGCTTACAC
>NW_004524605.1:14182549-14215717 GCF_000260255.1 Octodon degus
CGCGAAAAGGAAGGGAAGCTGCAGTGGCTTGAACGTGTCCTTCAAAATCCACGTGTTGGAAACCTGATCCAGACCTTGGCTGTGTTGCGTGGTGGGCAGGGTCTTTATGAGGTGGGTAGGCCAGGAGGGCTCTGCCCTTAGGAAAAGAAGGCCTCTACCACATGCCAGCGCCTTGATGTGGGATTCCCACTCTCCAGAGTTGCGTGGAGATACATTTGTATATTTTCTACATCACCCAGTCTGCGGCATTTTATATACAGTATGGATTAACAAACATGTGGACGAGGGTAAAAAGACCTGGCAATGGGAAAAGCCCTACCTGCACTGTGCGACTGCTTTCTTTTGGAGAAGAGTCTGCCTGCTTTGAATTCTTTACGAGAATCATCTTTCCCTTCCCCATAGATTTTTCCCCCAATTTCCTCCTTCCACAAATATGTTCATTATTTGTGTAATTACTAATTGCTTGCCTGTGGCCAGAGCTACTGGTATGGTTTCTATCCCTTTCCCAATTATATTACAGATATTTGAGTAAAGGTAGGAAAAAAGTTTATTCCTTCAATTTCTAGGATACCAAGGAAAGGAGACCAACCAGTCGGCTAGAACCACTTGCTAGGCAAGAAGGATGAGGTGAGCAGGCTTTCACTTCCCAGTGAAATGTACACAATGAGATGGCGAGGCCTGCCCAGGCCAGCTCAGGCCTGGGGTCCAGTGGTGTGAAGTAGAAAGCCAGGCCGATGCCAGGAGACGGTGTGGCATGACTTGGTTCCTCCCTGTTCTCGGGTCTTCAGCAAAGTTTCCCAAAGCATGAAGTGATGGGGCAGCAAAGAAGGAAGCCGGGGAGTTTGCAGAAGTCATGGGGGTGATGTGTAAATTCAAATAAGCCACACAACTGCCTGTGTCCATTTCCGTGTGGCCATGAGGTTTCTGGGTTACATGTAGGGCATCTGGGTTCACCTAGACACTGTGAGCAGATACTTGGGAGACTGATGTAAGAGGATTCAAGTCAAGGTCAGTCTGGGCTATTTACTGAGACCTTGTCTCAAAATCAAAGTAAAAAGAGCTGGAAATGGAGCTCAGCAGTTCAGTATCTCTTGCTTCAATCCCTAGTACCATCTGAAAAACAAAAGACAGAAAAAAAGGTCTTTGTAGTTTACATACAGCCAGTGCCTATGGTGCTTTGGGCCTAGAGCAGATGCTCAGTAAGTATTGAATGAACGAATGAGTGAGAAAGCTGTTAACTACAAGCCCATTAACACATAGTGCGGGTGGAAGGATACACTGACTACTGACTAGAAATAAACCGGTCTGGAGAGAGTTAATTTCTGCCTTCAGCATTTGCAAGAAGGATAATGTATGCTAGGGAGGGAACACGTTAGTCTTTCCCTTTTGAAGCCCCAAAAAGATTTGTCTGAAGCATGTATTTAAATGGGCAGTTTACAGGTGTTTTCAGAGCTGCTCCAGCCCCGGAGAAGGCCTCAGGGCAAACCAGAGAAGCCGTGCTTAGTAATGAGAAACACTCCTCAGCCACTCTGCATGCTTCAGTGGGAAAATGCTAATCAACTCATTTCTGCTTTTGAGGACAACTTCAGATAAAGGGGTCCCGGGGCAAAGTAACCCCTCAACGTGCCTCACTGTCTTTCCCCATTGCTATCTTTGCCTGCACTACGTGCAGCACTGGTTGGTGGTGGAGGGGGCCAAGGGTGGCCTCATGGTGGATGGCCTGCATGGATGAGAGGAACTGCATAGCAATGAGGAGTGGGGGAGGGGGAGCAGAGTGGGGGCGCTTGTGAGTTTCTGTGTAGAGGCCGCTTGGTGGAATCTGGGTGAAGCTACTTTTAGTTTGGTCTTTGTTAGCCAGCAACTGCCATTGACCTTGCACAAAGGGTGACATTCGTAGACTGCCAAAATGCAAGTGAATAATGTCAATTCCACCATGTATTTTTTAACAGTTGGGAAGCAGATGGGAAAAAGGTTATCAATGCAGAAGAGGCAAAACTCAAACCCAGGTCTGCAGCTTCTGGAGCAAAGCTCTTTTCACTTTCCGAAGTGTCATGTTGATAGTAGCAGGCATGAGTTTCCCTATTTTATAGTTTGAATGTGAATGTCAGTGTGAGCTGTGAGGCTTAGTAAAGATTTTAGACTCGAATATCTCCAACCAGACATGGTGGTGGGCGCCTGTAATCCAAGCACCAGGGGAGCTGAGACAGGAGGTTCACCGTGAGTCCAAGCTGCATAGCAAAACCCTGTACCAAATAAAGAAAAAAAGAAAAAAAAAAAAGACTTGAATACCTCAAAAAATTCCAGTGATCTCTCTAGGTTCTCAATCTAGGTAGTTGAAAACAAAAATAAAGCAAAATGGTAACATAAGCCTAAGCAATCAGGATAAAGAATTAACTTTTCTCATGATGACTATCCTTACAATTTTCAAGTAAAATTTTATTTTATTTTTTGGTGCTCTTGTTTCACTGGTGTCTTGGAGAATATTTTCTTCTTTACGTGGGAAATCCAGTCTATGAACTTCAGTGTCATGATATACTTATTTTTGAGTAAATACATGAGAGAGTTTTGTCAACACATATTTGCGCAATTGCTTTTGGTTATTTTTGTGGGATATAGTTTCTGTGGTGTTAAGTAGATGTGATGTGTGTGTGTGTGTGTGTGTGTGTGAATAAGTACACAAATGAAAGTTTGTTTCCTTTTTTTACAGAGTGAAGCAATGAAGAGATTGCTAATATTGACAACCTCTAGTTTGCCACATGAGACCGTATAAAAAGATCCCTTCCCAAGGTCTGAACAAAACCCACAAAGATGGTTTTTCTCAACAAGTTAATGATAGCACTATGAAGTGTGGCTTAGTGGTACAGTGCCTGCCTACCATGTAGGAGGGCCTGGCTGGGTCCTCAGAACTAGGGGGAAAATGAAATGTTCTTCCATAAGAGGATTAATCTCAATTTGAAAGAGTCTGGGTTAGAAGGGCATCGGGATGTGGATTTCCAGAAAAAATCATGTGACAAAGGAGACAAAGGATGGGTTAATTTTCCTTGGCTCTCTTGATTTTCATGCTTTGCTTTTAGGTATAAGGTCTAAATAAATTTCAGTTCTTCCCCAATGAACTATAGCTTTTCTGTCAGGTGTGTGTATGTGTGTGTGTGTGTGTGTGTGTGTGTGTGTGTGTGTGTAAATGGAATTGGTGGCTCTTTTGCTTTTAGCATAATTGATCTCTTCAGTAGTTTGGGTTGGATTTGAGATGGTTAGTGCTTTCTTTGGTGTGTAATCCATGACCTGATGTCAGTTTAACCCTAGGCAAATGTGGTCTCGTTTGGAGAGCGATTCCCCCACGTCAGTGGGACATACTCAAACTGAAATTGGAATTATTTCTCATTACGGTAGGAAGAGTTGGAACAACTGACTGTGGAACACATTCCCTTTCTTTCCTCCAAATGGTTTTTCTCATCTGTGTTGCTCGTTGATTCTCAGAAAAAGTCACTGTGGTATTGTGATACTTAGTTGATGCTTACTGTAGGCCAGTTATTCTCAGGGTAGTGATGGTGCCTTTCGCTTTGATCCTACCTCCCACAGGATACTTAACAATGTTGAGCGAAAGTTCTTATTATCACAGCTGGGCCAGGAGGTGAGGCTGCTGTTGACACCTAGTGGCTAGAGTCAGGGATACTACTGAGCAGAGTATACTGCATAGCACCTCTCTATGCTCTGCCCCCCAAACTGTTCACCCCAAAATATCAATAGTGCTGAGGTTGATAAACACTGGTGTGCAACAAACTCTGTATTCCTTCATTAAAGGTCTCAGGGATCTCAGGGATCCAGTGGCAGGTGCTGCTGCCCACCCCTCATCTTAAGAATCGAAGGTGGTATGCTACAAAAATGACATGACAAGGCCACCACCTTCCAGATGCAAAGCTGTGTGCTAGGCCTATCTTTGTTGGTAATTCTCAGTTTTAAATCCTATTCCAGGCTGCATACATATCTTCTCCTTAGATTGTCTGTCCAGTGTCTCAGAGAAGGAGCTGCATTTCTGTCTGAGCCACTTGTACCCTTCATATACACTGGTAACTTGTACTAGAGAGATCAGGCCTAGATTTTCCACCCTCTTGTGGGCTGAAAGTTGCTTTAGTATAAGATGCACCCCCACTCAGTGTCTCTTCTTTCAGTCATCTTCTCTCTGGTTTTGCCTTGCTCGGATACAGTCATCCTGCTCCGCTTTGGCTTCTTCCTTCCAGAGCTGTCTGATAACTGGCTGCTCAGTGTCATTAATGACCTAACTGGATGGTCTGTTTCCAAAGGTGAAAGCATAACTTATTGCCTCCAGACCAGAGAAGAGAGATGGCTTCTTCCTTAACTGTGTAATTGCTGATGCTCATTTTAATTTCTTCTGGTGAAATTCTCTGAATGTTCCAAGGCAAGGAAAAACAAATGAACCTGAATTTAGGTTTCCAATTGTGCCAAGATTTCACAGGAAAACATTTCTTTCCACAAAAGCCTTTGGAGAAATTCCTTTACCAGTAGGGGAAAAAAACATTCCTAGAGATCTCATTAGGTAAATTACCCTCAGATTAACATATTTTATTAATTATCTATTATGGGATGCCAAAGCTAAACAATTATAAAAACAACAAAAAGAAGTAAATATAGTTCACAGTGACTAATAGATGCCATGAAAGGCATAATCAGTAAAATCAATTATATGCATTATTATAATGAAAGGTACAGTTAGTGCTTTAAAAAAATAATTAGGTTATTGGCTAAGAGGAAACTAGCCCCCTTCCATTACCCTGAAGCAAGCCCTGGAGGCTTCACTCAAAGGCTTTTAGTAGAGAAATCATTGGTTTTATTGGCCAGGCAAATTAGTGACTCCATTAGCTTCACCAGTGGGGGACTCTGGTTGTCCTAAGTGACCAGGTGCTTTTGATCTGGTTGTGCATTTTCTCAAGTGAAAAAGTATAGGGCTGGAACAATGCAGCAGAAAGTGTACAAGACATATGCCAGTCTATGTGTATGCTGAGGGTAGGAGACATGGCAGAAGAGACAGAAGAGGCAGCGAGGGTTGTGCGCTGTGTGTCCAAAGTGTGTGCTCTATGTGCTTTGCGTGCCACATGCATGCACCTGTCCAATGCACATGTATGTGCCGCTGGAGACCTGATCAGCAGCGCTTTCAAGCCTCTGTCCAGAACTCTCCATCGCTGTCTTGCTTTGTATGTAAAAATATTCTATTTAAACCTGTAGTATAGCTGCCTCCAAAGTGCTAATAAATAATATATGCAAAGTTTTTTTCTTTCCTTATCAATGTAAAGAAATGTGGAGTTGTGAGGCTGGTGAACACTTGCATTAGACAATGTAATGAAGCAGGAATTAGAACAGCGTAGTTCCTCTGGCCATTATAAATGAGGACGGCAGCTACCTGGAGAATGGGAAAAGTGATGAGTACAGTCTGTTGGGGAGAGGCAGGAGGAAAATTTCCCTCAGGAACACATTTCAAATTACTTATTTATGAACTGATGAACTGGGAGACCACCTATCGAGACATCGGTGTAAGCAGTCTGCAGCAGACAGCTACAGAACCCCAGCTAATTGTGTAGCTGTTTTCTGTTAGAACTCCTGCTATCCAGCTGGGCTGTGGAGGCAGGAAATTTAGGCTCTGACTAGAAGTTACACTTCTCCTCTTTCTTGTCGGCATAAATATATACATACGTAGTTTAATCCACTTCAGTTCTTTAGCGAGAGCCCAGGGAAAGTTGCAACAATTGGTGCAGCAGAGGCGAGACTGGGGAGGAAGTTTTCTTGTTTCAGAGGGTATGCAGGTCCCACTCCTGGTCGGTTGGGGAGGTGGATGGAGTTCTGGGCTCCAAGAGTAAGCTCTCAAAAGGGTAACAAAGCAGGTCACTGACAGCTGTGTGCTCCTCTTCCTGGCCAGTCTTCCCCTCTCTCTTCTCAATATCTACATTGCCATGGCGACAGAGCTCAGAGAGATTCCTCTGTGCTGGGCTTTCTGTGGTGTTTTATGGGAATGATCTCATTTTATCTTTGCGAGAATCCTATGAAGTGGCACCATGGCTGTCCCTGTTGGAGAGGTGAAAAGACTGATGGATATGAGAGGAGAGATGACTTCGCCATGGCCAGGAGCCCAAGTTCACAGGACTCCAGGGCTCAGACCCGCGTGTACCTTCTGGATGTCTGCAAGTGTTCACGGGAAGGAAATCACATCTCCCCTTGGGGAGTCTAGGGTCTTATTCTCTGTGTAGCAGGAGTGTGGGGAGGAGAAAAGAATCAGGCAGGCAATCAGGAGACTCAGGTGTCTTTGGGGAGCAAGGGAGCCAATGTTAGAGAACTAAATCTCTCAAGGTTTCGTGTGTGTGTGTGTGTGTGTGTGTGTGCGCGCGCGCATGCGAGCATGCTCATGCGCATGCTCCGAGGAGCAAACCAAGGCCCCTGGACTTGTCTGCAAAGCACCCCACCCCTGAGTTACACCTCCAGTCTCACCTACTAGTATTCTTATTTTAGAGATGAGTTACCAGTGGTGCAGCAGACTGGAGCAAACATGTCCTAGGTCACATACATGTAAGCAGAAGAGCTATGCTGTGAGCCTCGTCTGAGCTGTGAATTCTATTCAGGGAGCTCCTTTAAGGTGTAGAAGTGGTTCTTTAATATGAATTTACTGCACTGAGTTTCCAGTTCCAAATCTGGGGGGCTTAACAGAACTCTTGAAAGGATTTCTGTTCTTCGGCAGATACCACAACAGTAAAGGCATGAAGTACTTGTGGCCCACTGTATGTCACTTTCTGTACTGTCCTGTGCTTGATCATCTCATGCTGCACTTAGAACCCGATGAAGCAGGGATCTTATCATTGTCTCCAGTTGTCATCGGGTGCACACTGTCATCTAGCAAGGTGAAGCCAAGTGGTTCTCAGTGGGGAGCAATTTTGCTTCTTTCTCTTCCTAAGGTATTATTGGTAAAGTCTGAAGGCATCTTTGGTTGTCACAGCCGGAGGGAGTGATGCAACTGACATTAGTGGGGGAAGCTAGGGCTACTGCAAAGTATCCTACAAGTCATAGAACATGTTCCCTTAACAAAGGTTGATCCAGCCTATCTTACCAGTATGCTCAGGTTGAGGAAATCACAGGTAAGTGATTGTTCAGATGCAAGGGCCTGTGGGTTCATCTTCCACTGGACGACTCTCTCAGGTCCTCCCTTCTTGGTTAGCCTATGACTTGCTCAGAGGAACACAATTTTAATGAGAGTCACAGGGCAGTAGATACTCAGGAGCCTCTGATATGGGTCTCTATGCAATCCCTTTTCCTTTCTGTCTCCTTTCCCTTCCCTTCCTTTTGTTTTCCTACTTCCCTCCCTCTTTACTCTAGAAATTGAACCTGGGGAACACTGAGTTACCCCTCCACCCCCTTTTAAATTGAATTCGACACAAAATCTCACTAACTTTCCCAGACTGGCTTCAACCTTGCCGATCTCCAGCACAGTGAGTGATTAATCTTGTCTTGGCAGTAAAGTCCTAACTGTACCAGATAAGCAAGGTTTTCTTTGTGGCAATTCTATCAGGGCCCAATGTAGCAGGAGCTGGGAGGACTTGGCATGAGGCCTAGAGAGAGGCCTGGGACACCAAGCTTCCAGGCGCACTTTACCCATTCCTGGTATGTTACCGCTAGACAGCAATGCTTCCTCATGGAGCATCCATGTCTTCATATGTGGAATGGAGAAGCCTCTGTTCTTGCTTCTCAGAGCTATGTATGAAATCCATTTGAGAAATTCTCCACAGAACCACTTCAAAGATAGTAACTGGCTTCATCTCTTTAGGATCCTCCTCATTATATCAACAAACATCTACGACTGGTGGTGGCAGCTTACACCACTGATATGGAGCGTTTACTCTTTGCAAGGCACTGCCTTAAGGACTTAAGATACTCACGTCCTTGAGTCTTCAAAATTGCTCCCTAAAGAAGATAGGACCTTTAGTAGGATTCCATGCTTTAGCCAATGTCCCAACATTAAGCATTTTGACATTCTTAATTATCACTGGACAAGAGGCCCAGTGTGTTTGTTTTACATTGAACTTAGCAAATTGTGTAGCAGGTTCTTCATCTAGATATGTCTGGTTGTAGTCCAGTATATAATAAGCTGTTTGGAGTGAATCTGTCAGAAGTGGCCTATAGCCCCTCTGGGTTTAAAGGGATTCAAATTATTAATGTTGCCTGCATATTTTCTAATCTCCTTTATTTCCCTAGGGCAAGAATTATCAGTCAGCACTGGGACGCCTTGATCAGGTGGAAAGGATAAGAAACTAGGCCAGAGCAGTAAAATGACAAAGAATATTTTAAGTAGTCAGGCTCTCCATTCAGGTGGCATAAACATAGTAACTAATAAAAATAGCCAGCCACAGCAGCCATGATAATAATGATTAAGAGAGCTGTTATGCTCTAGCAAAACTTGCCTGAGTTCTTCATGTGCAAAAGCCCTATGGCAAATGCTTACACGTGCGGTCTCACCTAGCCCTTCCAATAACGGATGTGGCCTGCATTGCTATTATTGTTACTGTCATCAGACAGATGCAGAAAAGACGGCTGGCTAGAGATAAATTACTCCCCCACCACATCATATAGCCTGGGGAGGGAATTCCAGTCCTGTTTCCTGCCTTGTATAAGGAACACAACCACTTCGTATCTCACTTTCTTTGCGTGCATGTGGGAGTATAACTTATTTCATAGAATTGTTAAAAATTTCAAATTAGATATTATCATCTATGTATGAGGAAGAGCCTTGCTTGACTTGTTTCCTGTGCTTTATTTTAGAACAGTGCGTGGCACATTGTTGCTATGTCAGTTATCTGTATCCATCCTATAGTGTAACAACCACCAAACACTGAATAGTATATGGTAGTAAGTAATATCATGTGAGTTTTTGCTCACCTGTCAAGGGTCACTAAGATACTGGCTAGGCAGGTGTGCTCGTCTTGCCTGGGCTCACGTGTGGGTCTTAGCGTCAGCTGCTAATAGTGCCTCAGGCAAGTTGGTTTGGGTGCCCATATCTCACCTGGCTAGAGACTGGCCTGGGCATACACTTACGAGAATGGGAAATGTACCAGAGTGCAAGTGAAAATGGACAAATGCCTTTAAAAGCCTCTGCTTGCTTCTCGTCTGCTAATATTCCACTATCCAATGCAAGTGACCCTGACAAACCAAGGGCCAAGGCAGGCCACCTTCCTCAAGGTGAAAGAATGAAGAACAGAGGGTAATCTTGTCATCAGTTTAACAAATTTAACAGTTAACTCACAATAAACACTTGAAAGTGCTTGGCATGTGATCAGGTATAAAAAGAATAACTTACAACTATAATAATAAAGTAACCTTTGTTAAAAAGTTAAGGCAAAAGAACGGTTTGACCACACGTGCCTTTGACCAATTATTTTTTATTATTGTTGCTGTTTGTCTTTACACTCCCAAAATATTGTGGGTAGTAGTTGGATGTAGTTTGACTTTTTATTATTATTATTATTATTATTATTATCATTATTTTGTATTTTAGGGAAGAGTCTACAGGGTGTTCAGGGTCTCACTACTAGATCAGACTCATAGTAATCCACCTGTTTACATCCTCCCAAGAACTGGGATTTCAGGTGTGTGCCACCATGCCCAGTCTTAATTGCTGTCTCAGTGCACCCTGGGGGCAGGGCTGCCATGGCAGACCAGGGGATCAAACCCCAGGCCCCTGTGCCTGCTTACAGGTGCTTTAATCCACTGAGCTATTTGACAGGCCCTGACTTTTTATTTTAAAAAGGAATGGAATCTCACAGGTCACAAAAGTAACTGATGGAACTGAAGTAACAACAGAGCTCCTTGAATTTTCCCAGATGAAACCCTAGGACTGACACCGTTGCATTCTGGGACTCTGTTCCTTTGCTGCAATCCAGTAAGGCCGGGCCTTGGGCTGTGATTCCAGAGATGGTTGGAATATCCCCTTAAATGGCTCCTAGAGTGAGCGCCTAAGTAGAAACAGCTCACCTAAACCTGAATTTGGCTTGTTGCCTCTTGGCGTCTCTTGTCTGCCCACTTCTGAGCTCTTGGTGCGGAGCCATAGAGCTCCTAAACTGTAAATTCTTCTAGGAGGCTGAAGAGTCTGGTTCTCAGTGGTGTGTGTGTGTTTCTCTGAGAACTGCCACTATGTGGGCCGGGGAATGATGGCAGGTTGGTTTAATGCAGCTCTTCAAGATTAAGAGGTTGTCAGACAAGTATCATGGGAGACTGAGGGATTGCTCTGAAAAGCCACTCTGAATTCCTAACAGAGGGCTCACATTCAGGAGGGGGTGAGCGTGTTTACATTTCAAGAGATGCAGAGGCCCTGAACAGAGCCGCATTTTTTTTTTCCTGGATTCTGTAGTTGCTGCACTAGGTAGGCTCCTGGGAGGTCTCTACTCAGGTGTTGTGGGTTCAAGAAAGGGCTAAGGGTGCTTCTGCTTTGTAAAACTGCATGCAAAAATACATGCTTATAACATGAGATCTCTTTTGGGAGAGGGCCCTGAGCTTTTACCAGAATGCCAAGGGTTGATGATCCCTAAACCATAGGCTACCTTTTTCAGCTTTCAGTCAGGGTTACAGGGAGGCGTCTATAGGTGAGTTTAAGGAGCATTAGCTGGCTAGTAAGAGCAATGAGTACTTCAAGAGTTTAAAAAGGCAAGATGCTATGACTATTCCTGGTTTTCAAAAAAAAAACTCCATCTAACACACAATCTGAGCATACAATTGCTACAAAATGGTATTACTTTCTCCTCTTATTTATGCATCCATAAATACATACTTGGAGTGCTGGTCCTGTGCTTCACTGATTGTTTGGCAGCCAGGATGCTGCTTATGAAAATTCTGGTAGTTAGAGTGGCTGCCTTCAGGGAGAATAAAAATTCTAGAGAAAGAGCTGAATACTTCTGGTTAAACAGCTGGAAATTCTAACATGGCATGAGAAATGATACTTGACTATCTATTCATTTGTTAATATCATAAATATTTATTGAGTCCCTACCTTGTGCCAGGCACCATGATAGGTCTTGGGGATCTCACTAAATTTTATGCAGGTGCAATCTCTGCTTATCTTAGTTACTTTTCTCTCATTGCTGGTACAAAATACCCAAGACCCAAAATTAAGGAAGGAAAGGTTTATTTAGTTCAGTTAGTGGGGGTTTCAGTTCATACTCAGCTGGCTCCAAGTCAGAATGGCACATGGCAGAAAGCAGTTGCTCAAGGTGGTAGAAAACAGTGAACAGCAAGGGAAAAGCAGCAGCTACAGCAGGGGCAGCTAGAAAGCCTTTCTCTCTCCCTTATATTTTAACGCAGATTATCCACTCTAGGGTAGGAGTAGAACTCACACCCATAATCTCTGCATTGTATCATGAATTAATCATAAATTCTAGAAGATGCCCTAGTGACTGCACAAGGCTTTGGGGGGGGGACACCTAGACATAAACCATAACATTCTGCCCCTGGGACCCCAAAGACTCATGCACATCTCTTTATGCAAAAAGCATTTTAGTCCTTCTCTGAGAGAAGCTAAAGTCCTAACAGTTTCAGCTGAAACTGAAAATTCCAAGTCCCAAGTGTCCTTGAAGATCTAAGGCAAACTCTTAGCCGTGAGCCCCTGTATAAATGAAAATTAAACACTTCCAACATTCAATGGCACAAGGTAAACATTACCGTTCTAAAATGTACAAACAGGAGAATACAAAGCATTGGGACCAAAGTAAGTTCAAAATCCAGCAGGGCAAACATTAAGTCCTGTAGTTCCACGTGGAACATCCGAAGCAATTTGTGGCAAATCGTGAGCTTCATGTGGTTCTACCTCCTTGACTTCTCTCTTAGGCCAGCTTTGCTCCTTCCTTGCAACCTTCTTTAGATGATACAGATTTTTGGCTTTTCCAAGCTTCTGGTGTTTCCACTGCACATTAGGCTTCCCACGCTCTGCTTCACATACTGCTCTCCCAGAGGCACACTGCCTGGCCTTCCAGACCTTCTTCTGCAAACTAAGGGGAAGCCTTCTTAACCTCAGTACTCTTGTATTCTGCATGCACCTAAAACCATCACCATGTGGATGATGCCAAGATTTGCTTCCAGCTAGAGTAGTAGTTAGGTTTCTTCTCTCTTGGTTATAGGGGTTGAATTGTTGAGAACTCTGAACCTGACTCCAAGGAACAAATTCTCTATAATGCCACCATTCTGGAATCTGGTGTGGCCACCGCTGCCATTCAGGAACACTGTGCTCTGCAGCTTTCTACCCAAGGCAAAGGCCCTCATCCTTGCAATTCTGAGGCCACAAAGGAGACCTGTTGCCTCCTGGGATGCCTTCAGGCCATCTTTTCTATTCTTCTGTTCCTTCTCCACAATGGAGATCCTCTCAGCTCTATCTTTGCAGTCCACAGCTTTATTGGTACTTCCTTTCTGGCCAAACTCACAACATTTTTAATCATCCTGCTGGGCTCTTTGCTCTTTTATTCTCAACATGAATCTGGCTAAAAGCCCCCAACAATATCCATGCCAGTGCATCAACATTTGACTGCCTTGCAATTTCTTTTGCAAGATAAATCAATCTGCTGTGCTTAATCTTAGTCTTAGGCAAAGTCTCTGGACATGAGCAAAATGCACACAAATTTTCTACCAAGCTGTAACACACACTGTCTGGATTCCAATAACCAGTGCAGTCCTTCTTCCCAGAAGAAACCTCCCTCGCCTGCTTTTTATAGACAAGATTTCTATCAGCCTTCATGTTCTTCTAAGCTCTGACCAAAATCTCCCATATAGAAAAGCTGAAGGCTTTCCAGCATTTCTTTTGTTGGTGACATCTCTAAATCCTTCCTATCTCTTCCCATAAGCCATTACCAAAGGTTTGTAATCCACATGGTCAGGTTTAGTCACAGTAATGTCCCCACTTCTAGTACCAATTTTTTTCTTAGTTACTTTTCTCTTGTTGCTGGGACAAAATACCCAACACCCAAAATGAAGAAAGGTTTATTTAGCTCAGTTACTGGAGGCTTCAGTCTATACTCAGCTGGCTTCAAAGCAGAGTGGCACATGGAAGAAGGCAGCTGTTCAAGGTAGTGGGAAACAGCAAAGAGCAAAGGGAAGAGCAGCAGCTCCAGCAGGAACAACTAGCAAGCCTCTCTCCCTTCCTGAAATTTTAATGTAGATTACTCACCCCAGGGCAGGGGCAGCCCTCACATTCATAATTCCCGCATTGTATCATAAATTAATCACAAAGTCTACAAGTCACCCCAGTGACTGCATGAGGCTTTGGGGGGACAGCTAGACCCAAACTATAACACTCTTCTCATTGAATTCATGGCCAAATGGGACGAGTGAACAAGTCATTACACATATTGTGACAAATACGAAGATAAGTGATTCATGATAGCAGTGAGGACACAGGAATAGCCTATTCAGAGTGGCACTTAGGACTCAGTCACTGAAGGCTCAAACACCATTTGAAATACAGTGAGGACAGAGCTGTTGGGAGAAGTCTGTGAATGCATGCATTGTGCAGAAAACTTGAATATGGAGGATTAGTATTACCTCTTCTTGCTTGTCAACAGGCATATGGATTGCCTGAGGGCAGACTGCATGGTAATGGGAGAGTGTGATTAATAGTCCAGCACATACACAGTGAGTTCAGTGACAGAGGCTTAAGTTTAGTCTTATTTCCACTTCTTACTAGTTGTGTGGCCTTGGGCAAGTCACCTTACTTTGTGAATCTTACCTGTGAAGCAGGGTTAATAGTATCTGCCTTGCCTATGTCAAAAGGAAATTATGAGTATCCTGCCCTTCTGCACATTCAGAGACTTTTGGTACCCTACAATAAAGGTCAGTGCCTTCAGTTTTATGGTTGAGGCATTCTTCCAGACTATGCCTCCTAACTGCTACTTTATCTCTTCTAAAACATTGCTTTCTTGGATTGATCCTTTCAGTTGTATCTGAATTTTTTCACTATCTGCTTTCTTTGATCTGGTAAAAAAAAATTTTAGTTTCACTCCATGATGTTGTCTGTCCAGGACAACCATCTCATTTTTATAGTCTGCAATTAAGTCATGATGCCATATCCCAGCCAGGTCACTATAACCCAGTAGTCTAACTTGTGTTCAGAAACTTAGGCTTCTCTATGTCTAGTAGAAATACAGGATATAAAAAATAGGAGATGTGACATTTATCAGACTATTTTCTCTTTGTGGATGTATAGGAAGATTATATTTCCCAGCTTCCCTTTCACTTCAGTTTGGGCCATGTGACCGAGTCTATCCAATAAGAGGTGTGGATGAGCCATAAACATTATATCCATGGCTGGGCCTTAAATCCTCATAGGTGATTCTTCAGACCTTTCCTTCCCTGTTGAGGGAACCATATATTCCAGATGGTATAGTAGGAAGACAGAGCAGGGATACTGAAATTCTCTGAAGTGCATTGTAAATAAAAAATAAACTTTAGTTAAGGATTAGGGTTTATTTGCTGTAGCAACTTGATCTCCTACCTTAGTATAGCTGATTATATTTGAAAGTCTTCTGTAAATGTTAAAACAATTTACCTTTTTGTCTTTTAATTATTATTCTTATTTTATTGCTGATAAAATATGTCTGGAAATAGTCATATTTCCCTGTTTTCTCTTACTTGAACTCTACAGCAAGTGACAAAAACCTTCTCAAAGCTCTAGAACAACAGGGTGCAAGTAGAGTTTGGGTGAGGTGTTCTGCTGGCCCAGTTTTTAGATACCATGTCAAGGCTCTGTTTTTGTTGACTTTATCTTCACATACATTCTCTTCATATGGTGGTTTTTTGCTCCTGTAAGCTTATATCCTATCTTCAAGTGGCAACTATTTCTTTCTTTCTTTCTTTTTTCTTTTTTTTTTTGGGGGAACTGGGGATTGAACTCAGGCCCTTGTGCTTGCCTGGGAAGCGCTTATTCCACTGAGCCATCTCCCCAACCCTTGTAAGCTTATATCCTATCAATCAAGAATGGTAACAGAAATCTGAAGCAGCTTTTACTATTAGTTCCAGCAAATCTCCCACAAGTGCTTTTCAAAACAATTCTTGCTTGAGTCACCTGTTCATCACTGAACTAGTTATCACTGTGTGGTTATTTGATCAGGCCTAGATCATGGATTCTCATCGCAGGATGGGGGTGGTAAAAACTTATTGCAATTGATATAGAGATGCTTCTCCAAAGAAAACTGGAGTGGTAGAATCTTAGGGAGTACTAGATGTTCACTAGGGTCATTATAATAGTGAAGGTGGGGGATATAGCTCAGTGGTGTAAGCGCCTGCCTGGCAAGTGCAAGGTCTTAAGTTCAATCCCTGGTACTGAAAAAAAAAAAAAAAATATATATATATATATATATATATATATAGTCTTAATCTGAATTCGCCAGAGAGAGACAATAGAATTCATGAACCAGTGGCCAGGCAGATGGATAGATAGATGCATGGATGGTTGTATAGATAATAAGGGATTAGGAAAATTGGCTCCTGTGATTATGGAGGCTGAGAAGTTCTGTGGCTAGCTATTCTCAGTTCAAGACTGAGGACCTCAGAAGCAGGGAAGCTGATGGCGTAGCTGTTAGTCTCAGGGTGGTGGGCTAGAAACTGGTGGTGGGGCTGTGAGTGCAAGCCCTTGAGTCTAAAGGCTGAAGAACCTAATTTCTAATATCCTAGAGTGGAAATGAGGAAGGGACAGAGGTGGCAAAGGAGGAAGGGAGGGAGAGAAAGAGAGAGAATATATATTTGCCTTTCCTTGTATGATTTTCCATTGTCTCTGGGCCCTGAGCCAGTTGGATGGTGCTCACCCTGAGCCAGTATGACCTGAAGGCTAACATTCCATATTTAGTCCATTGATTCAAATGCCCATCTCTTTTAGTAACAACCTCACAGACATACCCAGAAATAATAATTTACCATATCTCTGGGACTAAAATAATCTATCTGAAATTAAAGATCACAGTAATATTTAGTAGGCACTTGTTACATGAGAGAGAATGATAAGTACCCTTTATATATTTTATCATTTATAGTCCCAACTTTCCTCGGAGGTGGATTCTGTTTTCTAGCATGGTGACAGGTGAATCATTGGTCATTTTCCATAATGTAAATTTGATGTAAATTAATATTATATTTTAGTATCAACTGATAGCAGAGGTGATGGTGCTCATTGATAATGTGATTTCAGTAAATACAATGTAACTCCAAAGGTAAGAATTATCTGACATAAAAATGTACTTGCTTTATGATTCAAGTCATTCTAATGAACAACAAGAAATATGGGACAGACACTGTATATATTTATGGAAAGATATTCACAGAACGCCATTCCAGTGTCATCAACACAACAGTAATTCATGATGCGACAGCAGAGCAATACATTCTGCGTTGCCTCGCCACCGTGGAGACTTGAAGTTGAAGCTGAAGCTGCCAAAATAAAAATAAAAGCTATAAATAAAAAATATTCAAATTCACCCTTCGTTTGTGACACACACAACCTTAACATTTTAGGCTCCAGGCAGAAACCTGTTTAATGCTTTCTAACTTCTCCCCTCTTGTTGAACTTCAGATGTCCAGCCATCTGGTACAGTTTGAAACTGGCTGTAGCTGGTGGCGAGAGTTGGAGAAGGTGTAAAGCTAGGTCCATCAGCAAGCTCCCAGACTGTTGAGGACAACTGGAGAGCCACTTAGCAAATGCATAGATGGAGCAGGTAGGGCAGGTTTTTCTTATCCACACACAAGCATTCACATGAAGGGCATTCTGTCTTAGAGATGTTTGCCACAAATGCACCCTCTGACTTCTTGTTGAGAGAACTCAGTTTAGTAACACCCTTATTAATTTAATTCCTATTTTTTTTGAAACAGCACCAGCCTTTATCTGGGGCTATGCATTAGATGTTTTTCTTAGCTCAACTTCAGAATTCTACCAGAGGGTTAACACAGGTTGTGGCAAAGATGGACAGCTGCCCACCAGAAAATTATTATTCTTATTCCATAGTGTGCAAATGGCACAGAGAGGCAGTTGACTAGGAACTACATTTCCCAGCACCTCGTGCAGCTATGGGTGGTCACATGACCAGTTCTTCTATAGACTATAAAACAGAAAACCCTTTGTACCTGGGTTTTCCAAGAAGTTGGTGTGCATTCTCTGCTCTCTTTCCCTGTTAATTGCCCAAAACAAAGCCATTTTTGAGGCCATGGAGAATGCTATAGGATGGAATGTTAGAGGATGGAGGTTACCTGGATCCCAAATCACTGTGCAAAGGAAAAAAAAATGCCCATTAACTAGGAAAATCCATCTTGGATTACTGCATGAAAAGTACTCTTGTATTTTGTAAAGTCACTAAAATACTAGTTTTTTGGGAATAGCAGTTAAATTACCCTAATTGATCCATCTTCTAATTTATAAACTAGCAAATGGTGCTTATGACTACATATTTTTAATAAGCAGAAGATAGTAAACTGATACTTGCTATCCAGCCATAATTTCCTTCAAATTCAGTGCTCTAGAAAAAAAAATCCTTAGTCTATTATAAAGCAAACAGAAACCATTAAGCATAATTTAATATTCTTTTGATATGACAGATACCAGCTGCTAGTGAAGACAATTCAGTCAATAGGTATAGCCCAAAGCATAGCTCTAGGAAGTCCTGTTTTCAAATTTGTTGATCCTTGATAGCAAGTATATAGATATTTAATCACTTGTCACTTGTAAACATAATTAAAATCCTGTAAGAGCAAGTTCCATATGTATTGAATTTGATGGTGCATTAATGAAACAACTTATTTTATACTGAGAGTATGTGTAAGTCACTGTGCTGGAGTCCCTTCCCATGTATTCAATCATCTTTTTTTTAAAAAGATGAATCACCTACATCATTTCTCCCTCCATTCCTTTCTTTAACAGTTCTTTGCTGATCATCTTTCATAGGCGAGAAACAAGGCCAAGTCACCCCAGGAAAGTGAATTCCTTAGGCCACAATATTTAAAAAGAGTTCTGACCCTAAGAACATTTAAAAATTGTGATAACATAGGATCCCGATGAAGAGATTGTTTGTGCTCCAAGGTTTACTTCATCATTCCTTTCCCTCCACACATACAGGTTACAGGTCTGCAGAGCTGTGTCCTATTGAGACTTCATAGGCCTGGCTTCATTATCTATACGATAGAATTCCTATTTCTTGCTATTATTTATTGGTGATGTGAATTATTAGACCTTATTTGTATTTGAAGCCATGTATCTGTTTTGTTCCTCTTTATAAAACCTGCCACAATACACATTTTTGTGACATAGACAGCACCTTACAGGGTTGAGCATAGACAGAATCTTATCATCTCATTATTCCCTGGATTCTGAAACCCTTGACAGGAACTGTGCCCTCTGGAGCCAGCTCTAGCTATGTAACATCTCTCGCCATAAACTTGAACTACTTAGCTGGTAGCTACTACTCAAGGATGGTTACTTAGATTTAAATTTAAATTAAAATATATAAAGCAAAAAAGAATACAGTTTCTTAGCTCCTCTAGACCATTCCAACTGTTGAGTAGCCACAGGGGCAAGCTGCTATATGTGGAGGCATAAATATAGAGCACTTGCTTCAATGCAGAAAGTTTTGTTGGCTGGTGCTGTTCTCGGCAGGTGAGAATTTGGACAACACATTTCTTTAGAAGGAAGAGCAGGGGAATCTTTGAGTAGTAGTGTGGCCTTGGGATCTAGGCCATTATTTGTTTTTCACTTGCCTCCTTTAATGTTAGAGGTTGCGGACCCCAGCAGCGGGGATCATCTCATGATGTTTTGTACCTGGAACATTGAATGCATGGTGGACACTCAAGAATGTGTTGCTGAAACGGGGGAAGCCTGGGTGTTAGCATCATTTAGTGGAGGGTCAGCACAGAGCTGGTGATGTTTCTGTCCTTCTTATCCATGTATGCTGAGGGCTGGTCCAGGAGTTGGAGACAAAAGAGGTGGTTTCAGACAATGGAGGAGAGACTAGAGACTAGACAGACTTTGACACTATCTGGAGTTCCTTGAGTGATCAGGCATCTGATAGGCCAATCTCATAAATTGTACTTTCCCCCCTAGCACCTGGCATTCAACAGAATTCCATGCCTGATACTGTAAGCAAGAACTCTGGGGCCGGGGAGATGGCTCAGTGGAATAAGCACTTCCCTGGCAAGTGCAAGGGCCTGAGTTTAATCCCCAGTTCCACAAAAAACAAAACAAAACAAAACAAAGCAAGCAAACAAAAAACAAGAGCTCCATCACAGAGCTAGGTTATTCCAAATGACACTTGAGTAAACTATTTGAGGAAGGACCTGCGCTGAATTTTACCATGGTACTTACAGTGTTTTTTGTAAAGAAAAAAAAAAAAAAAAGGCACTTACTGGTAATTTGTTGAATGAAATAATGCCATTCATACTATGCTATGTGTGTGTCCTATCTTGCCCTGCCTTTCCCCAGATTACCTCCCAGAGAACGCAAGCTCCAGAGGATAATGTTTATGTCTGTCTTGCTCATTTCTGTATCATCCACACCTAGAATAGTGCTTAATACTTTGCCACCCAGCTCCTGTTTCTGGAACAAACAAACCAAATCCTTTAACATCAAACCAAAGCACAGTATAAAGGTAGAATCTTTAGGTTGTGTCAAGATGGTGAGAGATGGTATTCTGGAGAGGGAGAGGCAATTTTGAGAGCTCTCAGAAACCTCCTGAAAGGACCCTCTGGCTTTGCCCATGCACAGGGCTGGGCCAGCCCTCGTAAATGATGTGCCTCCACTTGAAATTTAAATCCCCACAGGACTCTAGGTGCATACGAGGCATAATACTAAATGGCTGATAACTTATGACATTTATTTTCCCACATGAAGAACCACAGGGCAGCATCTCTTGTCAGGAAGGAAACAGATTTGTCAGAAAGGAAGTCAGCCATCATATGCTTTTTGTATTTTTATGATTTATGTATTTATTGGATGCACCCACCACTTAACAACCGCCGGGTACTTTTATGCATTTCATAGACAAAAGGCAGACACTGCCGGCGTGGATTATGAGGTGGAGAGGTACCAACAAAACAACATCTATAAATCCCAAAGCACATCATAAAATCATCAAATGCTACACAGACGCTGTTCTTAGGCTCGCCCTAGTAATCAGACACCTAAGTGGAAAATTCCAAAGGCCTGAGCTTTAGTCCCAGCCCTAGCGCTCACTAGATTTTATGGCCTTGAGTGAATTTCTTAATCTGTCTCTGGCTTGTTTTATTCACCTCTAAAATGGGAATAGCAATAACAGTAATCACGTGGTTTGATCTGTGTGGTTGGCAAATCAAGTGCTCATGACTGCTTGTGAGTCAGAGGGTCTTCAAATGTAGTAGATGAAAGTGGAACAAAACATTAGCCTGCCTTTGCATTTCCTCTCCCCTCTAGGTGACATGGGGGCCCCCATGATGTTTTTCTTCTCCAAATGTGACACGTGATACTTACTTTTGTGCCTTTAGTAATGATCTTTTCCCCGCTTGGAATCTCTTTTCCCAACCATTCTCACTTGTTCAGATCTTTGAGAAATTTGAGTTTAGTTTCTCGATTCATACCTGAACTAACAGAGATAAAAGACAGTCATACCAGTCATTATTATTAAAGTCTAACTACATGTCTGACATCGTGATTTTAAGTATGGTTTAGATAATCCTAAAAAAAAACCCCTAAAATCTATATTATTGTCCTCATTTTGTGAAAAAAGAAGCTAATGTTTAGACAGGCAAGTAACTTGACCAAAATAATGGAGATAAATTATAAATATAGTTTAAAGGCCATTTTTCTAACTTTTATTTTAAAGTTCCTACCTGCACAATACAAAATTTACTCCCTCCTGATGCTGAGGGAATGGAGTTTTGATATGCTGAGTAAGTGGTGTGAGGAGAGAGAACCGAATTAATTTCTAATTTCTAATTGTATTTCTATAGAGGTAAGTTTTCTCTGGATACTTCATTTCAACTTTTAAGAAGGTTTTGTTTTTACTAGTACCTGTTTGAAGTGCATAATGATTATATTTATTGTGGGGTGTTAATACATGAACATAGCAAATCTTTTTAGTCCCATTTCTCTCTCTGGAAATGACAGATTAATGGCAACTGAAAGTTGACTGTATAGTCTAAGGTATTCTTTATTTCCAATATTGATTCTCTCTTTTACAATGGCAACATTTATGCACCAAGTTCCTTTATTATGCTCAAATATTGATAACATGACCATGGAAGTTTTAGTGGTATTGCATAAATCTCTTGTATATGCAAGACTAACATATCCTATTGTTTATGGGCAATTTTAATAGCCTCCAACTGAATTTCTGCTTCTAATTTTGCTCTGTTTGGATAATATGCCACATATCCAACTGTTCCTTCCTATACTAAACATCCAGAAAGAGTACACTAGGTCACACCTCCCCTCTTTAATCAGGCTTTCATCTCCCCAATTCTACTGAAACTTTCTTGTCAAGAGCACAGCAGCCGCCATTTTGTTAAACTTCAGTCACTGAATATCAAGGCTCATCTTATTCTCCCAGTAGCATCTGTCCCAATAGATCACCCTCCTTTTTGAAATACTTCCTTCACATGACATGTGCTGTGCTAGGGCATCCTGGCATCTCCTGTGCCTCTCGGTGTCGCCCTTCTCAGTCTTCTTTCTGCGTCTCCAGTCCTTTGTTCAGTCCCCTTTTCCATTTTTTTTTTTTTTTCATCTTCATTTTTACTCCCTTGGTAAACTGATTCATTCCGGCAACATTAATTGTCATCTATATGTTTATGACTGGTACATTTATATTTACAAACTCAGTGTCTTCCTTGGCTTCCAACTAGTAAGATTGCCTTTTTCATACATCTCTGTGTGCATGTAAACATCACTTCTAATTTAGATGGGCAGAATCCTTAATTTGTTTTTCACTGTGAGGAAATTTGTACAATTCCCTCAGTTTTTCTGGTTCGAGGATAGATTACCACTGTTCACTCAGATGTATAATCCTCAACCCAGGAATCATTCTTTGGGCTCCTTTTCTTACATGCTTAAATCTCTTTTGTTTTGACTTAAAACATTAATTTTATCGGTATATTTTATATGAATGATTCATTCATCATAGGGAGTTTGTACCTATATATGATGCATCTATCTTCTCCTATTACCCCCCCTTCTCCTCCCCTCCTTTCACCCCTCTTACTCTTATTTACAAAAGCCTTGTTTCCATTTTCTTCTTTCTATTCTTTATTTCTTTTTAGTTCACTATTATCTAAGCTTTTAATCTTCTGTTCTGGTTTTAATATGTGCCCCAAAGTTCATATCTGGGAAACCTGATCCTGAATGCAGCAGTGCTGAGAAGTGGGTCTACTAAAGGGTTATTAGATTATGATGGCCCTGTCTTCGGGAATGGCTTAATGTCATTGTTCTGGGAGTGGAGGACTTATCTCATAAGTGGACTCCTGATTAAAAGATGGACTTTAAGGGACAGCCAGATAGCTCAGTGGACTAAAGTGCCTGTTTAGGCAGTGTGCAGGGGCTGGGGTTTGATCCCTGGCACCACAAGCTGTGCCAGCCCCATCCCCAAGATGTGCTGAGATAGTGACTGAGATGGGTGTGGTGGCACATGTCTATAATCCCAGCACTTGGGAGACTGAAAAAAGGAGGATCACTATGAGTCTGATCTACATAGTGAGCCCCTGTAGACCCTGCACTAAAAACATTAAAAAATAAAAAGGTAAAAAATAAAATAAAAGATGGACTCTATCCCCTTTCTTCTCTCTCATGTGTTCTCTCCCCATTTTATGACTTCAGCCATGTTACAATGCAGTAAAAGGCTCTCTCCAGAGCCTTTATTAGCACCTTGACCTTGTATTGCTGGCATCTGTAGTTGCGGGGGGGATTTCTTTTCTTCATATGTTACTGAGCATATTAGCTTTTCATCACTGAAATGCAATACCAAACACCTGCAGTTTACAGGAGAGGTTTAAATTGCTTGTGATCTGAGTTCATGATTTTCAAGCTGCAAGGCAGAAACTTCATGGCAGAAGGGCCTCACAGAGCAAAGCTTCTTGGTTCATGGTGGTGGGAGGAAGAGCACGGGAAAGGACCAGAAGGGGCAAGACAATGGGCCTATGCCCAAAGGCCAGGCCTGCATGCCCATCCAGACACACCTAGAAGAGTACTCCACCAATCCCAGGTGGATCCTAAAGGCAATTAGGTGGAAGCACCATCCTGGATCCCACATCAGGTGTATGGGATTTTATAGTACACCACAAAATGGACTAAGACATTCTCCATTAGAGATTTAAAAATTTTTAGTGTTCTTCAATTTTATCCCATTAGACCAGTATCTATCATGACTGAGAAGCAGATGTTAGCTATTAGGATGAGGAATTGACTACAGGAAATGTTAAGGTGCAGTGCCGTCAACAGCATTGGCAGTGTGAAGCACCTGCATCATATCACACAGCTCCAGATTTTCTGGTGATGGCGGGAGGCAAAGCAGAGTGCCATCGTCCCCTTGTCACATGCAGGATGCTATGCTAGTGAGGAGGAGCACATTTTCACTGAGGTTGTCTAGGTAGTTTTGAAACATTTATCAGTTCACAGATTGGCTTACAGAATGTGATGCATTTATAATGTGCTTGCCATGTTCGGGAAAAGCCTTGTAGGAGAAGTGGCCTCGACTAGCTTTCATGTATTAGAGTCCATTAAATGCACTGATGCACCTTGAGACCATGCTAAGAGAAATAAATCAGGCACCCAAGCTTAAATGCTAGTGATTTCTGTCATAGGAGAAACCTAAAATATACATAGACAGCAAAATGAGACATAGATTACAGGACATGGGGAGACAAATCTTTTGCAGAAGGAAGGGACCCAATAAATGGAAGAAGAGGAAGAAAAAAATGAAGATGTGTTATGTGCATGTACGCAATTCCCAGGATGAATGTAATCTTCATGTACTGCAAATGTGTGCTAATAAGACATAAAAAGAATAGAAAAATAAGAGGGGTGCAGTGAGAGAGTTCTGGCAACACAAGTACCAAGCATGGAGATCTCCAAGTTATATTTGGATGGCCAAGGGGAGAAACAAGAAGGCTACTGTAGATGGTTGGAACAAGTGGCAGGTAAAGAGATTTACCACATAAATTTCATTTATTTCAGCATAATATTTATAGAATGTAGGATCTTTAAGCAATCACGATAGTTCATGTTTACATTCACTACTTCATTTTATTGTTAAAATTACCCTGTGATATGGTATTGTTTTTTTCGTTTTGTTTTGTTTACAAGAGAATGTAATGGCTCAGGGAGGTAGAGAAGCATGCCTGAGACAAGGAGCCAGGCAGGTGGATTCCAGACATTCTCCCACCACCACTGCATGATGTGTCCTCTTCAAGTGGCTTTATCCCAGGGTGGCAGGAGTGCAGAAAAAGTATAGTTTGGAGATATGCTGAAGGAATGCCTTTTGTCTTTATTGTTTCTAAAAAGAGTCAGTCTTATAGTATTTTCATAAATAGACACTAAATACAAACATTACTATCTCTCTGTGTACAAGACGTTCTAGATTCTGGTATTTCAAAGCTAACACTGTGTATGGTAAGTCCCAAGAAAAACTGAGTTAGCTCAGGTGCCTCACTAGTCAGTCAGATTTTCCAAGTGACAGGGTCAACACTAACCATTTTGTCACTACACGGCATGAGGTGTCTAATCGGTGGAGCTTTATTTCAAGCTGGTTTGAGGTAGTCTTTACTTTGTTCAAGCTGCATTATACATAGGTTTGTGATCAGTGTGGTTTTGCCTATGTAGAATCTCTAGAGACTTTATGACAGCAGTAGCAAAATCAGTGCATAAAGAGTGGTATGGAGTGGTAGCTACTGTCAGTATAAATACACCAAAGAGGCCAGATTGCTGCCATGGGGAATTTTTGAAGAGGGTGTAGCTACTTCGATGCAGCTGATTCTCAACATGCAAACAGTAAGCAGAAGTAGAGGGCCAGGAGACCCAAAATCCAATGAAATTTAAGTATTTCCAATTACTGAAAAGGAAAAAAAAAAGCTGTGTTGTCTGGGCTAAAGAACATGGAGTAGTTTGCTCTCACTGCCTAGAATATACTTTTTCAGCATGGGAGGATACTGGCTTTTCAGAAACGACTTTGACAAGTTTTGTATAGGCGACTTCCTAGTAGAACATTGATGAGTGACAAAGATCAACTCTGCGTATTCTTGGTAGCCAGGTTGGATGCATCCAAAGGCTTCTAGGCTTTAAGGTCCACTGTCTATTTCACTTCCTCTGAACTCCAGGATGCCACTCTGTGTCTGAGGACATCTGGGGGACCTGGGGTTGATGATCTAGCAGCATGTTTCCGGAGCACGACACCCGGACTGAATCATCACTCACTCCCTTTAATAGATGAGTCATCAGTGAAAGCCAATTGCTCCCTTGTCCCTATCATATTTTGATTCATTTACACTTAAGTGATGAAAGTAATCTTTTTTCCTTCTCTCTTTAAATGGATACTAACCCAGGAGGGGCTTAGGGAGTTGTAAAGGTGAGTACTGACTCCTTGGACACACTGTTGGTTGCAGTCTCAAATGGCTCACTCAATTAGGGGTCATATTTCATTGACTTGTGTGCCTGGATGGCTCCCCAGCCAGCAGTGCTTTCTAAGTGGTCCTCAGACAAGATTTTGGGCTTTGAAAATAGCCCTTTATCACCTTTACGTTGGATTGAAGACACTTGTATTGTGAAGAGGAGGAACTGGAGTGGATGGCTAGAATGTTTTGACAAAAGAATACGTATTCTAACATTTTTTTAGAGCTGGATTTATTCAGTGTCATTATTTGCCTGTTGAATCCAACTATTTAGAGGACTGACTAGGTTTTCTATGAGTGAAACCTTTCATGGGTTTGTGCAGGAAGCTTAGATGTGTTTGGTAAACCACCTTTTCCAGAAGGTACCATGTCAGTGCATGATCCAGGTCAGTCTTAGCTTCACAAGTGAAGGAAGCAGTTTCTTTGATATTTACATCAATAACACAACTCTTGCCCAAGAAATTTAATGCAATAGGAGGATATGCATGTCTATGTTTGTCTCTGGGTATTTTGGATAATGGTGGAAATTTTCCTAATGATTGGAAGAATACATGATATAGATGACCTTCTCTAATTAGAAAATTGGCTTGATCTGAATCTATAATGAAGTAATTGATCAGGCTTAGAGATAAAATGTTCTCAGAAGATAAAACTAAAATATCCTTGCATGGCTATGCTCTCATCTCTTAGTGGCTGGGTAATCTGTGACAAATAGAATTCGAAAAACAGTTGTCCATTCGGGCAATGTGGACAACTCTCCCAGTCTTCTGAGGACAGGAGCTACAATGATATTTGCAAAGATAAAGTAAGGGTAGTTTGAACAGATTCCTTTCTGATAATGACGGTACACTATGTCCACCCACACCAATCATTCCAACAGTGGTAGGAGGTGGTTGCTAGTATCCCTATTTTACAGATGAGAAAACTGAGGAATGTAAATCTACATGGCCTGTCCAACAGATGACCTAGTTCTGGAGTCTGTTTCTGGAACAGACTACTGACCTTGGAGTCATACCGTCCTTGTTTGGAGTTGAACCTTTGGGTCTTATGGAACAGTTGGAACTCTGTAGATGGGTTGGATAAATGCTAATTCTTAAATAAAAATCCTTTTGAAAACATAAATTTTCATGTGGATGTCAGTTTTATTATTATTGTTGATGCTGTTATTAAGAGTGATAGCTTCCATATACTGGCCTCTTCTGTGTGCCAGGCACCAGTCTGGGAGTTGGCATATGTTATTTCATTTTCCCTTCATGACAATTCCATTTTACAAATGGGATCACTGAGTCACCAAGATTCAGTGGGTTATTTTTTTTTTTTTTTACATTTTGCAGAAATCATGCTCGAAAATAGTAGATCTGTGACTTAAATGGAAATCTGTTCTTATTCCTTAGCCTACTGCGTCGATTGCCAAAGCAGGGCAGTGCCATTGCTGAGGGAGCTTCTATTTCTTTCTTTATACCAAAAGATACTTTTGGGATTTTTCTCAGGTTTAAATAAGAACAGAACTACAATAATGTTAATAATAAACAAAAAAGGAATTTGAGATACACTAAAATGACTAATATTTATTGGCCAATACAAAATATATTATTCTAAGTGGTCTCAGGCAGAGTTTCCAAATGCTTCAGTCTTTGCGCATTATAGTCATGATTTCTGCCATGGCTAAGATTCTTGTGAACCTTTACTTAACATTTTTCCATATTGACTGACATTTAATTAGTTAATTAATTATGTGGCAGAACCAGGGATTGAACTCAGGCCCTTATTCTACTTATTCTACTGAGTCATCTCCCTGGCCCCTTTGACTGACTTCTAAAAACTAAAGTATACTTACAATTTATATTCTCGATACTTTGAAGATTTCTTTACACAGATATATGTATATATATATATATATATCTTAAGACTCATTAGTATTGCAACTAAATATGAAATGCTTTCTATTTAGTAGACAGTAATGATTGCTATGTAGAAATGTTTTGTCTTTAGAAAATACCTATGCACCGACTCCTAAAGTTATCTCTTATACTTCTTCCAGTCCACTTTCTGCTCCATGAAAACATAGATGATACATGCTTCAGAGAGAGAAAAACTGCTCCACCAGCAAATAAGCCCACTTCAGATTAATCTAGGATGCAAGAAATAGTGTAGGATCTGGGGAAGGAAGCACGGGCATCCCTAAAGGTGGAACCAACTTGCCCAGGAGCTTTCTCTGTCTTCGAGGAAGCAAGGCACTGTGAGTGACGTGGTAATAGCCAGGTTCACAAGGAAGGAGTTCAGGTGGGGGTGGGGTGTGTGTAGGCTGGATGTGGAGCTTCCCAGTGGTGCCTTCTCTGGAAGGATGGCCAGGGCCAGTGGGGAGAACACAGATGGGTATATCTGGGTACCTGCACAAGCTCAACTTTCAGATTTCTAGTCTCTGACTCCCTGTTCTTACCCTGCTCTGCAGCTCTTGGACAGTTACAAATCAGATTTGAATACAGTTCTGGGAAGCAAAGGCATTGGATCTGAAGTCACCTCACCATGCTGTAGCATCAAAAGTGACTGTACTACCGAGTGCCATGCTTTCTAAAGTGTATGTTGCATATCATCTGCTTTCAATTTGGTGAAGAGCAGCGAGGAAAAAAAAACCTAATCCAGTTTTTCAAAACACTTAATTTTTTTTCAGGGAAAAGACTCTTTTTTTTCACTTTAGTACCCTAGTGCTTAATAAATGGTATTTACTTACAATACAATCTATGCAATTTTCCACCCAGATAGTACATCTGTTTTTCTCCCGGCCATTCTAACATTTACTGTCTTCTTGTGCTAGCTATTAAAGATTGAGAGGAATTAAAAACAAAAATGTAAGCCAAACAGGTAATTCCCTAAAGAGGAAAAAAAATGTGCCTTAAATGATTTCTCTTTGTTAGACCTTTGTATTCTGCTTTCATTTGGCTCTTTATAAAAATTAAAAAAAAAATGTGGATGATGAGTATCTTTTGGATCCATAGGGGTAGCAGGAACCCTCTAAAAGCAGGATTAAAAAAAAATCTAATTTCCTAGAGTCAGAGTTGGAACTGGCCTCCTAACCCTGTTTCACATTAATGCAGCCTCTCCTCCCATTGGGAAGCAAAGGCCCAAGTGGCAGTCATTACTGCCAATAGCACAGTTACCCAATGGATTCCTGGAAGGACTCGCTGAAAAGATTCAGCCAGATCCTCTCCAGGGGCCTCCAGTTCCCATCATCCCAGGAATGAAATATTCAGTATCATCTTTCTGCACCTGAGGCTGCCATGGATTAAATTCTTGCTGCCTTCATTACTGAAGCAGCCAAGCACTAGGGTGTGCTGATTGGATATGAAGCCATGGCTGCGCTTGGCTAAGAAAAGGAGAGGAAAACAATGGGTTAGAACCATAGTGACTGTAGGCCAGGAAGAATTTAGCTGAAGCTTCCCCTCTGCTTGCCCCAGAGAAGGCATGATTGGAAGCCATATTCTTATAACTTACTTATAGTGACTCACAGAATCACAAAAGAGGATGGGCAAAGTGCTGCCCCATGGCAGGCTTTTAACCTTGACCAGTTCATGCTGGTTCTTCCCTTCTGGTCTGTTCCAGAATGGGCTTTCTCAAAATATTATGTGTGGTCCTCTTCTTTTCACTTCTCATTATCTTCTTTTACCCAAACTCTCATCAACTATGAACTAAATATGTGAATTTCAAACCAGCTATTTTGTTGGTTTTCTTGGCACATATTTATTGAGTATTTTGTAAATAACCAAATGGTTGTATTCCCTCATTCACTTCCAAAGAATCTCATTTTTCCCAAATTCAAGAATTGCATTTCCCATGGCCTATAGAATATTTCTTATTGAAAGTGTATGCTAACCTGAATAATGGCTTCTCCAAATGCTGCATGCATCTGTCTTAAGCCCTGAAACCTGAGGCTGTTACCTCATAAGGCAAAAAGTACTTTACAAATGGGAACACCTTGGATTGTCTGTGTAGATATGATATAACTGAGAATGTCCCCGGAGGAGTCAGGGACAGAGAAGAACCAAGCGGCATGAAAAGAAAGTGGCGTGGTAACTGAAGCAGAGCTGAAGTGGGGCTGTCAAAGCCAAGCAATGCTGGCAGGCTCTAGAATCTGAAAGAGGCAAGAGATGGATCCTCCCATGGAGCCTCCAGAAGGAACATGCCCTGCCAATGCCTTGTTTTTTTTTTTCTTTTAAAACCTTGGTTTTTTTCCATTTCATTTTGGATTTCTGACCTCCAGAACCAAAAGACATTTGAATCGTATTGGGCAAAGCTGTGTCTGTAGTAATTTGTCACAGAAGCAATAGGAAATGAATGCAGTGTCTGAAGACACATCTACTTTAGTTTCTGTGTGATCCAATGCATCCGCTCTGTTTCCAAGTTCTACCTTTTCCCCACAGTTATTAAGTTACTGAGCCTTGGGCTGGCCAAATAGCTCAGTGGATTAAAATGCCTGCTTAGGCAGATGCAGAGACTGGGAGTTCAATCCCTGGGCCTGCAGTACAGGCCCTGCCCCTGGGGCATGCTGAGACATCGCTTGAGACTGGGCGTGGTGGTGCCCGCCTGTAATTCTAGCTCTTGGGAGGCTGTAAACAGGTAGATCACTAAAAATCCGATCTACACTATGAGACCCTTGTAGATCCTGTCCTAAAATTAAAAAAAAAAAAAAAATTACTGAGCCTCAGTGTCTCAATGCTAGGGAAATCTGAGTCACCTCTGGTTTTTACCTTTTACCCTCTATCCCTTACCCTTTTCTGTTAAGATGATCAGATTCTGTACATTGTACACCTGAAATGATTTATAAATCCATTACACATTTTCAAGCTATTTTATTTTTATTTATGTTTTTCATTCCTGATGATTGCATTCATCGTGGGGAGTTGGTAGACATGCGTGACACTTCTGAGTACTATTTCTTCCCCTCCCTCATCTCTTTGTCTCCTTTCCTTCATGGCTGTGGCACTGTTCTAGTAGTGAGACCACTGCTTGCTGTATCACTGGTTTTCATTAAATGGTTGTTAGGCAAATCTGACATGTTAACTCCCTTCTCTGGTTCCTTCAAAATGTGCTTCCCATTGTGCCATATCTTCATGACGACATATCTGAGGATAGGGAACTGTCTTCATCCAGAATTTTGTACAGATCTGAAATCTACAGTCACCACCCATGGGGAACAAGTACATGGACTTATGGATTTACTCCAACCAAATGTGAAGATTGGTGATGAATATCAGGTAGAATTGGGTTTATGTCCTTGATCTATAATTACTTAATTTTATTTTATTTTTCATTTGTGTATTTGGAACAGGGTCTCACTGTGCAGGTTGGACTTGTGATGATCCTCCTGTTTTCAGCCTCCCCAGTGCTGAAAACAGACGTGCTCCACCACATCCAGACTCTTGTCGCTGGTTCAGCGTGCCCTGGGTGTGGGGCAGATTCAGCATGTGGCCAGGGGATCGAACCCTGATCCCTACATTTTCCAAAGCAGGTACTTTGTCAACTGAGCTACTTTGTTGGCCCTCCCTAATTTTATATTTCATCTTGCGAAGGTGTTATTCTTTTTAAACACATTCATGATGGGGCTGTAATTTCAATGTCTTGCTGCTGGGTGGCTCAGTCATGGGTGGTACACACATGACAGTCCCCTTGGGTGGCATCCTGCAGCCCCATTGGGTGGTACAAGCTGCTCAATGGGACAGCCATGCATGTATCAATGGCAGTTCCAGCTGGCAGGAATGGGAACTGTAGTTTCCTAACTGTATAATGGGGATAATGGTAGGATTCACTTTTGGGATTGTTGGATGAATAAACTAGGATCTGGCTCGGGTACCAATGAGCTGATGATTCTGAGCCATCATTATTTCCTACTGACAGGGAGGCACTCTCGTTAGAGTCTTTTAGCCAATGAATGGAGTAGATACTGAATGTATGTGCATGGGGTATGGGGGTATTGGCAGAACAAAGGGCACATAATGAGAGTGGGGAAGGCAGAGAGGCAGGCATTTTGCATTCAGTAATGGAGTACGATTTGGAAACACTTGCCTTATGTAGCCTTCAGCTTCCTGTGAAATTCATCTGAATCTTGTTCCGTTGGCCTATGGGGTATTTTCAAATACAAATTAGGTTGGCCAGAATTCCTTTTCTGCACCAACTCTCCTGGGTGCAACTTAGAGGTTATTAAGATGCCTAATAAAAGGAGAGAGCACATTTAATAACATTACCATCAGCTCCACAGAGCTGAGCTACGTGGGCCCACCGTGCCCCAGAGCCTGCAGCCTCCCCCCACTGGTGCACTTGCTTAGAAGAGGTCCTATAATTATCCACACTTAAAAAGCACCATTAAATCCATAGAGGCAGTCATGTCCCATTTGTAGGGCCTTTCTCCCCAAATTACCCGAGAGACCCAGGGCCTGGTTCCCTTTTGGTGGGAGAAAGAGAAGGAATAGATGTCAGTTCTTGGGCCGGCACACTGGCTGACTAGATCCACAAAATGGCAGCACTGCTAGGCGCCATTGTCATCCCTGCAGGAGCTTCTCACCTCACACTTTCATGTAGCGAATCTTTAGTGCTTGCAACGTTAGAGTTCATTGCACTGTCACTTAGACAGGATTTCATTCACCCTCACAGTGACACTCTGAGCAGAGTGATGGTTCTCCGCTGATATTTGGTAATAAAAGGAGATGTTTCTGATGGTCACAATTGGAGTGGGAATCTGTTCCTGGAATCTAGTGGGTTGGGTGAGGGAGTCTTCTAAACATCCTCCAGAACACAGGCAGGTGCTGCCAGCGGAGGGCTGCCAGGGCCTGAGTGCGCCACCTGTAGGATGTATGGGCTTGACTGCGGAGCCTCTCCTCCACCCCTGCACTAGGCAGCTGCCCGCTCAGGAGCCAGTCACAATCACGTTCCTGGAAGTCGTGCGATGTGCACCTCAGTGGAGTTATTGGCTACAAAGAAATCTCCCTTGAGGAATATGAAATGGTCACACAGTTTGGATAAGTCAGGGATCTTTGAAATAATGCTGCCTGCGTTTAACTTTAGTCTACAGGAAATGTGAACAAAGTGTTGTTTCCGAGTATCTAGTGTCAGTTTCCAAGCACCTAGTATACAGTTTCAGAGGTATTTCACTTTACCTTAGGAGTTTCTGTGGTTGAAGAGGCGGTGATCCGGCGGAGAAACACACGGGGGCCAGCAGCGTAGCCGGTGGGTGGACCGGAAATGGCGGTGAGTGTTCTGGAATCCGGAACCCTCCCGAATCCACCGCAGGGTCTTTGCTCAGCCATTCTCTCTCTCCGCAGCACTCTTCCTTCTTGGCTTCTGGCTCATTCTTTCTTTTGCATTTCACTATGAAAATCATTCCTGTTTGGAGGCTTTACCTAAATCTTAGGTGTCTTCTTTGTGTCTCTTGTCAATCTAAATCTTTTAGATCAATTCTATCTAAAAGGAATATAATAAACTGCATATGTGATTGATATATTGTTTTGGTCTGTGATACAAAAATATGGATGAGATTTTATATTCCTC
>NW_004524605.1:14215817-14239001 GCF_000260255.1 Octodon degus
TTCCTCTTCCTCTTCTTCTTCTTCTTCTTCTTCTTCTTCTTCTTCTTCTTCTTCTTCTTCTTCTTCTTCTTCCTCTTCCTCTTCCTCTTCCTCTTCCTCTTCCTCCTCCTCCTCTTCCTCTTCCTCCTCCTCCTCCTCCTCCTCCTTCTTCTTCTGCGGAACCAGGGCCCTTGCGCTTGCCAGGCAAGCACTTATTCTATTGAGCTATCTCTCTGGCCCCTAGATTTTAATTCTTTCAAAGAAAGCTGTTGAAATGAAACACTCTCACACCCAATCAACTCTGCATTTAATAAAAAGTATTTTGTACCATTTTAATATTTACATTTAAATGAATTAAAATTAAATTAAATTTAAAGTTTCAGCCTTCAAGTTTCAGAAGCCACGCTGCTCAATTGTCACATGCTGTAGATGATTTCAAACTATATGCCAATGAAATTGCCTTTTTTTTTTGTCTTTTTGGGACAGGGTCTCACTATACAGCTCAGGCTGGCCTTGAGCTCACTTTGTATCCCAGGCAATGATCCTCCTGCCTCAGCTTTCCTAGTGCTGGATTGCAGGTGTGTGCCACCAGGCATTGCTAAAGTTGCCTGTTAATTTGTCTTCTGTTCCCACTGGATCATGATAAGTCAAGGATGATGGCCTGTTCACAGTATTTGCCAGTTCTTGAAGAGATTTTGGATAGATGTCCCATAAATACCTTTGGTGGCTTGAAACAATATTTCTGATCTTGGTTTTCCCACTAATTTATATAACCTTTACAATTCATGTTCCTCTCTAATAAAGGAAGAGATTGGGACATTTTGAAAGTCTTCCACTAGGTGGTAAAAAAAATGTTTCATAAATATCTCTGAAACTTTGATCAAAGGGATTTGTGGTCACGCAAGTAGAAGAAAAGCAGAGCTTAGCATGAATGACAGGTTTCTTTATTGGAACTTGAATGTGTTAATACACTGTGGCTTGACAAGAAGAGAACCCTTGGTGTCCCAGCTTCCTAGAGTGACTGTGCAGCCTCTTTTCCCTGAGCACCCAGATTGTCTATGCTCTCTGGAACACAATCCAGGAATGGCAAGGTGGCCCTCAGCTCCTTCAGCTGTGACAGTCAGCCAGATATGGCCTATGAGGAAATGAGTCTCAGCGACGGGTGGCAGTGAGCACCAGTTTCCTTTTCTGTTTTATCAGATCTGTTCTCTAACACAGAAATATACAGGAGCACTAACTCTGCCATCAAGTGACTCAAGATGAATGCCTTACCCTACACATAACAGCATTTTCTTTTCTAGATTTGAAAGTAGGATTTCTTCAACTAATAGATCATTTTTGAAGATGTAGGGAGAGCATTCTCCATTTGTTTCTTCTTTCTATCCTACTTTTAGAGGTCTATAGTGCACATTGCTAGTGAGGACAAACTTAGATTGATACTCTTTGTACTATACCATGCTTTTTCCTTGCATTATTTTATCCTAACCAGCCATCCACATTGGAACTCCTTCACATCGAGTCTTCTACCTCAGACCCCTCCAAACTCCCACAGCCAGACGTGAAGAAGAGACAATGCTACTGCCATTGAAAACAGGCTGTGGGGTCAGACTTTCTAAGACCAAGGTCTGCTCCATTACTCATTCACTATGTAGTTTGAGGATACTGCTTTGCCTTTCAGTGCCTCGTTTTTTTTCTTCTGTATAATGGAGGAAATGATAGACGAAATTTTGTAGACTCATGTGAGGACTGGTTGAGACAATCTCAGAAAAGTCGCATAGCTCAGTGTCCACCTCATTGTAAGTAGCTGGACAATATTGGCCACTGTTGACCTCTTCTTTATCATTATCTTTACAGTGACCTCACAGAGGACCAGAAGCCAAGATAGAAGTAATGTATGCTGCTGAGCTCACCCAGATGATAAAAGGTGGCATAGCTGGGTTTTAATCTTTCTGTTCTGCACTGCTCACACACTGATCACTCTGTGTGGAAAGTAGAGCATTTGAGAGGGGGAATCAGCCTTGAGTGTTTCTCACATGTTGCATGCAGTAGGTGAACAGGATACAGCAGCAACTAATCCAACTCAGGCCCAAACCACAAATGTCAACAGATATTTTATAGCAGGGAAGGTGCCAACGAACATGTCACATGCTCTTTTGAAAATAAATGAAGTCACATAGGGACTCTAAAGTAAAAAATAAGAACTAGGCTTTTTATGGGTCTCCTCCAGCTCTAGTTTACTGTGCTCCAAATGCTGCGGCCGGAAGAGGCAGTGTGGGAGGAGCCTCGTGCTGTGGTTAGAGGTCATCTAATTGCACCTCGATGGGCAAATCATTCAGAGCCTGGGACACTGTGTCAGTGTGTGGGGTGATAATAAAAACTCCTGGTAGTGGGTTCTTGAGGAAGATGTGAGGATCAAAATCTTTGTTTTGTTCCTATTGAAAGGTAAAACTCAAAAAATGTACGTGAAATCTATTTTATTTGTTGCTTTGCTTCTACTTACAGGCAAGAGTGGAGTCTACTTCTCTGTGACTTGGCTCACACCTGTAATCTTTTCTAATAAAATCAATGCAGTAGTCAGTTCCCTAGGGGGTTTTGCATCTGTTTGTCTTTGGAGGGCAGGCAGGAAGTGCAACATGGAATTAGAACAGTGAGGGTCAGTGGAGATTCCCTGGTGATCCCAGTTTACTGATTTTTAGCATTTGCTACCTTTGTAATGGAGCTCATTTTGCTGAGGAAATGCAGTGTACAACCTAATATACAAAATGTAAAGAGGAAATTACTTTAGCTAAAATAAGTACCATCTATATTTTCCTAACCCAGGGACCTTCTCTGTGGTCCTCTGTAGAATGAACTACCCAGAACTGTGTCATTTGAAACTGTGCTCTTCAGACCCAATAGGATACAAAGCAGATGCTTGGCTTCCCACCTGAAATGACATAGTCAGTGTCTAGATTTTCAGCAAGACCACCAGGTGATTCTTTTTAAAATTATTTTATTTATTTACTTTTGCTCCGAATGCCTTCAGGGCAGGTTTGGCTGGTTTGAGTTGTGGGGATCGAACCACAACAGCCTGAGCCTGACTGCTTTGTTGAAGCAGCCTAAATTACTTTAAAGAGAATAAAAAGATAGTGAAAAACAAACACTAGAAATACTACAGAATTTCATGAAACAAAATTATAGGAATTCAGTATGACAAAAACCATCTATGATAAACCAACAGCCAACATTGTACTAACTGGACGAAAACTGAAAGCCTTAACTTTAATCATTTATTTATTTATTTATTTATTTATTTATTTATTTATTTGGTATAGGGTCTAACTACACAGTTCAGACTCCTAGTGATCCTCCTGTCTCAGCCTTTATAGCAATGAGATTACAGGTGTATGCCACCATGCCCAGTTTTGGTGGCCAGCATGGCACGGGGCCTGTATGGCATGCATTACTGGGGATCAAACCTAAGTCCTTGTGCTTGCCAGGCAGGTGCTTAGACCACAAAGCTATCTCCTGAATTCCTGAAAGCCTTCACCTTAAAATCAGGAATAAGACAACATGTCTACTGTCACCAGTCCTATTCAATATAGTTCTGGAATCATTAGCCAGACCAATCAAACAAGAGAGAAAAATAAAAGGAATAAAGATTAGAAAGAAAGAAATGAAATTTTATTTGCAGGTGACATAATACTTCACATGGCAGGCCGGCCTGAAAGCTCAGTGGGCTGAAGCACCTGGGAGGCTGAAAACAGGCAAATCACTATGAGTCAGGTCTATCTTGTGAGACCCTGTAGATCTTGTTCTAAATACAAGAAAAAAAAAGTACTCTACAGAGAAGACACCAAAAACTCCACCAACAGACCTGTAGACTTAATGACCAAATCCCCTCTACAAAGCAGTATACAAAGTCAACACTCAAAAATCAATTGCATATCTGTATACAAACAAGGAATACATCCAGACAGAAATTAGGAAAACCTTGTCTTTCACAATAATATCTACAAAAAAGAAAAAAAGAGAAAAAGAAAAGAAATACCTAGGAATCAATCTAACAATGTAAGTAAAATAACAGACAAATTACAGTACTCTGAGTAAAGATATTGGAGAGGATGTCATAAAACAGAAAGATACTCCTTGCTCGTGGATAGGAAGAATGAACACTGAAAATCCCCAGGTGATTCTGAAGCTCCCTAAAGTTTGAGAAACAGTGACATTGTCCAATGCTTCCATTTCACAGGTGAAACTCATACACGGAGCAGAGAGATTATAAGTCTGCTACCAGACAGCTGGTGCACATCGGAGTCAAGCCCAACAGACAGAACCTCTTCTCCCTCTGTCCTGCCAACACAGGCGTCAGACTTGTATTCAATAGAAACTCTGGCTAAACTAAGTAGAACTCCAGGGAAGGCTACAATGGCTCATAAAAGTAAAGAAAGGGCCCAAGAGTGAAGAGTTAGGGCAGCGCTGTTGGAGTGGAAGGCAGGAAATAACAGTCTCCTTGAGGTATCATTATCAGGATAACTTGGATTCTAAAATTTTTAGGCCATGTGGCACTTTACCAGTGGTCACCATCTTGGGGATGAATATCTGATCAGGTAGGCTTGGATGTGTTAGGCTTCTTGGCCAGTGAACATAGAGAAATGGGGCCTATAGTCTCCCCAAAGCCTATGAAATGGGTGCAGAAGATGGGAAGAAATAGTACTAGAGCAGAAAAAGATGGTACAAGGCTAAAAATGATATGCGCCCATGAGCTGTGCTGCCTATTCCACACACCATGATGTTCCCGTTAAGGTCTGTGCTTCACAGACAGAAATCCAATTGAAATGAAGGGGTTAAAGTAAATTCTGTGGCTTAACTACCAACTGAATGACATTTTAACAGCCTTTTTAGCATAGCCTGGCTGGGCTGAGACCTTCCTTGCAAAATGTCTTAATCCTTGGCCTCAAAATAGAGAGTTATTTTCAATTTCTCCATTTTCTAATGTTTTAAATGGAACTACTGTTCCCCTTAGAGCACCCAGTGACTGGCTGGAGACCTTTATTGATATATATATAAATTACTCCAATCCCTTCTGCTGCCTACAGATCCAATCATATTGAAGTAATGCGCATATAAATAAAAACCTAGAAGTATGGTTTACGGCAATAAGTAGTGCAACCGAAGTTTATACCATTCTGCAAAGACACCTTGATACATTGCTGATAATCTTCATAATGTGCTTAAAGAGGCAGTGTGTCAGCTCAGGCCTGAGCACTCTCAGAAATCTCATTCCTGACCTTCTGATTAACCAAGAGAAGAACCTGCTCATCCCAGAGTGCACAGGGCAGAGAGAGTGGAACACTCTAACATCACCAGTGGTAAAGAGGAAGGCTAGCCTGGAAATATGCACAAGTTGGCCTGGAAGGTCTCATGTCGTCTTCTTGTTTATATTTTGTGGTCGGTCCTGATGGTGGGCTGACAGCAAAAGAGTCATAGAAAGTTCAAAAGTCCCAAGCAATATGCTAGAATTGCTCTTCATTTTCTCTAGAGGAGAGATCTTTTACCCTGCCGAGGTGCTCTACCTTGACGTCTATTCCTAGAGGACGGTGGATCTTCCTGACCTGCCTTCTTCCAACCCACACTGTACCATGCACTGCAGGAGCCTCCTTTCTCTTAGAAACCTAGGTGCCCAGGGTTGTTCTTGGTACTCTCTGCTCAAAGGCTCAACCTACCCGTGAGCCTTGAGAGGTCTGCACCATGCCCCATTCCTTCACCCTCACTAACTTTTACACCAAATCTACTGCCTACCCAGGCGACTCCGGCTTTTTACTCTTTCACTTTTATCGTGAGTGTTGTCTTCTCTCCCCAGTACATGTAGTCCTTGTAGCACAATCTTAACTCCCTACCTATTGTATTATTACTATCTCTCATCTTCTGTACTTAGAAAGTTCTTCTACCACTTTATCCTACTCCCAGTTTTCTCTGAGCCTTGGGCAATTCTGGCTGTTTCTCAGTCCTGTCCATGTCCCCAGTTTATACACATTGCTCTGGTCCCTGCAGCTGGAAATCATTTCTCTCATGTTTCTCTTTAAAAAAAAAGTGTATTTAGTACAGGGTCTACAGGGTCTCGCTGCATAGATAAGACTCATAGTGATCCTTCCTTTTTTTCAGCCTACCAAGTTCTGGGATTACAGGCATGTGCCACCACACCCAGTCTCAATCTCAGTTTCAGTGCGGCGGGGAGAGAGCGCACGACAGGCCAGGGATAGAACACCCAGCCCCTGTGATGTTTCTTTTATTGAATGCATCACTTTCAGTGTAATATCAGATCCATTTATACATATGTACTAATTCCCTGTCAAGTTGCTATGCCTGAGACTGGCTCCTCTGCGTTCTCCAGCGTCCTACAGTGCCTGCATATAGCGGATGACGTGATGCATACTGGGAGCCCCTCTCATACAAGAGGTTTTTGGTGGTAGATATGGAAAACCTTTAAAGTGCCAGAATGCCTGGAAGCTTGGAACAAAGAACATAGAACACTGGGTGGGAAGATCAAGTGAAAGAAGGGTGGGGTGAGCTTGAGTGTAGGTAGTGGCTGGTGAGGAGAGAAAGCTTATCTACCCTTCCAACATTTTTCCCAGGGAAATCCCTGAAGAAAAAACAATCCAAAGGAAAAATAGAAGTGCAAAAAGCAAATAAACAAAACACACTATGCTTGGTCAGTGTGTCCCAGGGATTGGACATAATAATCCCATGGGGATTGGGATTATTATGAGAATTGAGCAGGGAGAAATACTATAATTTATATATTTCCAGTTTTAAAATTTTCAATTTTTGATACATTTCAATATGGATCTAATATATTAATGTAGTAACATATGCATATGCAATTAAAAATAAATATAGTTAATTATATCTCCTGTTGAATGACATAATTTTCTGAAAAACTCAGTAATGTGAAGTTAAAAAAGTTTTCAGACTTTTTTTTAATAGGATTCAGAAAGAATATTTATTTAACGTTATTATGAGGCAACACATATTTTCCTGTATTTCTAAATATAGTTTAGGAAAATCCTTAATAGTTCTTTTTATATACTTTATATTTAAAATTTGTTTTAGTCATTTTGAAAAGACTGTTGCTGCTCCGCTTACTTGTGTGCTTTACATTCTAAGCCTCAGAAAATGTGTTAAGAACATCATGATCTGATCTGGGCGTCCTTGGGGTCTGGGCGAGCAGAAGACCACAGAGCCCTGGTCCTGCCTTCCTGAGCCGCGCGCGCCATCAGCTGCCTGTGGCCTGACCCCAGCGGCGGGTCCGTGTGCGCACAGCAGGGCTTGGCGTGTGTGTGGAGGGTTACTCTTGGGGAAGGAGTCCAGGGCCAGGCCGCCCTGTAGACCTTCAGTATTGCGTGTCTGTTTGTGCGACCTAATTTGTTACTTCTTCATATTCCCACGCTGGCGTGATAGACCACCAGAGAAGCAGCGTGGGGTATGAAAGGTGGACACCGGCTCACCCGCGAGCCTTTCAGTGTGACCTTAGAGCCGAGGTCCTGCACCGCGCTGGGTCGCCTGGCGGTGGCCTGGCTCGAGCTGGGCTCTCCCCACGGCAGGCAGGAGCGCCGCTGGGTGACAGCTCGGCACAAAGTGGTGCCGAGGACAGCACCGTGGAGGCGGACTGTTTTCAGAATTATAGTCTTATCCTTTCATTTTTTAAGAATGTACGTGAAGTTGGTCTTTTGTTATTTTTGGTCTTGTTTGTTCCAAAGATAATACTGTCATTCTGCATTCCCTCTCACAAAAGAAGGAAAACCAAAAATACCCAAAGCCAGCAAAGTCGCTATCAGATACGCAGACGTCAATGTATAGTTATAAGAAGAAACTAAAAATGCATTGCTTGCTAATTCATTTTTTTTCTATGTAATATTTCCCAGGCAGACTTTACTACATTCCTAAAATTCAATTTGATATACCCAGAGTAATAATGTTTGCTTTGCTTACTGTGGGGGAAAATTAAATAATCAATTCTATTAAAGCAAACTTACTTCTCAGAGATCCTGTTTTTCTCCTCTGTGAAGAGCTGTTGTGTCTTTATTTTCAACCATTTGCTTTAGGTCACGAGTTACATACTCAGGCATTTCGTACTGGTTTGCATACGTAGGAATTACACAGGGACATTTTTAAACAGGTCCTTTCCCACATTTTCTAACTAGCGCAGGTCGGCGTGTAGGCATTTCTGCTGTTAAGATTCTTAGGCTGCGAGCCGTGGGTTAGGACAGGGTCGGCTCGCCCTGGCGGCCTGGCCCTGAGGCCCGGCTGGCGCAGTCAGACTGTTTCTTTAACATTGCAAATCCTGTCTTAAGCCACAGATCACCAATAACCTGTCCTTGAGCAGATGTTAATCTCCTGTATTATTCTGGGAAACATGAGGAAGGGTCTTGGGCCCACCTGCATGCCTGCGATCCTAGGGTCCCAATGTTTTGTATCAAAAAAGTACACAGGGCTCGGGAGAACTCAGCCCTTGTTTTTAATTCTAGCTCTGCCACATATTAGATTGTGAGCAAATCAGCCTTCTTGGGTCCTCATCTGTAAAATGGAATAAGCAGTGCCTGCTTCACAAATGAGATAACACTCGTGAAAACCTTTGTAAGATTCCTGGCAGAAATTGACACCCATACACTTCAGCTACCAAAGAGGCCCAGGAATATCAATCAGCTTGTGATCGCTTCTGTATCCCAAGACGGAAACAGACATCACTAATAGATCATGATCCGCTTTTCCTTCTGGACCTGGAGTAGACCTCATAATTAGGTCAAATAACAATTTTTATCTTGGGAGAAAAGACAATTCCTGGAAGGCGTTTGTCGCAAAGCTGCTAATGTGCAGAAACAACGCTGCGGACCTCCTCAGCAGCAGGAGAGATCCAATGAGACTTGACGAGCTTTTCTTATTTAGGATCCCAGTAGGATGCTATCAGGAAGGGCTTTGAAAAGTTTTCTCTAGGGAGTTTTGGGGCTATGGCAACAACAATGAGAATAATGCCTTACATTTTGAATAGTGCTTTATAGTTTTCACATCACTTTCATGCACATTTTTTAACTTCATCTTCATAGCAGCCCTGCCTGGCAAAGCAGAGTGGGCATTACCAACAGAAAAATAGCAATTTTTATCAAAATGAAAAGACCTCTAAGGATTTTGTCCAACCTCTTCATTTAATAGATGAAGAAACTGAGCCCTGTGAGGGTGACTTATTCTAGAAAATATGCTTAAACCTCAGATATTCAGATTTGACTTCTTGGTATCTACCACCCTGCGTGCTGATCAAATGCTTAATAAAGGCTAGTAGTGAGCTGACGTTGTGGGAAAGTCTAACTTAAGCTGGCTTCATGATACAGTGGGCCACAGAGAAGAAACGATCATGATTTCTTGGATTTGGGGAGACGGAGTGAGCGTTTCCTCTGAATGAGTTCTTTCCTTCATTTCTTTGATATCAAATTCTTTCTATAGAGCAGCAGTATTCTCTGCAGAGGAAGCACTCTAGGGAAGTACAGAATTAAAAGATTTCAGGAGATAATGGAATATCTGCAAGTGAGATGATTAAAGGACAATTGGTTAAAATGTGCAGGGGGGCCATGATTACAGCATTAGGAATTTAGTAAAGGAGGCACTGTGTCCTATGGCATGGGATTTTAACCAAGTGCAGAAGAATGCTAGCTGTATTATTTAACAAAAAGTATACTAGTACTTCACTACATATTATACATAGCTTAAAAATGTTGATTCATTTAATTATCACACCACCTTAATGTGTTACCTTTTAGCCTCTGTGACAAACTATCAGAGAAGAGCAACTTAATAGTGCATTTCAGCTCACAGTTTTAGACGTTTCGATCCATGATCAGCTGGATCATTACTGTTTTTGAGTCCAAGCAACTCATTGTCCATAATCTTAGCCATTGTGCTCTACTATCTGGCTGGGCATATGGAATTTAGAAGGCAAAGGAGTATGCAAAGTGAAGGCACACAAAAGCAGGAAGACGCTACTACATTATGTCTCAGTCTCTCTCTCTGCTGCTATTACAGAATACTGCAGACTTGGTCATTTGTGAAAAACACAGATTGATTGTCTTCACAGTTCTGGAAGCGGGGAAGACAATGGTCAAAGCTCTCACAGTCTCAGGTGTCTGGTGAGGGCTGTTGTCTGTGTTCAAGATGAGGCTTTCCCACCATATCCACCAGGAAGAGAGCAAAAGGACAGCTGAATGAACATAGCCTTTTACAAGGAGGCTCTTTTACAAGGGCCTTAACCCCATTCACAAGAGGAGTTTGCGTAGCCTCATCACCTCCTAAGTCATCTCTGCATGTCGCAATGTCATCATCTTGGCTGTTAAGAGTTGACACCGGGGCTTAGAGGCGATACATTCAAACCATGTCACTATAGGCGCAGTGTATTCAAGAAGGCAGTGATATAGCTCTTAGTAGAAAGAGGTAGATGTTGGTTCCTGTTATGGTCAGGATTCAACATACTCCCCCAAAGCGCTCCTTGTGTGGAAGGCTGCCCTGCAAAAGGACCTTGGGAGGCAGTTGGATCTTGAGGGCTTTGACTGTATCTGTGGCTTAACCCACTGATGAGATCGTGATTTGATGGCCTTATCAGGAGGTGATTGGAATGAACTAAGGCCTGCATGAATGAAATGAGCCATAGAGGCTTGGCCTTAGGGGCTCTGTGTTGTCCCTGGTCACTTCCTGTCTGGCTATCTTGCTCTTTCTGCTTCTTGGCTACAACGAGGTGAGAAGCTTTGCTTCTCCATGAACTTCTGTCATGAAACCTCTGCCTTGCTCCATGCATAAAAGCAAAGGCACCCGCCAGCCATAGGCTCAACCCCTTGAAATTGTGAGCCAGAGTGTATCTTTCTTCCTTTAAATGTTTTTTTTTTTTTTTTTTTCGGAACCAGGGATTGAACTCAGGCCCTTGTGCTTGCCAGGGAAGCACTTATTCCACTGAGCCATCTCCCTGGCTCCTCTTCCTTTAAATGTTATTCTCATATATTTCATTATAATTACCCAAAGCTGACCACTGCAATTCCCTTTTCCTTGAGTATAAATTGAATTTGCTTCTAATAGATGATAACAGATGTTATATACTTGCTGCTTCCAAAACTAGGAAGTCACTAATCCAAAGGCATTGTGGCTTCCTCCTCCTCTTTCCTTCTTTCCCAGGCCTCTCACCTGGGGGAAAGCCAGCTTCCATGTGATGAGAACTGTCAAGGAGCCCTACGGAAGTGGCGATCTGAGGTTACCCACCAACAGCTATGTGAGAGCAGCCTTAGAAGTAGATGGCCCCACCCCAGTCAGTCCTGGAGATGACCATCAGCAGGCCTGACTGACAGTTTTGCTGCATCCTTATTTTAATCGCTGAGCTTCTGAATCTCTGACTCACAGACACTGGACAATAACACTTTCTTGGTATTTTAAGTTGCCAGTGTTCAGGATAACTTCCTATACACCACTAATTGCTTTGTTAACTTGCTATGCTGAGGAATATTAAACCTAACACTGTGCCTAATATGGAGAACAATGTGCTCTAAATTGAATTGTAGATGCTAGAAGTTGCAGGAGGCTTTGCACAGGTGAAAAACACGGTAAGAATAGTGCTTCAGGAAGATCAATGCACAGCGCTCGAGCAAGGTGACTTGGGTTGAGGGCAGTGTGTGGGGGAGAGAGATTGCAGACCTTGGGCCCAGTCTGTAAAGGTTTGGTCCAGGTTTAGGTTTAGGGTGAAGAGAAAGAACAGAGTGAAGGTGAATTTTAGGGAGGCTGCGATCTTGTGGTCTTTCTTTCCAGCTGAAAACATGGAGGCATCTATAGTCGCTGATGCGTATTAGGCACACAGTACCTACAGAATGAATGAATATGTGGATGGGTGAGTGAATTAAACATATGTAAATATGGCGCCACAGAAAACTTTGCTTCTACTTTTTGTTTGGAAAGGAAAACTCTCCAAATATGATCTAGGTAATGTCGGAAGATTTCAGTTACCTCCAACTCTATTTTCAGTGTCTGTGATCCTGACTGGGGCCGGCCTGTTTTCAAAGCCCAGTGTTGTTCTGAAGCTGATTTTAAAACTCCTTTTCTTTTCACATCATTCTTCATGCCACAAACATTTATTGAGCATCTATGATTTGCTTGGCAAGTGATGGGCCCTAGGGGGAGAAGATGAGTGAGGGATGATCCTGCAGTGCTGCAGCATTTCTTCCTCTGCTTTTATCTCTAGGCACCTCAGAAGTTTATTTTTGAAATAAAGATTCATTTTCTTAGTGGAATTCTTAAGTGAGGAGCGACGAGATGAATTTGGGCTTTTAGGAGCTGATTTTAGAACTTGTGGATGACTTAGACTGTTTCCTGCTCACCCTTGCTGATATGCCCTATTAATATTCAAAAGCTGTCACTTTATTTTATCTTTGTTCTCTAGTAGACTAGACTGCCGGCTGAGAGAACCTGGTTTGTCTGGTTTAGTCTTGTCACATTGGGGAGTAGGACAAAAAGAGACACAGCTCAAGGTTGTTAGCTTTTTTTTTTCTCTTTAAATTTAGGGGAGTTTTTGCACATGTCTCTTGGCATTGCACTTTATTTAATTAACTTTTCCCTATTTCTGGAGTAAATAAAATACAATATATTTAGGAAACATTCCAGACCTGAGCAAGGCCTGCTGTGAGTAGAGAGTTTCTAGGTGATACAGTGTGGATTTGAGGAAAGCTGAGAAAAGCCACCAGGAATAGTAATTGTGTACTAATGGCAAAGTTTCCTCCTTTAACTTCCCAGTGAGAAGGATTCTGATGTGTCCTTGGGCTTGCAGAATCAAGCAGAATAGTGTATTAGTGACAATCACTCTTCACAAGGGTTGGGGACCTGCAGATCTGTATATGAGTAGTTGTTAAAAGTCAGGGTCTCAGCTTAGGTATTCAGTACAAGGAAGTAGATTTAGGTAGGCCAAACAAATTTCATTTTTCTTGAGTAATCTTTTCTTCTCTTTCTTATTGTTCTCTCATTGTTGCCTTCTTTCCTTTTCTCTCCCACTGCCCTCTTCTTTATTCTCATGATGCTTTGCCTTTCTTCTTCCTTTGGTCTGCCTATGTCTTTCTCTACTGATGGGCAGTCCCCCCTCACACCCTCCATTCTCCCACCTTAGATGTCCATGACTCCTCCCTGCTCACCTCGTACCACTCAGATCTGCCTGGTAGTCAGGGTGGTGGGGAAGTCAGTGGTCTTAAACCCTTTCCAGCCTTCCCTTTGCCTCTGAGCCCTCTGGCCTTCTTGGCAGGGGGACAGAGGCCTAGAAAGGCCGCAAGACTAAAGCCATGGCCACGTACGTGGCCAAGAGGGGACACTCTGGATAAGGAGGCCCCTCGGTGCTACTTATTGTCTCCCTTGGGTGTCTTTTTTGTTTATCTCATCAGAATTAAATTCACTCAAAGATTCAAAGGAGAAGATACCTGAAAATGTGCCTCCATTTGATTCCAAAGGACAAATTGGTGTCACTTGAGTTGTCCTTCCCCTTGTGTCAAGGCAGGCGCACTCGCGGCCGCGCCTTCTGACAGAGGAGGGCACAACTATTATAATGCTGTCTCTTTCCTCCCTTTCCCCATCCGATCACTACATTCTACTCTTAAATATTTAGCTTTCTTTTATTCAACCTTTAAGGTTACTATATTGGTACAGAAGGGAGGGGCGAGACAGTCTGTTTCTCTTCACAGTTGATATTCATCTGTCTGCCTAAAATGATTTCTTTCTTTCTTTCTTTCTTTTTTTTTTGTCATTTACACCATTTTGGCTTGTGGGTGTAAAGGATGTGTGTGTGTATGTTTTTAACCTCTAAGCACATTGAAAGTCTTTAGTGCGCGCGTTAGACAGGAGACTGATAGGATAATGATGATGGGATGTTAAATGCTATCTATGTAAATCAGCTCCATCAATGGGTACAAGATTCAGCTACTTTAGGTCTTTTTTTTTTTTGACATACATTTCATTTTTTAAAAAGGAGAATAATCTCGGATTGTTATTAAGCTACTTTAGAAGAATCTTTGCGTTCCCAGACACATTGCTATTTTACATAAAGTCATATTAAATTTTGGTATGATGTACAACATCATTTTCTCCTAAATGCTGCTTTTAACCTTCAAGTATTTTTTTAAGTGTTTAGTGGAAGATTAGTTTCTGGTAATCAGATCCTGATTGGGAAATAGGAAGAAATGGAAGTCTTAACATGGTCTCTTCTCTGTTGGCGAGGGAATGAGTATTTCTCCACTTACTAGAATGGTGGCCATCAGTTGGGTGGATTACAAGAATGCATATATTCTGAGGTGATGAAGAACATCTCCAGCTCATCTTTGGGTTCTAGAACAAAGCCAGGAAGAGCCAACCTGTGATAGGAATATGCTAGTACAAAGACATTAGAGTGGTTGTCAGGCTGAAGATTGCAAGTGTGATTATAGACTAGAATATTCAGGACGCAAAAGGGCCCAAGAGTGGCTGGGAGCAAGGACTACAAGAGGCAGCAGTTTCCCCCTTCCCTCCTTTCTTTCCCATTTCTTCTTCCTATTTTATCTCCCTCTCTGTCTCATTTCTGTCTCTTTCACCTCTGTCTTCCTTTGTATCTCTTTTTCCATCTCTCCTGTCTTTTTCCTCGTGACTCTGTGTCTTATCTACCCCATCTCCCCCTGCATTCCTTTCTTTTCACCTTTTTTTCTTCTCTCCAGTGACTCTTGTGCATTTATTTTACATCTCTCTCTTTTCATTCCACCATTACTCTTTTTCTTTATAAATTATCTTCCAGATTTCCTTCTTCATTTTTCTCCAAATTATTTTCCTCTCTCTTGATTCCATATCTTTTCCAACCTCTTGACTTTCTAACAAAGGACTATGTAGGAGCTGTACTCATTCTCAGCTTGGTGATGCTAGAGGAAAGAGTGCTTTCCTTGCTGGACTCCCGTTTTATATAAATTTCAGTGGCTCTTTCTCTCTCTCCCCCTTTCTCTGCTCTGGTTCTATGGTATATTTTGGTATGGGTATGGAACAGTTACACTTCTTGCTGGTGAGTATAGTTGGCCTTTTTCTCTTTCGTCTTTGTCTCTAATGTCTTGTACATTGCTATGAGAAAGATAACACAGGGACACAGAGCACTGCAGTGAGAAATTCCAGGAAGTGGTGTGAAGCCTCATGATGGGTTGGGCTGGTTTACTGAAGGCAAAATGGAGACTATCATAAAATTTGGGCAAGAAAAGCAGAATGGTGAAGCTAGGAGGCTACTGATGCTGCCTTTTGCTTTCTTCACACTAGTTTGGAGGTGAATGTCCTTTCCTTGGAGTGAACATGCCAGGATTTGGGAAGGTGGCTGGTGACAATGACAAGAACATATCTAGTTGGGATGGAAGCATTTGGCTCCACACATTTGCTTCCAAATACTTTAAAGGTGCCAGCCTAAAAATTCCACTGAGGCCAGTTCAATTTCTCCCTAACACAGGGAGCCAGGAGCCAGGAGACCCCAACCTCCCAGCCCCTCCCCGCTTGCTTGTGGAAGAGGTCATGGGCCACAGGGGAGCCTGGGATCTGCAGGGAGGTGCTGCAGGCTCGATTTCCCTCCCCAGGCTGTTACAGCAGATTTTGGCTGAGCCTGTGTCTCGAGTTGCCCATTTTGGATCTGGCTGGCGACTCTTCTGGGCAAGTTTTGTGCTTCTGCCTGCTTGTGCTAGAATGTGACACACGGACCCAGCAGTCAGCCAGGTGCCAACCATGTAATCCGATGCCATATGTTCCCAAGTCAGGGGAGGAGAGAGCAGATTTTTTTTTTCCATTTTGGAAGTAGGTTAATTACATTCATCTACATTTTCAGCTCTAGGGGTCACAGCTGCTAAATTATTCCTGACATATTTAGGTGGTCATTTATTACCAAAATGATTAAGTGTGAATTTTGCCATATACAGAATGGTTCAACGAGTATTTTCCTAGAATGAGACCATGACTCAAAAAGATGTTCCTCACTGGCATTTTTAAAAAATGGATTTAAAGTATTATTAGGAGGGAAAATTGTGCTGCTTGTTTTATTACCATCTTCTCTGCCCAGATGTTCATTTGTTTGTGATATCTACCAGTTTCCAGTGAATATTGATGGATGGAGCCAGCTGTGTCATTTCCCTGCTGCTTTTTGTTCTTCAAGTTTACACATAAAACACATTTTTGATTCAAAAATGAAGTCTGATTCATGGCATTCAAGCAATGCAAAGGAATGGCAGTCTTTCACATGGCTAATATTTATGGAAGGTTTGCACAGTGCCAAGAAAGCGCTGAGACGTTTACGTGTAGTTCATTATTCAGTCCTTGAACAATTCCAGGGGCAGGGCTTTTGCCATCCCTGTTCTACAGCTGAGAACTTGAATGGACCAGTAATTATCTTCCAGTAGTTCTTCCAGAGTGGCTCTTACCCTTCACCCCGCGGTGTGCCCCAGGGGTTAACCAATGTGGCCCACCTCCACGACCTGCCTGCCCTTTGGCTTATTTCAGGTTCGAGCAGTGAGAATACTGGGTAAGGAGACTAGAGAGCTAAAATGAGGGGAATAACCTTGAACTGCAACTAGATTAGACAGTTTGGGTTGCAAATTCAAACCCAAGCTTGCCAGTTATGTTCTCTGGGCAAGCTGCTCCGTATCTCTGATCCTCATAATTTTGTCAGAGAAATAGGGACGGTTCTATTTCCTGGGTAATGGCAAAGAGAATTAAATTAAATAATGCATATGAAAACAGGTAGCTAAATTCATCATAAAGGTGTATCTTTCTTTTCTTTTGCATTTTGCAAGTATTTGTGGGCCTGTCATTTGTCTGTCCCGGTCCAATTCTCCTCAGTTCACCTAGGAGGTCACTTGTCTTCACGGTCTGGGATACTTCTGTGTCTCCCAGAGGGAATGGGCTTCACCCTCGAGGAGGAGCAGGGTGAGAATGCCGACTTCCAACACATCTCAGTGTTTACATTTTTTAAAAAATGCAAATTGTTTCAGATTTCACAAAACTTTAAATTTGCCAAATGTGTTTTCTGGGTATATGGTTCACATGATTGCTCTCATTTGCTTTTCAGTCTGGAAAAATATATTAATAGATTTCCTGGTGCTGGGCTCTTTTTGCATATATAGCTATTTGGGTCTTCTTAGTATTTGCTGTTGCATCATTATTTGCAAGTGATACTGGTGTGTAGCTTTTTGTTAAATGCCATCTTTACCAGGTAGAATTCTTTGACTAGTCTCAAAAAGAATTGGGAAAAATTCCTCCTTTTATTCTGTGGAGAATTGTAGTAGACTTGAGATTATTTCTTTTTTGAAGGCTTAGTACTGCTTCTGTATGAAATAGTTTAGGCTTTTGGGGGTTTTGCAATTTTTGTTTTTCTTGCTTGACTGCTTAAAGAACAGTCTTTGATAATTTTCTCTGTTCTTTTTCCTGGGAAAGATGTTCAAATCTCTCTAGCTGGAATTGGTTTTGTAAAATGCACGTTCTTAAAGTTCTGCATTTATTTAGTTTTTAATATTCATTGCATAGGATTTCACGCAGTGTTTGCTAATGATGTCTTCAATTTTCAGTTTCAATGGCATTTTAACCTTTGATTGTTCTTACGCTATGCATTTGTGTTTTTCTCCTATTTTTTTCCTAGATTATGTGAATTAATAGTTGGTCTATTCTGTTGATTTCTTTAAAATGCCAGTTCTTGAACTTATTACTTCTGTTTTGCTTTTATAGAGCCTTAGGTTTTGCAACTTATGTCCTTAATTGCCCTTTGTTGTGGTTTTATTTTGTTATTCTTTTCCAACATTTGATTTGGTTGTATCTTTTGATTCTTTCATTTTTCTCTCTGCTTTAGTAGAATACAATGAATTTTGAGCATGGTTTCTAAAATATATTTTTGAAATTACATACTAAATTTTTATACATATTTGAGTCTATTCATGTTATACCTAATTGGTATCATTTATCTGTCCATGTATTTTATTAAGGGTCAATTTTCTTTTTTTGGTTTGCTTTAGCTTTTTAACATACTTAATATATAATATACATGATAAGACAAACCACTCTGTTATTTTATTTTTCTAAAAAAATTATTTATTCACTTTTTGATACAGAGTCTCACTACATAGTTCAGACTCATAGTGATCCTCCTGTCTCAGCCTCCCCAGCACTGGGATTACAGGCGTGTGCCACCATACCTGGTTTCGGTGGCCGGCAGGGCATACAATATATGGAGATATAACTCGGGTCGTTGTGCTTGCCAGACAGGTGCTTAGACCACTAAGCAATCTCTCCAGCCTACTCTTTGTTATTGTCTCCCCCTAATTTTAATTGTTGAGTAGTTTATCTACAATGACATTAAAATCACTTGTCAAATTATATTGAGGTTGCATTCATTTGTTAGATTTATTGGAGTAAAGGAACATCTTTATAATGTGGCATTTTCTTGCCCCAGAGCAAATTATGGCTCTATATTGTTCACAAGTCTCTATAATTTTATTGATGTATATGTATACATCCCATTAGTTTTTGTGGATTTGCTCTAAGTTTTAGGTGGCAGTATTAGGGACAATTTCTTTTTCTCTCTTCTTCCTTCTCCTCCTTCTTTGCAAAGGTAAATTGGAACTGTCCTCTCTATATTCTCTAAGTAGTTATTATTATTATTTTTTTTTTGTGGAACCGGGGATTAAACTCAGGACCCTGTGCTTGCCAGGCAAGCGTTTATTCAACTGAGCTATCTCCCTGGCCCTAAGTAGTTATTGTTAGTTTACAAGAATGGTACAAATTTTTGTGTATTGCTTGTGCATCTAGTCACACTATTAAACAGTTTTATTGTTTCTCTGATGTTTTTCTTATTAGTGCATAATTATATGCAAACAATGATAAAAGTACATTTCATTTTTTTTTCAGTAGTAATAGCTATTGTTTTGTGGGTATTCTTCATTTCCGGCTGGTCCATTTAGGAGGATATCAAATAACAAATGTAAAATCACAGCATCTTATCATTGACTTTAGTAGAGCTCTCGCTGATGTTTTCCTACTTACCCTGATTCTCAATTTCAAAGATTAAGCCTACCCTTGTTAAAAAAGTAAGTTATTATTTTTTAAGTTAAAGATCATTTTATCTTTCTTGGCTACTTTTTGTCAATTTTGTTGGTAGCCATATTTTTCCTTTTTGAACATATAAGATGATGAATTTCATTAATGGATTTTATAAGATTGAAATAGTTTTGAATTTCTGGAATGAATATATATATATATATATATATACACACACATAACGTACTGTTGGATTTGCATTGTTAACATTTTATTTAGAGATTTTTATACTAATAACTTTTAAAATAATTTTATTGAGAAACAAATAGCAATGAGACAGTTTCAAAACTGATTACTAGCACAGTTTCAATAATTAATACATTGCATATTGTTGTCTTTTTAGTAGTTATTCATAGTACAAGATGCAGACATGATATCCTGTCCACAAACACTATTAGAGCATTTCTTTCTATTCATTGAATTAAGAGAAAGTAGCTGCATATGTATCCTAACTATTTTGAATAAATACAAAATGGTCCTTCATCTGTATCCCCCTTTTTTGTTTAGTTTTGTCAGAGAAGGGTATTCCATTGTCATTTAAATATTGTAGGTGCCTGAATTCAGCAAAATGTTTCAATATAGTCCAGTAGTTCACACTAGTACTGGGTTTTCCATAGGACTGGCAATGTCAGAATTTGTTGACTTGAGCCTTTTACAGCTCAGCATATTATTATGGCTTTACTTTTTTTTTCATTATTAACTTTATTGAAAATCAATAATAATTATTTTTCCCCATAATTTTATTGATAAACAAATAGTAATGAGACAGTTTCAAATAAAACTGGTAGAACAGTTTCAATAATTCACACATTGCATACATTCTTCCTAGTGGTTAATTGCTGTACAAGATGCGGACATGACATCTTATTTACAAACTCCATTAGAACAAATCACTCTATTCATTACGAGAATGTAACTATATATCTATCCTAACCACTTTGAATACACAGATACAAAATGGACATTCATCTTTATATCCTTTTTTTTGTTAAGTTCTGTTATTTGAATATTATCGGTGTGTAAACTCAGTAAAATATTCTAAAAGAGTCCAGTAGCCCATAATAGTATTGGGTCTTCTGCTTGACTGGCAATGTCAGAAATTGTTGACCTGAGTCCCCCACAGCTCAACATAACACCATGGCTTTACTTCTTATACTTCGTTTTTATACTTTTCTGCTGGATGGTTAAGACCAAGGTAAAGCAGGACCTATGCAACAAGAGTTGTAGCTTTTGGATCTGATAAGGTCAGTGAAATCCCCTCAGGATTCATCCTGAGATCCTGTACCTCAGATTGTAGAACCTTTGTCAGTGTCAGCCATGTGGATGAGTCATGGCCATTGCTTGCCCATAATCTTCTTGATCAGAAAATTTGGGACATAACTGAGTTACATGTTTATACTAATAATTTAAAAATTAAGTTGGCCTATACTTTTCAATGTTTGTATTTTTAGTATGAATTTATTCTTAATGAATTTCTGATAGTTTGTCATGTGAATGTGTTACAAATTAATGCCCCAAATTGTTCCTTTATATAGATATTAAACAACACTTTTTCTATTTTTTTTACTTCTATAAATAAAGATACAACAAATACTTTTGTTAAACTCTCCTCTTCCTTAGGTCTCAATTCATTGACCATATCCTAAGAGAACTCTACCAAAATCTTTCTGTGCATAAATACTTCCCTTAGAGGCAAATACCTCTTCTTTACAATGACTTCTTATCCCTAGTATTTGGATCATGTTTGCATGACAGATATTTGTCTTCTCTACTAGATGCTAAATACCCCGAAGTTGGGGATCATGTCTCACATTGCTGTTTCTGTATCAGGAACCTTGACAAGTGGCCCATAGTATGTACTCGATAAATATTTGTAGGGTACCTATCGTCACCTTTCTATGTGTACTTAATTCTAAGAGGCTAAGGCCCATCACATGAAAGAATCCCCCCCTCTTGTTAGTTGGAACCAATTAAACAATTTCATAATTCAGAAAGATGAATTTGGTTGGAATTGGAATAGCGTACAGGGGGAAGATAGAAGACATTTGAAAGGCTAAGATGTATTGAAGAGGAGACAGAGGCCTGGACCTGGTAATAAAGGGAGTATAGAGCTTTGGAGAAGGGATTTTTCATGTGAAATGTTAGATAGTGGAAAGTTTATATATAACTCCAAGGTCTTCAGCAATATCTATTCAGTTCAGCAAATGCTTAGTCTGAAGATATTTCTTATGAAAACAATATCTGTGGGGATAAAATGGAGCTATTCAACAAATACAAAGATACTGTCATCTGAGTTTCACCAAGATTAAATTTAACAGAAATTTAAAAAACATAATAGTTAGCCAAGTATAAGTTTAGGGGAGACTTGGCTTGACAACTCTTTCTTTAAAAACATGAAAGCAATTATCTGGGTAAAATTGACATGAGTCAATTTTGTGTGATTAATATTAAAAGTTAAAAAAATGAATGTAGTAATGAATAGGTGTGTAGCATCTTGTTCAAGCTGGAATCATAGTTCAACTTCTCCCTTTTGATCACACCATGCTTAAAAGATTCTTTCTAGTTATTTAATTTAATTTTCAACAAATTCAGTAGCATCATCCATCATATACTACTTAATGAGCAAAGAAATGGGAAACTATAGGCCAGCAGTAATGTTTGAGGCAATTGGTGATATTTGGTCTGAAAGAAGGGTACTTCTTAGCTATCCTGTTATGCTAAAAGAATGTAGTGGTAAAGACAGACAGGTGCTGGGTTCTCTGGTCTGTAACATGCAAATTTGGAATGATTTTAGTGTAAAAGATGTAGATTCAGCATATGGAAAAACTTATGATTGAACTGTAATGTGCTTCTGTGAGAGGAGAAAGCCTTCTGGCTTTATGAATTCTCACTGAGGCTAAATAACTATGTTTACAAAAGACTGCAGAGGAGATTTCTGCATTGGGTGGGCCAAATGACATGACTTACTCAATGTTTTCCGACACAGTGAAATGGCTGACTTACTCATTTTTATTTGATGACTCATTTATTATCTGCTTTACCCCAAAATCTGGATAAGGATTAAGTTTTTCTTGTTGATACTCTACTACCAGGGTGCTGCAAATACGTTTGTGCATAATAGGTGCTCAGAAACTGCAAGGTAAATTGAAATATATGATGACCCTACTGGGTAATATAGAGCAGTGGAGCAGTTTAGCCAGTAGAGTGGAGAAAGTTAATCAAGGGGACAAGATCAGTTGATTTTGTCACTCCCTGGGTCCTCCTCTTAATGTGTGAGGTATTGGGCCAGCAGAAAACCCAGTAGTATTGCCCATTTTTAAGATCTATTTCTACTTTTCTATTGATGAGTTGATAGAAATGCAGTGTGGTAGAGTTAGCTAGGAGCTGACTTCCTGGAGTCAGGCTGCCAAGTGTGTCAAGTGACTTGGAAATTACTTAATCTTTCCATATTGTTTCATTTTCCATAGAATTAACAAAAAGTACTGCTATCTTTATGTGGTTGCTCTGGGTATCAAATTTGTATGTGTGCAAGCATGTGTGTGTGTGTGTGTGTGTGTGTGTGTGTGTGTTACACACAAGGCTGATCAAAAAATGTGATGTTTAAATTTTAAAAAAATTATTGCACTAAAGACACATTGCTGTCCATCCCCAAGTACTCCCCTTAGCCTTGAAGACACTTATCCTATGGTTCTTTCGTTTTGTGAATCAGTTCTAGAAGACTTCTTTCATGTCTTTAAGAAGAACAATCAAAAATGTGATAAAATCTGCTGTCAAGTGTCTGTCATCCAAAGATAGGCAGGTTCATAAAAACAGGACAATATTTCCTCATCTATTTTGTTGACCACATCTGGCACTGTAAAACTTTAGACTCTTTTCCATAGTCAAAATGACCATGAAAAGTACATGTTTTGAACTGATTCAGGACACCAGGGCGGCCATGGCAGTGCAAATAAAGAATTAAACTTCCAAAACTGAAATATGATGGAATAAATGTGCTTAGAGAGAGGGGGAGGGAGGAAGAGAGGGAAGGATGGAGGGGGAGAGAGAGAGAGAGAGAGAGAGAGAGAGAGAGAGAGAGAGAGAGAGAGAGAG
>NW_004524605.1:14239101-14249056 GCF_000260255.1 Octodon degus
CAGACAGAGAGACAGAGACAGAGAGACAGAGAGAGACAGACAGAGGGATATATTGTGAGATATATTAATGGCAATATGTCTTCTACAGAAAATATTTTAAAAATTTAAATACACTCTTTCTTAATTACACCTTCATGTGTGAGTACATCCAGCCTTTTTTTACCTGTGGATTCTATACCTGAAGATTCAATTAACTTCAGATAGAAAATACTTTTTTTTTCTTGTTATTGCCAAACAAAATAGAACAATATTTTCGTAGCATTTGTAGACCCAGGGCCTTTCCTGTGTTAGACAAGCCCTCTACCACTGAACTGTATCCTTAGCCCCTAGCATTGCCATTGTATTCAGTGTTTTAAGTAAATGAAAGATGATTAAAATTATACTGGTCATGTGTGGAAAACCATGCCATTTTATATAAGGGACTTGAGTATCACACACACTGTGGTATCTGCAGCAGATGTCTTGGAACTAACACCTCTTGGCTATTGATGCCCGTGTGAGTGTAAGTAAAAAATAAACTGCTATTATAGTTTATGTAATTTTTATATTAAGATTTTTGAAAAAATAGGACATGCATAGAATTGTGAGTGCTATTCATGAGAATCATTATGTGTGCTCACAAAGGTACCTTCTTGCGTCCTTATGTACCACCACTCATGTCAGTGAGAGAAGGAGGCCACAGAGGTTGAGGCTGGGTTCCAGCGTTGCCACACACCAGGATCTCAGGCAGGTCATTCTCCTTTCCTGAGCATAACATGGGCTGAATATTATCCCTGACCTTTGTCCAGTGTGTTTTAAGCATAATATGAAGTAAAATACTTGGTAGAGTCTTTCAAACTATATGGAATAAAGCTGCATACCTCTAGCTTTATTATCATTCATGCTTTGGCGCGCGCGTGCACACACACGTACGCGCGCGCGCGCACACACACACACACACACACACACACTCTTTGTAGTGAGACCTGCTGTTAGGGTGCTGGGAATGGATTTTCCTGTCCTTCCAGTTTAGCTTCTCTCCTTCTCATAATTCCTTGCTGGGAGGAAGAAAGGAAGTGCCCTTCCTTTGTGCTTTAAAGCTGATCACGATGCTCTGGTGCAAGGTCTTAGATCTGAAAGAGAAATTGCTATTTTGATTTCCACCCTGTTCCTTCTACAGTTTCTTTTTCTATCCCTTTTGAATTTCCCTAGTTCTCCTGTGGCACAAAGTGAGTCAGAATGGCAAATGAAACATGCAGAAGACATAAATTCTAGGCATAAAATATATATCAAATATACATCTATCAATTGGCTTTATGCTATCTGAGCTGCCCCCAGGGTGTCAGTGGATCAGGTGAATGGATTTCTGCCACTGTGGGTAATTCCATAAGGTAATAGGGCAGGCCTTAATGCAGTGGAGAGGCAATATTCTCCCAGTTATATATCATGGTTTAAAAGGGGGATTTGTATATTTTGATTTTGTGAGTCAATGAAGTTGAGTCCCCAAGGCATTCTTGGAGCTCAGCCTCTCTGCGGCTGTGGAAAGGAGCTGGCTCACAGCCAGGAGCATGGCTGAGGAAAATGAAGCCACCTAGGCTCCAGAGGCCCAGTCCACAGAGGTTCAGTCTTTCAGCCTCTGAGAAAGCTCAGGGTAGAGAAAATTACCATATAAATATTATATGTTTTTTTCCACTTAATTGCCCAAGTTAACTACTATACCAAATAACGGGTCTGTCTAATCAATGAGAAAAAGAATTCAAGCTACTTGATTGACTGACAACACCCAACCAAATGGCTAGTCAATTATCTCTGCTAATTGTGGTGATATAGTTCTGTGATGATACAGTAATAGGAAGGGGGGAGAGGGAGAGAGAGACACAGAAAGAGATAAAGAGAGAGAGAGACAGACAGACAGACAGAGATTAGACATAGCTGATATTCGTTGAACTAATGTTTTATTTTCCTGGTATTATGCTTAGCTCTTTTCATGCAGGATCTCATTTACTCCTGTCTACATTCTATCAGGAACTATAATTAGCATTCAGATTTTATGGTTAAGGAAACAAAGACATAGAGAGGTTGGGCAATTTGCCCAAGGACCACCAGGTTACCAGGAGAGGAGAGGAGAGGAGAGGAGAGGAGAGAAGAGGAGAGGAGAAGAAAGGAGAGGAGAAGAGAGGATTTTCCTCTTAACCACTATACTGTACTACTTCCTGAGGTGTAAAAGGTTTGTACTAATTTGGGAAATAGTTCTCTAGCTTCAGCAAGTCTGACAACTTAGGTTGAGAAAATTTAGAGGGGAAAAGTCATCGAAATATTCGTGGAAGCAAGTTAACACCCTGTGATATATTAGTGTGCTGTGGAATTCTTTCTATAGCGCTGCAAGGTTAGTGGGACATAGAGAGAAACCTGTGCTCACCTTCCTTTGGATAAAATCTGTGTTAGCAAAATCCATATTTGAATCTGAATCCAAGTAGAGTTCTTTGAGATCTGATGAGATGGCTTAGATTTAAAAGATTGTAAGAGTCCAGAAATGAGGGCCAGTGGAAAGATTCAGACTTTGATTTGATTATCGAGACTATGATTTTGTTATTGATAAATATTCCTTATTGGTGGAGTGTCCCAAGTCTAGCACACATTGTACATATATGTGGGGGTAAGCAGGATATAGCAAATAAATATCTAATGCTGTCCAACCCAATCTTCTTAACAGACCCCACCCCTTCAGCCTGTTACCTGAGGGACAAGTGACCTTAATTCCAGATTTGAAGTAAGATCAAGGTAATGTAATTACACTACCAGATGATGGATTTAATAGGGCCCATGTGACATCACAGTGGCTAGTTAGAGTTGAAGGAAAGTAAAGAAAGGAGGGAGAGAGGTTAGGACTCTAGGGACATTTTATTTTGAAGGTATATCCTAGAAAGAGATCATCTTTCTTTTTTTCTTCTGGAACTAGTTGTGTTTATACTGAGAAAATTGTATCATAGTGCTTTGAGCTGTACATTTCTTGAACACTTAATTAAAATCAGCTTATAAAAGAAGGGATTATTTTATACTTTATTACAATAGGGGGTTCTGAGGTAGGACCGTTTCCAGGGTTGGCTAATTCTAGGGCCATAAGTTTCTTTTCATCTGACAACTTATGTGTTGGTGGCAGCAGCTTCATACATGTCTACTTAGGAGCAGGGAAAAGGACAAGTTCCAGAGTTGTGGTCCTTTTATATGAATAGGAAAAGCATTCCTGGAAGGGCTGACGCTAACTTCCTCTTACATGGCCATGGCTTTGGGAGTCATGCATTTTCAGCCAACTGTAAGCAAACTGATGAAATGCCATGATTGGCTGAGATCATTAAGCCAATGGGGAGGAGTGGATGGACTACACTGATCTGTGATACATGAACAAAACTAGACTTCTCTTAGAAAGGGCACAGTATGACTTCTTGGATAGATAATCAAAACTTTTTAGCAGTTATAGTCAATGGGTTGGCAGTTTACAAGCCAGTGTGAAAGATGGCAGAGGACCTGGAAAGGTCTCTGGATTAAACTGCTAAAGCAAACCAAATGAGAAAGCTGGAAAACTATTTATAGGCCCTGTGTTATAAAGCAGAGAAGTTTCCTTATTATTAAATCTACCTGAAATTTCTCTTATTTGTGATTGTGATCATTAAATACTTTAATGATCACAAAGTACTTAATGAACCCTTTGTCTGTGAATGAATCTGGGATTTAAGTAGTGAGGCTTTCTCTGTTCCAAGGATGTCTCTCGGTTTTAAATGTTGTCATTATGAAAGTTGAGGATTAGTCAGCTTTTGCTGAATTGAGTCAGAGTTTACACTATGGAGCACATGCCAAGTTGTGAAAAGAAATCACCTTTTCTTTTATTTGTCCTGCTAATGGTTCCTTTGTAAATAACTAGTGCATGTGTATAGTGATTTGTGTTGATAGAAGTGTTTCTACAGATAACCTCTCTGGGATGGACTTGAATTGTGGAGATGGTTGGGTAAACTGGGGAAATACTTAGGTATACATTCACCAAATATTTGTTGAGAGGCCACTATGAACAGGCTGCAGCAGGCTTCAGGGATACAACAATGAAAAGGGCAGACAACATCCTCATTTCAAGAGTTTGGAAACTGATACACTACACTTATTTAATCTATATCATTAGGGATCAGAAATAAAATATTCCCAACTGATCCTCAATGAATAGAGCACTATTAGTGACAATTTTGAATTACTAAAATTATACTAATTTAATAAGTAACACTTGCAAATTATATATCCTTTACTAAGAGTAAGTGTATCAATGACATAATATTAATAAATATCTGCCATTTATTGAAGACTAATGTATGCTATGTGTTGTTCTTATTGCCTTATGTACAATGTTGTGTACTTCTTGTAATCTGTGGGATAGATGCTGTTTATTAATAATCACATGTAGATGAAAAGCCTGGACAAATTAGATGTTTTAATAAAAATGGTATAGCTAGATAAGTTGTTAACCTGGGATTTGAGCTATGGTATGGGCATGTACGGACATACACTTTATTCTTAGTTTACAGATTTGAATCTGAGGCTCAGACATTAAATGGTTCACTCTTTTATCACCAATGGAGTCCATACCTATGACTGACTCTTATAAAGATGACACGAGAGAATACACAACAAGTGAATTACCATGGTGTGTGGTATAGAAGAAACTTGCAAAGAATGCAGACTCTGATTTTCTGGTATAATTTTTGGGATTATCAGAAACTTCTGAATTTTTAAATATAATAACATTTTAAAAACTTGTATACATTGCTTCTCAATTCTCTCAATTTGAAGGCTTTTCTGTGTGTTACAAGGTAAAATTCTATAAAACAATTCAGGCTCACCCATCTAAGTTAGAAAAATCTCTGCTTCTTTCTTTCACTCTTTTGAGAAAGGCTCAGGTCAGTCCCAGAATGCCAAGATTTCTGGTCCTTGCATTCTCCATCATTTGTCAAAAGGTTGCTTACCATAAAATCCCAGGGTGCTGACATTGAAAGGGACTCTAAAGGACATGGAGTCTAATTTCTTGAAATCTGACATTCTTTGGAGTCCCCACAGAGATACATTTTGAAATTTGGAGAGATATTTTTTTTCCACTTTGATACCATGTGTGTGAAGTTTTTTAAAATTTTTTTTCAATAATTTTATTGACAGACAAATAGCAGACAGTTTCAAATCAAATTGGTAGGACAGTTTCAATAATTAACACATTGCATACTGTCTTCCTAGTGGTTATTTGCTGTACAAGATGCAGACATGACATCCTATTTGCAAATACTATTATAACAAATCCCTCTATTCATTAAAAGAATGTAACTATATATCTATCTAACCATTTTGAATATACAGATACAAAAAGGACATTCTTTTATATATCCCCTTTTTTGTTTAGTTCCGTCATTTGAATATTATAGATGTGTTAACTCAGCAAAATATTCTAAAAGAGTCCAGTAGCCCATAATAGTATTGGGTCTTCCACTTGACTGGCAATGTCAGAAATTGTTGACCTGAGTCCCCTACAGCTCAACATAACGCCATGGCTTTACTTCTTATATTTCATTTTTATACTTTTCTGTTGGATGGTTAAGACAAAGATAAAGCAGGACCTATGCAACAAGAGTTGTAGCTTTTGGGTCTGATAAGGTCAGTGAAATCCCCTTAGGATTTATCCTGAGATCCTGTACCTCAGATTGTAGATCCTTTGTCAGTGTCAGCCATGTGGATGAGACACGGCCATTGCTTGGCCAGTGTGCTCCCCGTGAAAACCTGAGAGAATGTTTTCTCTAATTTGGAGAGATATCAACTGGGCTTCTATCCCACAAAGAAAATCAAAGCAGGTTAATTATCGCATGTACAGAAAACAGCACTAATCATGCAATGGCAATTTTTTCACAAAATCAGACAATGGAAAACAGCTCGATGGACATTTACAGAGGACCACCCTGTATGAGCCCAGAAGAAAAAGAACTTTGCTGGTGCCCCAGAAGCCCTTAGTGCCTTCTTCAGACACCAACCCTTCGGAGGGGGTCATTATCCCAAACTCCGAGGCCATAATTTGCCTGTGTTTGAACATCACATAAATAGAATCACCTATCATTGCTTTCCTTTTGTGTGGTTTAATCCCGTCAACATGTGCGATTTTATGAGATTTCTGCGTGTAGTTGCTTGAGGCTAGTTTGTTCACATTCATTGTTGAGTAGTTTTATGCTGTGGAAACACATCACACTCTATTCTTTTGTTGAGTAACATTTGTGTTGTTCTCAAGTTGGGCTATTAATTACAGAGCTTCTACGGGCATCCTGAAGATGTGTTGGATGAACATTTGTTCATACCTTGGTGAGCCCAAGATCACATTACTGACTTACAAGCATTACATGCTTTTAGCTTTAATATTTATATGCAAATACTTTTCTGAGAGTGCATTTTCAGTCTAGAAGTATTCAGTTTTACTTTCTAAAGGACAGGATCTAGTGGGGACACTGTTGGCTGAAGCTCCCTCCTTTGCTCGTCCTCTACCGTTTCAGCAGTTACTGTGTGCTTGAGGTGGGACTAGCAGCAGAAGGCTCCCCAGACCATCTGAAGCCACAGAGGGATGAAATATGAATGAATAATCTCATCAGAGACCTTACATTTACACAGTGTGACAAGTGCTATAATGAAAAGGTACAAAGTGACAGACTAGTGATCTCCTCCTTTATTTATTTTTTTCTTTCTAAAGGGAAGGAAAAATTTTAAAAGCAACCTACCTTCAACTGTAATAGCCTTAATTGTGAAGCAGCTTCTAAGCTGTCAGGTTAGAACCTAATTAATCACCAAGGGTAGTATGGAATTGATGAATTGCTTTGGTGCTCTTTTACCAGTATAAATCTTTGATTTAATGATTGCTGCTCTCTGATTCATACCATGCTACCCCAGTGATCAATATGCATGATGAATGGCTGATTTTTCAAGAACCACCCACTTGGTAACGCTCCTTTACATGCATGGCGTGTAGATATATGAATTAGTACCCAAACGGATTTCTGAAAAAGAAGCAGAGGGTGAGGTAATATTAAGATTCAGGAAGAGGGGAAGAGAAAGGGGAGATGAATGGAATTTGCTCATAGAGACTGGAAATACATTTTCAGAAAAGGAAAACTAAACCATGGCAAGAGAGTATCCCTGCTCTATGTTCTTTTTTTCTTTTTTTAAAATTTTATATTTTGTGCAGGGTCTCATTAAACAGCTTAAGCTCATAGTGATCCTCCTGTTTTCAGCCTCCTCTGTGCTAGGATTACTGCTGTGCACCGTCACACCTGGACTTGGTCACTGGCGCAACATGTGGTGTGAGGGATTGAATCCTGGCCCCTGTACTTGCCTAAGCAGGTACTTAATCCACTAAGTTATCTTGCCGGCCTTTCCATGTTCTTTTTAATCAGTCAAATTCAGATGTGTGATGTTGTTTGGGTGAGACAGTGTAGACAGCTCCTCCTCAGTGTAGGATAAAAGCTGTATGTAATTTACTAGCTATGGATCTGTTTGCTTTATTCTAGAGCCCGTGTTGCTGATTGGGAAGTTGTAACTTGCAAAAGTTGGGGACAAACTGGTTTGTTTTTTTTTTTTTTTCCTTTTTTTTTTAGTGTATTTAGTACAGGGTCTACAGGGTCTCACTATAGAGATTGGACTTGTGGTGATCTTCCTGATTTCAGCCCCCCAAGCACTGGGATTATAGGCACTTGCCACCACACCCCATCTCAATTGCTGTCTTAGCACTCCCAGGGAGTGGGGGACAGTACTGCATGCTGGGGGAGAACCCTAGTCCCTTCGTCTACCTACGCAGTGAACCATTTTCTTCTGTGCTCCCTGGTTTAGCTGTGAAGTCCAGAGCTATATACTGAGTATCTTATCATAGTTCAACCCCAAGCCAGGCACTGGAAATGCATCAGTGAGAAAGCCAGGTCTTACCTCTGCTCTCTAAACATTTATTAATCAAAGGCTACAAAGGGATCCAAGCAACTTTCCAGCACATGCTGGATTTCACAGTGGTACCTTGGTTCATCAACTTCATTGGCCCCAAGATTCTGGGGAAGATGGGCCCCCTTTGCATTGGTGTGGTAATGTTCCTCACTCCACATGGAGTTCATGAATGGAAGCAAAATTTTCCCGTGTTTCTGATATGAACTGAATGACTTCATGAACAGAAGCATGCATGAAGTGTGGTGTTACTATATTAGGGAAACGCAGGAGTATTACATACATATGGGGTGTTTTGAATTCCTGGAAGCCGAAAAAATGTTGAAAGACTGCTTATTGTATCATGCTTTTCCTTGGGAAAAAATTCTCACATTCCAAATAACTTAATACATTTTATAACAAATGTGATTTAATTTCACACCCCTGAAGTACGAGCTATTTTCTTTTCACACAACAGCATTCTGAGTAAGAAGAACTCCTATTTGTTCCAAGGGAGGCTGGAAACTTCTCTGCCTGGGATTTGCTCTTTCTCAGTGTGTATATTAAGCGAGTCCTGGGAAGCCGTGGAATCTCTCCCTGCCAGGCCTAGAGGGCACATGCTGCTGAGCACACCTCTGGAGAAATCTGAGCGAGTCTGCTTCTCCTCTCCTGGGAAGGGGTTTGCTCTCCCTCTCCTGAAACTAGGGGATTCACAAAGTTATTACTGCTGTGACTTCTTCTCCCTTCTCTTAACATCTCACCCGGCAGGATTTTTGTTTTATCTAGCATCCAATAGAGCTCTGTTGAGCTGAGAGCCTCTCTCTCCCACCAATCCTCATCCAATTAATTGATAAAAAAATTAATAATTTAATTTTAGGGATGGGAGTTATACACTGTGCTCTGGGCTCCCTTTTACCAGGCAACCCAGAGACAAGCACCTGCGGGAAGAGGAAGGGACGCTTTCGATGATACGACACGTCCACATGACAAGTGGATTTTACCACTCGAGCATCTCTGAGTGGAGGGTGGGCAAAAGGAAGAGGGACACAGCACAAAATCAGTCCCTCTAGAAATCACACAGCTAAAAGGAAATTGGTGGGGAAGAATCCCATTTGTTCCCTATGTGCTTGTGGATATATATGGGACTTTTGCCAACGTACTTGTTTTAACCCCGAACTGCATACATGTGCCACAACTGCAATGATTGAAGATTATTTTAAAAGCATGAGCTCTGAATTTAGACAGTGTTTGTGAGCTGTGGGACCTTTGGCTCAATATGTTCATCTGAACATGAAACTAACCAGACAGCCTACGTTCTAGGGTCATTGTGACCATCACTGAGGAAATACTGTACATTCGCTGCACCTACAAGCTCTCAAAAGTGTGAGATAAACTAATAGCCGCTATTATTATATCTGTAGCTCACTACTGGCAATAATTTCAATAGAAGTTGAGTTGCCATTTATTACAGTGTTGGGACAGTATGTTTCTCCCTAAACCAGTTTAGGAAGGAAAGATTCTTTTACAAGGAATTTTATTTTTCAAAGCAATGATATGCCATGATCACAGTGGTTGAATAGATCAGTTTTCTAACCTCTCCAGTGTCTTGAAAACTCAGTGTATTGACACAGAAATCACACATTATTCTTAGTTATTCAATAAACCTTCTCCTAAGTACCATCTCAACCGTAATTTGAATTCTAAATTTTAATATTACTTTGTTAAATATAGTCTCCAAATGGGATGTATAATTAAAGGGCCCTTTACCTGTTTTAAATGGATCACTGATGTTTCAGTAATTGGCAGCTTTGATTGTGTTAAGATAATATGAAGATTTTAATTAAGTTCTTTTGGGCTTTATTCATGTGAGTTTCATGATATGAAGTACCATGAAGTTATAAGTTATTTGTATCTTACATCTGCTTTATAGTAAACTCATAAGTAGTTGCTTGCTTCTCTCTCTCTCTCTCTCTCTCTCTCTCTCTCTCTCTCTCTCTCTCTCTCT
>NW_004524605.1:14249156-14289262 GCF_000260255.1 Octodon degus
TTGCTTGCTTCTCTCTCTCTCTCTCTCTCTCTCTCTCTCTCTCTCTCTCTCTCTCTCTCTCTCTGTGTGTGTGTTTGGCTATACTAGGGATTGAACTCAGGTTCTTAGCACTGAGCTAGATCTCCAGAGTTTTCCTATGTTACCTGCACTGGGCTTGAACTTGGTAATCTTCCTAGCTCAGATTGTTGAGATTACAGTGTATGCAAATAAATCTGGCTTGCTTATCATTTCATCACACACACACACACACAGGCACACAGACACACACAACACACACACCCTATTCGGTGTAGCTTAGTATTAATAATGAGTAGGTACTCAATACATTTTGAAGGAAAAATAGTCAAGAGTTTGAGTGAAGAGGTGTTTGTAGGACTGGTTAAGGGGAAGGTGATCTTAAACACAAACATTTTACATCAGCCACACATAGATAATAAAATCCTTGCACACATTTTTATTTGTATATCTCTTGACCTCTGGGATGGTAGATATGTAGTAATACTGAATTGGGGCAAAGTATATACATAGTGGGCTAAAGGCAAATAAGCTGCTGTTGTTCTTAGTCTGGGCAAGCAATTGGCAATTGCTCTGAGAACTAATATTTGTGAGTGAGACTTTCCCGCTTTCTTGTGCATGGGAACAAAAGTGTTGACTATCTGTGGAAAATGGACCAACAGGACAATTCCATCTGCCCAACCCTTCACAAAGATCTCTGTAGCTTATTGGAAAAGGTCAATTGTTAATACACAATTTGAATTTCATTGTTAACTGAGTTTTACCATAGATTTGTTTTCTTTGACTCTGCTTCTACCTATGAAGAGCCTGTGGAGTACAGTTTCCTGGGTGATGATGTTTACCAAGCTCCTTGTCAAATACAGATAGCAGAGAGCTGTAGAAACATATTTGCCACCCTTCTGAACCTTAGCTTCCTCTTCCCGTTAAGCAAAATGAGGCTACAAGCTGGGTCTCATAGCTAGAGTTTTATGACACTGACTCTGGCATTGGAAGGGTAACAGCTTTACCTCCCACCTCCAAGTGATAATGTTGGGTTGTCTGGAGTTCTACAGCTGTTTATCTGGGGAACTGATAGAAGGACTTGAAGGCAGAGAGATGGATATATGGCTATTCAGTGGCATAAGATAAAGCTATGCCCTCCGTAGTTAAAGAAAAGCCTTCCCAAATTTTATAATAGAAATTATGATAAGGACAGGCTACTTTATTCATAAAGAAAAGCAGTCAAGAAAAGATAAGCGATGTGACAGCAGCTGTTTGGAATTCAGGCCCTCTGTATAGTTTCATCTCCCTGCTCTGAGAAAAGAGACAGTGTGGAATAGTTCGATGGAGGGCGAAGAAGCTACCAAATTGGACAGCAAGAGCCATGTGTATCCAGACTCACAGGAAGAACAAAGCTCACCAGCCAGTGTAGCTTTCATGACAGCTGCAAAAGCAATGGCTACATAAACTTTCTTGAGGGGGGAGAAAGGAGAATGTGAGAGACGCTCTTGCAGTAAGAAAAACATAATAAATCCAAGAGCTCCACACAGCCTGGGGGTTTTTATGACCATAGCCGGGCATGAAGAAATCACTAAACTTAACTAAAGCTGTTAATTACCTGGGTGAGATCAAAAGCCCAAGTAAGGGAATATATTTATGATGCACCTTACAGGATATGCTTCAACTTCTTTTTTTATTAATTGATTTGATTAAATAGATTTAAAGAGCCTGGGCAAAGCCTTTTAAATCATATTCCATATTGATCTAATGAAATAGTCAATAAATTTACCAACCTAGCCCCTTTCCTTTGTACGGTCTGGAGGGAAATGCTTCACTGAATAGTTATAACTCAACTCTGGCCTCGCTGTTCTTCCCACAGTGACTCATAGAGAGCAGCGGAATGCTGGGAAAATCTCTTAGGCTATTTGGGGGAGTGTTTGAATAAGTGGTTTAACACCTGTTTACGGAGTGTTCGCTGCCCTCCACGCAGCCTTGCCCACCGCCCACTGGTGTCTCATGATGCACTGGGCCGGTGCTAGCCAGGGTTAGGTGCCTTGCAAATTCTACGCATCATTTACTGCTTTACTAAGGTGCACAGCGGCATGTAACAGAGCTGAGGCGAGGCCGCAAGACTCCTGCGCTGTTCCAGAGCCTGTGATTTGTGTGCGTTTGTTCACTTAGTTCTGTGAATATTGACACAGTGAGGGTCATAAACACAGTACAATGTGCCCAGGTAAATAACAATTCTATGATGAGGATTCTTCACCTCAAAAATCTGGGCTAAGTTATGAGAAACTTCCCTGAAATGGCTTTTGTTGCTGTCCTTTTTCTTACCTTCTAGAGCAGTAAAGGGACCAAAGTAAGTGGGCTAGGGGTGCTATATGTGACTTTTTAAGACCCTGAAGTATCATGAATGTTTTTCACTGAGTATGGAATACAGAATGTTAGATGAAATAAACAGGAGACTTTTGGCCCGAGGTTGTGCTAATACTTTGAGTTCTTGCATAACAAACTGCAACCTAATTTGGTGCTTTTTAAAAACCCACAACCTACCTTAGAGGTAAGTTTTTATAATAGATAGCTGGGTCTTGGCCAATCACAAGTTGCCAGCTAATCAGAGCATGTTCAAATGTGGCAAAGGCTTAGCTGTAATCACTCAACCTATTTCAGTGTACTTCTGTCTTCTCTCTAGGAAAACTCATTGCCCACTTTGTAGAGCAGAGTTGGCCGAACCTCTTCTGATTCGGAGTGCTAGCTGATTCATGAATCATTTCTTGCTAACTAAACTTTGGTAAATTGAATTTGTCTGAAGTTTTCCTTTTCACAAGTGCAAGATTTTACACTTGTTTTCTTGTCATAATCCCAAAGGCAGGCCTAAGATCTGTTCTGGGGAGATGATTTCTTTCGCCTTTGAGTGAAAGGTCAGCATGGAGGTAACAAAATTAACTTTGAAAGTTTTGAATGTACTCATCAGAGCAGCAGTCATGTGACAAAGGGGCAAGAGCACAGTAGGTATGCATTGTGGGGAATTCTAATTATGCACTCTTAGGATGAGCATTACCTTCTTAGCTGGGACCAGGGATGCATTAGTTACCAAAGATGTCCTGGTTGCCTTCTGGCTTTCACATACTGTTTTACCATTAAGCATTGCTAAATCTTAGTGTAGTTTCATAAATTTAGTCTGACTGTGAGCCTTAGACCAGAAGTCACTTCTTGGTGACAGTGCTGGTAAGGTCTGGGTGGGTCTGGGTTCCACATTAAAATTGGCCTAAACCTGTTTCATTGTATTGGAGAAAGTGAATTTGAGTTTATGGACATAATGTCATGTCAAAGATGAAACTCCACAGGGAATTAGAAGGTTGAATTCATTCAGGGTGCAGGAGAAATCCATGTAATTGAGGTCTTTTCCCCTCCTGCTCCCTTCCCACCTCATTCTATCTTCAATTATCTGGGTAATTTGGTCCTGAGGGCATACATTCCTTTATAACTCAAATCCATTATGCAGAGAAGAGTCATCAGGAAATTACTCCGATTGCCTCCCAGACTCTGAGCCTAAGGTTTTGGAGCCCATCCGGCTGCCATTAGCCAGTACTGCTCTCGAGTTTAGGTACAAGCCTGGAGGCTGGACATCCACAGTTCCTCTCTCCATTGTTCCTCTTTGTTTTAGCAAGAGCTGTCTGCAGGGAAGCCTCATGCTGGGGCTGGCTGGCTGGCAGTGGCTTCTTTGTGCCCAAGGTTGCTGTCTCTGCCAGCTTTCCTTGGCACAGGTTGCTATGTTTATTCCTGGCCAGGGTGAGCTGCTGCCAGGCAGGCAGGCATATGCTTTTGCCTTGTCTAGCCATCTCTAGGAGCCAGGGACCCAGGCCTTTTAATTTATCTAAATCTCGGGCCGTCTGGTGGAGGGCTGGTTTTCATGTTTGTGCCCTGACAGGAGCTATCTCTGTGTCATCCCTGGTCCATGAACTGTCTCCCTTTGGACTTCTCAGACACTCAAGCCAAATGCAAACACTTTCAATGTACACTACATGACAGGACGTTTCACTATTCTGGAAAAACTCACCTATCAGGCTTTATTCTTTCTAGATTTTTGTTTTACTGGGGATACCCAGCTTTGGTTTGAGGTGTGCATGTGTGTGTGTCCTCCCTGTCCCCCAACAAAATATGACTCAGAAGACAGCAGCATAAGGAAGGGTTTGGGATTTTGGTGTCAGGAATTCACGTGTCTATTAGTTTTCCTCCCTCTGTGCATAAGAGATTTTTGTCTGTTTTATTTTCTGTTGTCCCCCTAGTGCCTTGCACAGTGGCAGGCATGAAGTAAGCGATGAATGAGCAATGCGTGTGAATGACTGAACAGGCTCAGAGTTTGCCCGCTATTAGCAGTTTTGGAGTTTACGTAAGGTTTTTTTTTTCTTTTTAATGTGTTTAGTACAGGGTCTACAGGGTCTTACTACACAGATAGACTCCACGTGATCCTCCTGTATTCAGCCTCCCAAGCGACGGGATTACAGGCATGCGCCACCACAACCAGAATCTATCACTGTCTCAGTGCTCCCTGGGGGTGGGCCCAGCCCTGCACTCCAGGGATCCAACCCCAGTCCCTGTATCTGCCTAAGCAGGTGCTTTTTTCCGCTGAGCTATCTGGCTGGCCCCTTATGCAAGATTTTTTAACTATTGCGTGCTCTTAGCTTGTGACCTGTAAAATGGCCACAAAGTACGTAAAACCACATAGAAAATGATGGGTATAGTTCTGTATTCAATAAATGTTGGGAAGCACCTTTCGACCTTGTTAGAGGTGCTCTTTGGAAGAGCATGACTCTTTAGGAAGAAATAATTTTTCTCTTCATTCAACAACTGTTCACTAAATATCTACTCTGTGCCCAGAATTACTCTACGTACTGGAGAGACTGCTTTGAATAGGCAATGGAGAGCTTTTATCCTTATGTGCCTTATATTTTAGTGGTGAAAGTATATATAAATTGTATTATGTCAATGTATACTCTGGATGATGGAATATTTTACATTGTCCTACAACTTTTTTTTAATGGGTTGAACAAATTGGTCCTATTCCTCCTCATCGCTAAGACCTAGCAGAGGCCCTGCACGTACGAGGTGATAGCTAACTACTATGCTTATGGACTGGGATCGCCCACAGAGGGAAGCAGGGGCATTGTTCATGTCAATCAGTGGAATCAATGGCTGGGGACAGGCCCAGTGGAAGGCACCTTTCCATTGTCTCGCTTTTCTATCCCAGGTTCTGTACAAGGGAAGAGAACTGAGTTCTTCACAGACCATTTGGGCTCGTGGATTATGTAATCACTTGAAATGGAACATAATATTTTAGTCTCTTCCTTTCAATGGAACAAAACCTTAATAGGATGAGGTTGTAGCTTCCATAGCAATCTCCAGACTGTAATTCTTAACATATTTATAAGATTTTATACTTTGCATGCAATGGCTTACACATCTGTGATATTATGGCATTTTGCTGCTCCCTGTGAGTTAAAGTGAACTTGTTACTATCACACCCACCGAGCAGGAAAGAAGAATAAAGCAGAGTGTGGAGAGTTGCCAAAGTCAGAGTTATGTAGTGACATAGAAGTTAGAAACTTCATTTCATGGCCCCAAACTTTTTATTAGATCCTGTACATTCTGATTATCTGAGCTCAAAGGAGGAGCTGTAGGTTCTGTGGTCCTGTTCACTTTGTCAGTACTGCACAAAGTCTCCTAATCTTTCCCTCCCTCCCTTCTTTCCTTCCCTTCCTCCTTTCCTTTCTTTCCTCCCTCCCTTCCTCCCTCCTTTCCTTTCTTCCTTCCTCCTTTCCTTGTTCCACCTCTCTCCTTCGTTCCCTCTTTCCTTTCTATGTGAACTGAAGTCTATTGCTAACATACCATGTATAAATTTCCCTCAGCGTTAGTTTTACTAATATTTCTGACACATAGGCAGTTTCTGACCTCACAGCTGGATTAATCATGCTTGATTAAGGGGGATTTTGTTTAATTGAAATTTGGAAGGTGCTGAAGAATCAGTCGTGCAGCTTTCAGCACTGCTTCCCCTGATATAAATGAGCTGAGAAAGCCTCCTCTAGGCACCACGTTAAGGTGTCTGTTTCAATGCTCAAGACGGTTATTGTCATTAATTGCATCTTTGTTTTGGGATAAAAGAAAGGGAAGAATACCATCTTGCTTCAGAACAAACCGTGCTGATTATGGCCTTATGCTGGCAGTATGAAGCTTAATTTTTTTAAAGCTCTGATAAAATAACACGTAACTCGCACACCAATCAATTGTGACATATGATTTATTTACTGTGGGCAATACTGGTCCTGTCCAAAGCTATGAAAAAATGATAAATGAAGTGCTTCTTTACTTAGTACTGATGTTGTTCATTGCAAAGCTTTTTAAAAAGGTTGAGCTCTTTTATAAATGGGACTTAATGTGTTATAATAATGTACTGAGGAGACAATTAATGAAATAAAATACAATATAAATATATATCCCAGATGATTCTTCTCTGATGTTGAAGGTATAGCTAATCCTCAGGCTTTAGAACATTAGCTAATTGTAGAAACATACATACTTCTTTGATTCAGGTTAGTGCATTTATTCTTTGCTTTGTGGGACCAGTATGGTTGGCTTTCACCACACAAATCTAGGCCCTGCTAGGCCTGTCAGACCCTGCTGACCTGGTGCTGCCCCAAGCCCATCCTGCTGTATTCTACTTTGTGTTCACTCTATCTGCATAGGCTTTCTTCCTTCCCTTCCACCACATCAAGCTAATGCCCAGTGCTATGGCTAGATTCAAAATGCCCCACATCCCATGCCTTATGTGTTTGGAAGGTGTTTAGACCATGGGGACACCTTACGCATCATTGGACCAGGCTGCTGATGAGTCAGTCCATAGCTGACTTGCTCTGCGAAGGCCAGTCACTGAGTGTGACCTTTAGTGGCAGGCTGTACCTCCCTCCCAGCTCCTTCCTGCTTCCTCTCCTGCCTGGATGCCATGGGTAGAGCACCTTTTCATGCCTGCCCCTCAGCCATCCTGCTTCTTCTAAGGAGCCAGCTGACCATGGGCTGAAACCATGAACCCAACAAAGCAATCCTTTAAGTGGCAGGTGTGGGCCATTTTGTTACAGGAAAGGGGACTTGGATGTCCAGGGTGGGGTTTGTCCAAGCCAACTCTTCTTTGCAGAAGGACTTTCCCCTGATTTCCACATAGCCCCATGTATTTTGAATAGTTTTGTGCCCTAAGGGACATTTGGCAACATCTGGAGATACTTTTGGTTGTTATGACTTTGAGTTCGAGGTGCTATAGGAATCTAGTGGGAAGAGCTACAGATACCCTACAGTGCTTGTCATCATCTCCCATAACAAAAAATGACCTGACCCTAAGTGTCACAAATGCTAGGGCTGAGACACCATCAATAGTTAGCACGGATGTCAGCTCTTCCTGTGAGACAGGCACTGCCCACCACCACATCTAAGCCAGATTACTGTCTTCCACTACTTCTGCTTTGCTCTGTAGCTTCAGGCATAACCTGAAAGTTTAATTCTTTACATATTTGTTTCATTTATCATTTGCCTTCCCACTGTAGAGTCGAGGCTACATTCAAAAATGGATACTGATTGTTTTGTATGATCAGAATACATTGCTTGGAAGAAAGGAAGAAAGGACTGCAGGAAGAAAGGTAGGAAGCTAGGCAGACAGGAAGAAACAAAGTAAAGGATGAATGGATAGATACATAATAAAGACAGAGAAAACTGATGAACAGAAAAAAGTGTGTGGTCAAATACTGTATCTAATAGACAGTGTTTGACTATCACAAGTAGTTGGGGTGTGGTCATAAGAATGCTTTCTGTTAATAACTCCTGGCTAATGATGGATAACAATGGCCTCAGAATCATCCTGATGAGTCTTAATTGTTCTTATCTCACAGATAGATGAAAAGGCCAAGTCATACCGAGATTCCCTAGGTGGAGTGGCAAATGCATTCACTCTGCTAAGGAAAGCACATGTTTCATAAAGACATGACTTTATTGACTTTTCCTCTGGCTTCCTACTGAGCCTTTAAACTCTGGAACTTTCATCACACTTCCACCCCCACTCCCAGCCTCTGTCTTTATCCCCTAATTACATGAGCTTAACTTCCCCTGACCTACAGAGAGTCAAGAAAAATTGGCATATAAAGCCTCGTTGTGTTTTGGTTTGACCTATGGGTCCTTTAAATGAAGCCAGGATACGGTGTGGAGGTTTGAGTTGTTAATGTCTGGATGCCTTTAAGAAGCATAAATCTCTCTAAACCCAAGGGGGAATTGACTGCGGTGAGTTCCAACCTTCTTCGATTTGTGACACCTCATGGTTTGATTTACTAACACCTTCTTTCCCCCTTTTAAAAGTAACAGGTGTGTCATATATTTGTTTAAAAAATTAAAGCAAATCATTATTTATACTCTTTTACTATTTAGCATTACTTTTGAAGGTGACAAAAGAGGGAGGTGCTCTGCAGAATTTTTAAGAGCCACAATAGCTACATTCTTCGGGGTGTCTCAGTTTTTAATTCTTTCTAGACTTCTGATTCCATCACAGAGCATCTAACTAATTTATGCTTTCTGGTTTTGAACTGTTATTTGTAATCATTTATGTGGCACTTGGCCATGTTCTGCTGTTCTGTATTGTTCACAAATTGCTTCTGGTATATTTTGTATTCCCAGGATCTCATTTCTTTCAGATCTGACCCAGATCTAAGGACAGAGTAGTTGTGTAGTGTAAAATCTTTTGACTAATCAGAGACATCCTTTGCTGGCGTAAGCCACAATGCATGTTTGAAATATAATCTCTCAGTGCTTACTGGATAACTTCCTAGAGAAGAGAGAAGCCAATCTGTCCAGTGATGGCTCAAGAGTAAAGGCTTTACGAATTCCATGGAAAGAATAATGGTAGCCACAATGTTAGACACCACAGGTCTCCATTCCCTGTACTTGGAAGAAAGTCAGATGTTGTAAAATGAAATTTGGAGACTATCAAGTAAGCCCTTTAGGAATGCTGTGATGGAGCCAGTGACTCTTGGCTTACCATTCCAAATGTGTACTCCTGCCCTCTGATAATGCAGAAAGCAGGATGGCTAACCTGGAGGTCTTTATCCTCCACTCACAGAGGCCACAGTGATCATGGGCCTCTATCTTTCCTACCTATTGTGCCATTTTTTCAAGAATAAAGTAGAGGGAGAAAGATCTTCCTTCTGTGAAGGCTTCATTCTTTGAATTAAGACTCAAATAGTGTAGTTTTTTTAACTTCTCAGTGTTGCAGATTTTTATTCAATTTATTTCTTTAGATCTCATCCCAGGAATCTCAGAAAAAGTTTCTATCAATGAGATTCAAGTGAGATTTACAGGAAGCACTTCATTATGTGATATGATATAGTCTTTATTCTACAGATGAGCAATGAAGGGGCTGGATTCTAGCATCACCACTACTTCTTTCTTCAGGTTGAACTTTCTGCCTAGGGAACCCTTCCTGCTTTCTCTTACTTGAATCCTGACTCACTGCTCTGGCAAAATAGGTACCTCCCTACTCAGTACTTCCTGAGGGACACTTCCTTGTCTCTTGTGTGTTCCTCAGTGTATCGCAACTAGGTAGACAAAGGATGGCCATCTGCCTCTGACCAGTTAGCAAGCTTTGAAAAGTATTCATCCCTGGGTATGATTCTATTACTGATAGCTTCAAATTCCTACGGAGGAGGAATTATTATACATTTCCATTTTTATGGGCTTATTTGAGCAGGTCTTCCCTTTGATTTTCAAAGAGCAGTTACAAAGGTCTGACATCTAATGGTCATTCTTGACATGCTTGAGTTTTTGAAAGAGATGGACCAATCAGGTCCCTGAATCTAGATATGCTTTCAGTCATACAAAACAATATTTTGATCTGAGGAAGCAATGTCATTCTTTGCTTGTGGATGGTTATCAGACCTCCCATTTGATTGTATCAGTCATAGTCAGAAGTCTCATCTATGCTGAGCCCTTCCGCACTGTTGAGATGAGGTCTAGCCTTCTGACTTACATTGGTCAGTGGAGGTGGGCAGAAACTGTAGAGTGCTAATCTGATGGAAGAACCTAAAAGGCGTAGCTAATTTTTTACATGTTTTTCTTGAGGTTCTGTTATCATTGGGGAAAGAGCATGCCTCCAAGAACTGGCCAATCCCCCAAAGATGAAAGGTATGAGGAGCAGCACAGCCTCTGCTGACACATAGACTTCCAGTCTAAGCAGAGCCCTTGCAACTGACCTGTAGACTTGTGAGCAGGTTAGTAAATACTGTGTGTGCTACTGAGAATTTGTGACTGTTATGTAGCTTAGTTATTTTCTTGTCACTGAGACACAATACCCAACACCCACAACTCTAAAGAGGAAAGGTTTATTTTGGCTCACACTCTGTGGAGGTTTCAGTTCATAGTCTCCTCTGAGACTTAAGGCAAATAACTGAGAGCCCCTATAAAAATTAAACACTGCCAACTTGTAAAGACACAGGGTAAGCATTTTCATTCCAAAAGGAAGAAATAGGGGGCTAGAAGGGAATGGGGCTGAAACAAGACTTAAATTGAGCTGGGTAAACATTAAGTCCCACAGTTCCATGTCTAGCACCTGCAGTGAAATGTGAGCTCCAAAGGATTTGGGTGGCCTTAGCCCTACAAAACTACTACTGGTGGCTGTATCCCTTATATTATTCTGTTGGGCTGGCTATGCTCATGTCTTGCTGCTTTCCTCTATGGACACACATTCTTTTTTTTTTTTTTTTTTTTAACAACATGAGGTCTCCCTTGCACTTTTGGCTTCATGCTCACAGCTTTACACACTGCACTCACAGAGCACACTCTGTGGCCATGCAGCCCTTCTTCTGAAATCTAGGTGGAAGCCTTTGTGACCCCACAGTTCTTGCATTCTGTGTGTGCATACAGCCAGCCTCATGTGGGTGAGGCTAAGTTCTGCAGCCAGTTGGAGCAGTAGCTGAGCCCTTTTGCATCTTGCTCCTTGTGGTTGAAGAGGCCTCTGAGTGCCCAGATATCTGAGAGAATGGAATCCTCTGGAATCCACTTCTGTTCCCTAGGTTGCCATCATTCTGAAACAAGGGGTCCTGGTATAGCTGGGTAGTGGGGTCCCAAGTAGTCCTTTCAAGATTCTTCTTGTCCTGTTCAAAGAATTGGATAGGACAAACCACTGAATATAAATGTTCAAAATTTATTAAAGGTAAAAGAAAATAAAGCAGTGCTCTGAAGAAAAGGAAGTAAGAAAATATACCTTGCACACAGAGTGGGCCATTGCCAGAGCAAGACAGTGGTTATGAGGTCAATGGCCACTGCTTCTATTTTTCCTCTAACATCATGTCCTGACTGACTCCTACAGGGCTCTGAAACTGCTCTGTCCACATGTTTCTAGGAGGAACAAGGCGCTGTAACTGACAATTATCTTGCTCCTTTTGCATTCCTTAATCTCCTGCTTTATTGGAACTCTTTGAGAAGCAAACTCTTTCACCTTTGCAATTTTGAGCCTGCAAAGGGCAGAGCCTTGCTGGTTCCTCACATACCCTCAAAACATTTTTCCTATTGTAAAGTACTTGGCTTATTTATTTATTTATTTATTTATTTTGGAACCGGGGATTGAACTCATGCCCTTGCGCTTGCCAGGCAAATGCTTATTCTACTGCATCATCTCCCCATGTAAGTATTTATTTTTAATACTTATCTTTTCTCAGACACAGGGACCAGGGCTTTGATTCTTGGCATGCTGTGCCAGTCCCACCCCCAGGGCACATTGAGAAGGTGATTGAGCCTGGGCATTGTGGTGCATGCCTGTAATCCCAATGCTTGGGAGGCTGAAAACAGGAGGATCACTATGAGTCTGATCTGTATAGTGAGACCCTGTACTAAATAAATTCAAAAAATAATTATCTTTTCTGCCACTAAGCTCCCCTCTACTCCATGTTTGCAGTCCTCAGCTTTATAGGAGCTTCCTTGAAATTGCTCATTTGTGCTCTTTGACCTTTATTCTCAATATAGAGTTGGCTAAAAGCTCCCAATAGTACTCAACCCACAGTTTGACTATTTGGCTGCCTTGAAATTTCCTCCACCAGAATAAGGAGCCTGCAGCCCTTAATTTCAGTATACTGCAATGTGTCAGAATGAGATCAAAATGTCAACAAATTTTCTGCCAGACAATAATACTCATAGCCTGAACTCCAACTCTTGGTGCTATCCTTGTTCCCAACTAAAACCTCTTGACCTTGCTCTTTACTGGCTGTACTTTTATCAGCACTCTGGACCTCTGAGCTCTAACCAGAATCTCCCATCAAGGCTGTGTTGTCCAGCATCTCCATACTTTTCTACATTCCTCTCTCAAGCCAGTCCCAAAGGCTTCTGAACCACCTGGTCCAGTAGCATCACAGCAACAGCCCTATTTCTCTGGTACCTGACTCATTCTTAACTAGTCTTTCATCATGAAGCCACATTACCCAGCATCCACAACTCTTAAGAAGTCAGGCTTATTTTGGCTTGCTGTTTGTAGAGGTTTCAGGTCATATTTGGCTGGTTCCAAGGCAAGGTGGCATGGAAGAAGGGTATGGCAGAGGAGGAAGAATTCATGAAATGGCAGAAGGAAACAAACAGAGTGTTCCAGGGAGAAAAGAGGGAGATACATTCCTCCAGGCCACAATTCCAGGGATCTACTTCCTCCCTCCAGCCCCACCTCCCAATATCACTTTAGTGATAATCCATCACTGGACTGTCCATGAGCTAGCCACCTCCCCAAAACCTCACTTGTGAGTGCCTGAAGCTTTGGGGGGGTCCATCTAGAGATAAACCATATGTTACATGATCAAAACCGATGTTCCTGTCTTCTGTACTTTCCTGGGCTTCTAACTGTATTCTTTCTTGATTTTAACTTCACCTGTGGCCACTTCTCAGTTTTCTTTAAAAGTTCCTTTTGTTACTTGTTTTTTTTTTTTTTTAAATGTGTTTGATACACGGTCTTACTACACAGTTCAGACTTATAGTGATCCTCCTGTTTTCAGCCTCCCCAGTGCTGGGATTACAGGAGTGCACCACCATGCCTGGTCTCAATGGCCAGCTCAGCACACCTAGGGGCAGGGTTGACACAGCATGTGGTGCCAGTGACTGAACACTGGGCCCTGTACTTGCCTAAGCAGGTGCTTAGTCCACTGAGCTATCTTACCAGCTCTGTTGCTTGTTCTTGATGTTGGTATTGCTCAAGCTTCTGGCCAAAGCCTCATCGGTGTTTTAAATGTAATTTTCTGTGAATGATCTGTACCATTCTGTCTTAATATTGCTTATAAACCAATTTCTCTCAAGTTTTATGTCTCTAGTCTACACTTCATATCTGATCCATAGATATACAGATATGTAGTACTAGGATTTCCCAACAATAATACCTAGCTGGAAAATAATCAGCTTTGAAAACTAGATTTCAAAAATGCCATCTTCAATGAACCTATTCCTTGCCTTCCCTGCCTCACATAGTAGCCACCAAGCAAGAGATAAGTGATGGCAGGGAAGGCAAAGGTAGGCTGATTGGGGCTGCCATGTCTAATTTCTAGGGTTCAAGGCTGACTGCTTTCTGGATAGGTCTTCCATTGAGGGAAGGAGCATGCCATTTCCTCCATAATGCTTTTCAGCATCTGTAGTAGAGGTATTCATCACTACCCCAAAGATCCAACTTATTCTCTTTCTGTATCTCTTTTAAAGTGGATGGTGCTATAATTTGCTTAGTTGTCTAAGCCAGAAATAAAACTACACATCTATTTCTGTCATTCTAGGTCTTTCAGTTTGTTATAGAGTTGGTTACTCATTATATGCTCTTCTGTTTCTTTGATGTCTCTCAGAACACACTATGGTTCTCCACCTCAGACTTTCACAACTGTAGAGCAGGACTTTACTCCCTCTCATCTGGCTTATAGCAATCATTTTCTAAGAGTTGGCAGTGCAACTAGTGTGGCTCTGTCATCATCTATGAAGGCTATTATCTGATAATGCTTCTGGAATAATATTTCTGAGAAGACATGCATGTCCATGACAGCTGTGTTCATGACTTCTTTCTATATATCCTTCATGACAAAGTCCCAACTTTAAGCAAGGAATATAAATCCCTTTGTGAACTCATTTCTTTTGCTATTTACTATAATGAATAAGAATAAGACCCATAAGGAAAGACTCTGTCTTCATAAGGAAATAAAGAAAAAACAGGGAAAAGTGCTTAGAATATAATACTAACAAAGGAGTGTTATGTTCATAAAATGTGCACCCAACCCATGACCCAGTGAAAGGAGAGCTAGAAGGCTTTCTAATTCCCCAGCTTGAATGAAAACCTGAAGGAAGAGTAGGCTTTAACCATATCATGGGATAAATGAGGTCCAGAGCAGGAAGGGGTGGGCCCGAGTAGAAGAAATGCACAGCCCAAGATCTACAGCACCATGTGCTGGAACTGAAAGGATCAGTCCAGTGGAGCATAAATAATGCTGGGGTTAGCAGGACTTATGTGCCTTACGAACCATATTAAGGAGAGCAGAAATTGTCGAATGAGATTAAAATGTTGCTCAAGCAAAATAAACTATTTAATTACCTAGAAAAATATCTATTTGGGGGATACTTAAAGACAGGCTTCATTACATTTAGATTTATAGTTTCTTAAGGATCACAATAAGATTACTCGGAAATGAACTTGTATTGACTCAGAATGTAAAGGTGAAGAAACCTTCAGAGGTCACTGGGATTTTATCCCTGCCTACAGACAGAACCCTCAGTACATCTTTCCAGACTCATGTGTGTTTGTTGCCAAAGGTATTCACCCGCAAGGAGTAATCACTGCTTTTGTTGACAGATTTAGAGATGTTTTGCCAAATACTATCTTAAAATACTATGATTAGGTGTAATTTCACAAAAATGAGCCTATAATGGAGGTGATTTGCTTGCAGCATCAGCTAAGGAGTATCTTCTATTTACAGTTTATTTAATTTACATTTGATTAATTTGCACTGAGTGCAAGCAGTCTGTAATTATCTCTTTGTCTACTGCAAGAAACATGCAAAATTATGTTTGGAAAATTGTGAAGTCAGAAGATGTTAACATAGAAAATACCACTGAAGTAATTTCTTTCACCCCCTTATCGTCAAAGCAAATCCTTTATGATTTTAGATTCATAAGGGAGTTTTTGAAACTGTATTTCCCACACATCTTAACACAAAGTGTTATTTACCTCCCATTTTCACAGTTTAACATTTAAGATGTTACAAACAACAATTTTTATTCCTTTGGTTCTGCCGCATCCATCATCACTAGGCAAAGTGGTATTTTAAACACATCTCTCAGGAAATACTAAACGTAGACAGCCTACGAAGTCAAGGGTGAGAACTGCGTATTGTGGAGTCATTTGTTCACTTAATTTTCAAATACTTAGTGTGCTCTTCATAAACTGATGTGGGTGGCATCTCAACACACACTTGATTCAATTAAATAAGCTGAGGGTCAGCGTGCTTCAGTTGTTGGGCCAAATCTAGCTTTGTGCCTGTTCTCATGTGGCTTTCAAGCTAAGAATTTTTCACATTTTTTGAATGGTAAGAAAATATTAAAAGCAGATTTGAAGACATGTGAATATTATATCAAATTCAGTTTGCCATGTTCATAAGTGGACTTATTGGAAGATACCTGCATTGTTTCTTTATGCAATGTGGATGAGTGCTTTTGCGCTAGGAGACCACACTGAGTAGCTGCATTGAGGAGGGTCTGGTAGTCTGAAACATTACTATTCTGCTCTCTACAGAAAATGTTTGCTGCTTCCTAGTGTACGGTGACTGTGGGCATCTCATTTCCCTTGTGAATGATTGGTTAGTGAACACAAAGCCCTGCTCCTGGCAAGTGGAGTATCGGAAGCCCAATAGTGGCTCCTGGTAAAGATTTCTAACTGCTCAAAAGGGGACAAAGGAAAGGGTAGTCCCTTACTTCCTTTGCTGTTGTTTACTGGGGCAAGCATGCTGGTGGCATAGCAGCTCTGCTGTGATTGGGAAGCTGCTGGACTGGAGTCAAGAGCATCTAAATGCAGGTGACACTGGGAGATGACCACAGTTAAACCCTTCCCAGGGTGCCGAATCACTGGCTGAACCCTAAATCTCATCGACCGTTATAATGCATGGGATATGTGGGCACACACTTGCTTAATGGTTAAGACATTAACCCTTCAGGGCTCTGAAGCTGCTCTGTTCACACGCTCCCAGGAGGGACAGGTCTCTATAACTGACAATTATCCTGCTGCTTTTGTGTTCCTTAATCTCCTATAACAGAACCCCTTGTTTCAGAATGATGGCAGCCTAGGGAATGGGAGTGGATTTCAGAGGATTCCATTTGCTCAGATAACTGGGCACTCAGAGGCCTCTTGAACCACCAGCAGCACCCTCTATCCTTTTTCATCTCCTTTCCCTCTTTTCTTTCTATTTTTAAATCTACTTTCCTTTTGAGAAAGATCTGTCTTCCTACTTCTTATTGCCTTTTAATCTTTTTCTTTATTGATAATTTTGGGTTTCTCATAAAAGAAGCCGTGAAATGTTTAAGCTTATGTATCTGGTTTATTTCACTTAAAATTATGGTCTCAAGGTACATCCTTTTTCCTACAAATGACTCTAATTTATCTTTGTTTATGGCAGAGTAGTGCTCCATTGTGTGTAATGTCACACTTCTTTATCCATTCATCTGTTGATGAACATACAGGCTGCACCCAAGAATTAGTGGTTGTAAGTGGTGCTGCTATAAACATGAGTGTCTGTATCCCATATATAATGGTGTATTTAACTATTTAGAAAAGATACCCAAAAGGGGAAGCCTTGGGTAAAGTGGGATTTCTAGCTTCAATTTTTTAAGGCATCTCTGCACTGATTTCATAGTGGTTGTACTAATATACCAGCAATGTAGAAGGGTTCCTTTTCCAAAGCAGCCTCTGAAGCATTTATTAATTTGTTTCCCTTTTGTGTATGTATAGGGTCTCACTACACAGCCCAAACTCCTAGTGATCCTCCTGTTTTCAGCCTCCCCAGCACTGGGATTAGAGGTGTGCGTCACCACACCCAGTCTCAGTGGCCAGTTCAGGGCGCCCAAGGTGGGGCTGGTGTGGTATATAGTGCCAGGGATTGAACCCCAGCCCTTGTGGTTGCCTAAGCAGATGCTTAGTCCTCTCAGCTATCTTGCCAGCCCTATTATTTGGGTTCTCTATGATGGTCATATTTTCTGGGGTAAGATGGATATCAATATTATTGTAATTTGTATTTCTCTAATGTTTAAGTAATTTTTAAGTGGGACTTTCTGGTTTTTGGTGCCAAAGCTTCCTAATAGACTTTCACAGTACATTAGCTGCCTGCATTATACTGAAAATATAATACCGTCCGAAAGATAATAGGATATAGACTTCATTCTTCACCAGTCTATTTTGTTATAGAGACATTCCACCAAAATGGGGAAAGGAAAGTGTCAGGCTCTCTTGAGTGACATATTGGACTCAGAAGTGCCAGTGTTTGGTCTGAGATTTTGATAGTGACTTGGATTTAGAGGAATTTTTAATATGAAATTTATAGAGGACCAACATTTCCAGGAAAAGAGAAAAATATGTAAAAACAAAACAAAGCAAAAAAGGCACAGGCCAGGAGTGTAGCATTTTCAGAGATAGCTGAACTATTACTAAAAAGGAAGACATAGCCTCAATGTTCTTAGAATAGAACTTAGATGTTTTTCTGTAACAGTCACTAATGTCTATACTAGTATAGTAACACAATCTAAAACTATTTTATTTTATTTTTTAAAAATTTATTTGGTTGTTACTGGGTCTCACTACACAGCTTGGACTCATAGTGATCCTCCTATTTTCAGCCTCCCCAGTGCTGGGATTACAGGTATGTGCCACTATGCCTGGACTCGGTTGCTGGCTCACCACGCCCGGGGGCAGGGCCAGTGAAGCATGTGGTGCTAGAGATTGAACCTCTGTTCCTGAGCTTGCCTAAGCTTGCCTAAGCAGGTGCTTTAGTCCACTGTGCTATCTGGCTAGCCCCACACAACTATTTTAAAACAAAAGATACTACTAAAGATTTACTATTAAAAATGGATATTGCTTGTTGAGTTCTGTCTGTCTGTCTGTCTGTCTGTCTGTCTTTCTTTTCTTTTTTCTTTTTCTTTTTTTCTTTCTTTTTTTTTTTTTTTTTTGGAACCAGGGATTGAACTCAGGCCCTTGCTCTTGCCAGGGAAGCGCTTATTCTACTGAGCCATCTCCTTGGCCCCAGCTTGTTGAGTTCTTACTAGGTTAGACATGCAAATGTAAATTTCATCAATGTCATCATAATTCTACAGGGAAAGTCCTACAATTGTCCCAATTTTAAAGATAATTAACTAAGGCACAGAGAAGTTAAAGGACTTTTCCAAAGTCATATTAAAAGTATAAAAGTGGGAACAAATCCTTGGCCTTTCATTGGAGTCACAAATAGTGTCCTGACCCACACGCATGAAGCCTCTGTGATCCTATAGGACAGAGTGGCTCAGTCCTGTATATGGTGTATCCAGGGAACTCTCTAACCTGCTCATCACACACAAAACTTATGGCTCTCAGAAACTGCAATGGAGTTGCATTGCGGAAGATTTTTAAGAATATACATTTTTAAAGTAAAATTTCAGTTGTGAATTTAACCTTGCAGTTTTAAGTGCTGTTCATAGCTATGACACTGGGGCACTCTCAATAATGTAGTTTGAATAATAAAAATTTTTAAATGGCAATATCTATGTATTTTGACACTCAGTGACAATATAAATGGATGTTTCTCATGTTATTGCATTCTACTTGTTCTAAAGTCAAATTTAGAACAAGTAGAGATAGCTGAACAGACTAAGCATCTGCTTTGGCAAGATGGCTAAACAGACTAAGCATCTGCTTTGGCAAGTGCAGGGACCAGGGTTCGATCCCTGGTCCCGCATGCCACACTGGCCCCAGCCCTAGGGCACAATGAGCTGGTGATGGAGTCCAGGTGTGATGGCGCACACCTGTAATCCCAGCACTAGGGAGGCAGAAAACAGGAGGAACACTACATAAATTAAAAAAAAAAAAGTATTTCCAATACCTTAGTTAATAAAACAGAAGTTGGAGGTGAAAGGGCAAAGAAGACCATTCTGGAATTCACAGCAGCAAGTAGCTGGATCCAAAGAAAAATGGAACAAAGGCTAAATTGCCAAATGTCAAGGTGTCCAATGCAATTAAAAGAATTAGTTTCAAATGCATGAAGCTGATCTAAAAGTGAAACAAAAGGGGGACTCTCTGGTGTCAAAGGAGAGGGGAGTGACAAAGAAAAGGCAGAAAGAGAGGTGGAAGGAAATGTAGGACAGTCAGCCATGCTCGGCTCTGGATCGCATGAAGAGAGTTCGTGAATGAAGCGGTGCTTCCGTGCAGAGCCTTTCGCAAAACACCTGGGCAGAGATGCTGTGCCGCTGGGCCACCCGGAGAGGGCAACAAAAGCTTGTAAGCCTTCATTTCTTCATCTGTAAAATGGAGCTCATAATAGCACCTCACTTGTAGGATTGTTAGGGAGATTAAATATAATCATATAGACTGATTGCTCAGCATAAAATTAGACCTGTAGCAAAGTGTTCAATAAAATCAGCCGCATTGATGTTCTTATTATCCTGTCTGTCACGATGAATAATCTGTCTTCCAAGCCCTGTAAAGAACCAGTCTCACAAGGCACAATATCAGTCCTGTCCAGGATAGGCGTTTAAAGCCATCTGTTGAATGAATGAAGAGCCTTTGTACCTTGAACTGTGTTTCTTCTTAATTTTTTGTTGGACCACTTCTGTTGCTGATTTACCCATTCTTATGCAAGGGAATATACAGTGGTGAGAATTTTAATGCATGAGTGGTTTGGGCAACAGCCCCAAAATGTCTTATTTTTACTATGTATTATTATAGCATTACATTCATAGTTAAGGGTCAGCTGCCATTTCCTGAGGTTTATAACATGCCTGTTTTAATTAACATCAAGCTAAATTTTGGCATACAGGTGGTCAGCCCAGATGTGAATGTTATTTTTAAAAGTGCCTTATGGCTGTTAAATCTTTTTCTTTAAAACAGCAAAACATATATGAGTATGGGGACGTGGTGGGGAAGTGGGCTAGGGAACAGCAAAAGCTCTGAAATACTGATCACTTCAGCACATCTTTAGGCAAACTTCAATTCGGAAAAGAGTCCTTCAGAATTATAAAGTATGCTGACAAAAGCCATAGACTAATGGGTTGAATGAAACCCAGAATAACAATAAAAATGAGGTGAATACACATTGGAGAGTTAGACAAAAGCATATGGGAGGTGGCGTGTGCCCTAGCATGGGTGATGTCAAGTGGATGCAGTCATAGAGGCCAGAGACAAGCGGGGGCTTTCTAACTTCTGGAGATAGAATAGTGCTCACATTTTTATTTTAAGTAGCTTGTAATAGATGTGTGTGAGCACAGTGTGTACACAGATGCTCTCTCTCTCTCTCTCTCTCTCTCTTTCTCTCTCTCTGTCTCTCTCTCTCTTTGTCTCTCTGTCTCTATCTCTGTCTCTGTCATACTCATAAACCTATAGCACACAATTGTGAGCACTGTCACTGACAGTTGCTCTAACTTAGGCAAATTTAATGAATGGGACGCTTTCTTGCTCATTTCTAAACTTGAGTGTTGATGATCAGTATAAGTCATTTCAATACCTCTGTCATCTTTATTTCAATATTAATCCCATTGCTAAGCTGTTGGCTTTACTACCTACCTTTTTTTCATTTTGTTTTACTGCCTTATGCTCATGGCATTTGGGAGAGAACCTCTGACCTTGTATGTGGTGGGTGAGTGCTCTGTCACTGAGCTACATCCCCAGGCTTCCTCCTATATTTTTATCAGATATTTTCAGGTTTTTTTGTTTTTGTTTTTGTCTAAAGTCCTGACATGATGGTCTGGGCACTGAATCAGCCACAGCCCAATCTGGTTTCCCCAGTTCTTCTTGCCTCTCTAAATCTATTACCCATACTACTTAAAGGGTTATTTATTTGAAATGAAATCTAAGCACACCACTACCCTGGTTAAAACATCTTAATGGCTTCTAGTCATTTCCCATTGGATAAGAACAAAACTCTTCCCTATGGCTTTCAAAAGCCTGAAAGATCTTGGTTCAGTGCATTTTCACTCACGACCTTCTGTATTTCTGTTCTGTGAATACCCTGGATGTGTCTTATGTTTCTCATATTCCCTACTAACATGGAACTTTGCTATGGACTTTTCCTTTGCCTCAAATGATGTCTTCCAACATTTCCTCACTGTACAATCAGACCTAAAAGCACAGAAACTCGGGACAAAGCCTTTCCCCCTCTCCATAGTTAAGACATGTAAATGCAAATGCTTTGAGAAATGGAGCACACTGATTATATGGTGGTCTAAATGACACTACCTGGTGTTCTCAGAACATATTTTTATAGAGGAGAAAAATATCAGAATCAGTGACAACTTCTAACTATTGTTCAAGGACACTGAATAAAAATATCCAAATGATCTGTCTCTCCCTTCACTCAGAATCCTCTGACCCACATATTGGGTAATAAATAGCCACACTGTACCACCCTCACTGCAGAGGGGGAGGAGAGGAAGCTAGGCTAGCAGATAAATGACTCAAGCACATCAAGTGTGTTAGCTAGGGACCCAGCACTGCGATGAAGTAGCAGAGACAACTGACATACAGAAAAAGGATTTATTTTTGCCTCATGGTTCTGGAGGTTCCAGCTGGCGATTGGGCAGCCTCATTTTGGGGTCTCTGGCAAGGATGGCACATCGTGGCTGGAATGTGTGCACAGCAAGCTGCTTACATCACAAACCAGGATGCAAAAGAAGCCACTGGGTGGGACTGGCATGTCTCCAGTCCTGAGTACCTTCTGCTGGATGCCACTGACCAAAGCCCATAGCTTTACCAACAGCACCACTCCAATGCCCAAGCTTTTAAACATGAACTTTTGAGGAATGTTTATCTATAGCATTGATGGCAAACATTTTAGGGGTGAATGCCCAAACTACAACACACAACCACTTATTTATTTCGGGGTTCCAACACTGCAATTAAACTGAATAGTGAAGTTTTAGTTAGAAAAAAACAACTCATACATTAATATCTTTTGCCTTAAAAGAAATATACAATAACACACCTGCTGTGGGTTCACCACCACTGATCTAAACCCCAACTAATAAGAACTGGTTGACCTGGATTCAAATACAAGCTCCAGTTGATTCTAGAATTATAGCCCATTTTTTGTTGCTGCTTAACTATCCCCCATATAGAAGCAAAAAGGGCACACATGTATAGGGGTTTAGACACCAACACTAACAATTATCAACATTCAATGCAATTTCCATTGTTCAGCCTTGTAAGCCAACTATTTATCCAGTATAAAGAAAAGTTATCCAATAAAATTTCACCTACCGACAGCATATCTATTAGTCTTCAATCTTTTGCATCACTGGAAATTGCTTATTGTTGATGGAACATCTGTGTGGGGGTTTCTTGATTCCTGGAGGATACCCTACAAAGAGCAAAGAGAACAAATCCCTCTCGCTGAGAAGGTAGTCCTTGCTCTCTTGCCATGTTTATAGCAGATGTTCAGTGAGCTGGAATTAAATGGCAAAATTCATCACAACTAATTTCTATTTGTCATCTATTAAGCTACATTGTTTTGTCCTCAACGTCAGGTTAAATAATGAACCCGTTGCAATGGAGTAAATTAGCCTCCACTTTATGTTCATGTCATTGTCAAATGGAAACATCACTTGCACAAATGAAAAAGATTCATTAGTAACACAAATGCACGAGCTCCACTCTGGTAGAAGATAAGAGCAATTGAGACCTTGTCATAATGTGCCATTGCTGAGCCCTTGGTTATTTATGATGCCTGCTGTAATCTTGAGGATTATGTTCAGCAATGGCAATTAGCCCACAGTACATCAGGGGCAATTAGGGGGCATGGTCTACCACTGAAAGGTATCGTGCCCTGGCTTCCAGGGACCATGACCCTCAAGAGATGAAAGCCCAGCTATCTGCAGCCAAAAATTTATCCTGCTTTCTTGTCAGCAGGGGTTGGGAGGTAGGACTACATGCTGCATGACCGGCTAGTCCTAAATGCTCAGTTGCTGGACAATGAGGGGCCCTCCATGCTCACAGCTGCATTCTAGAGGTCATGGCCCCTGATCCTGGGCAGGACCAGCATGATCTGTCATTCACAGGAATTCATTCCTTTCGCCTCAGACCCAAAACTTCTCAGCCATTTAGATCCCCATGTCTAACTGGTAATTCATCTGAGTTATTCACTTGTAGTCCCTGTTTCACCTGACCCTGAGTCAGGTATGAATGTAAATTTGCATTCTTTTTTCTAGAGATATGGTTAGTGAAGAACATTTTTATCTTGCTTCTGGGAAGCCTCAAAAAACGAAGCCTCAGAAATGTGAGTAATATTCAGCATGACATTTCTACTTCTAAAAATTTATTTTGTTGACTAAAGAAAGAATGAGCGGGCACAGGTTTAGGTGCAATTTGCTTTACCTTAGAATAACCCCTATGCATTGGTGACTCACAGAGTGGGTTTGTTGAAGACACAAGGTCAGGTGGCTGCTGAGCACAGAGCAATTCTGTGCCTTACGGCTTTGCTACTTGTCTTCCTGTAGCGTTCTCCACTTTCCCTGGACGTGGGAGAAACGCTGTGACCAAGGCTTAGCTATGCATGTATCCATCTCTTTGTCGCAGGAATGTGTCCAGGGATGGATCTCCACCCAAATCACTCTTGCAGATTTGTGTACTAATAGTTGTAGAAAATTAAGCTGGGATGAATGCAACTTTTCTTTATACAGACCTAATTTTTTTATTTTTATATACAAGGTCTTTTTTATTTTTGTATACAAGGTCTACAGGGTCTACAGGGTCTCACTCCATAGATCTGACTTGTAGTGATCCACCTGTATTCAGCCTCCTTAGAGCTGGAATTACAGGCGCGCACCACCATGCCCAATCTCAGTCACCATCGCAGCGTGCCCTAGGGACAGGCCCAGCACTCTGGGGATTGAACCCCGGCCGCTAAGTCTGCCTAAGCAGGCTCTTTAATGTACAAATCTAATTCTCAGGCACCTGCTTGTGTCCAGATTTTTGAGAGGGCATACAGTGGATTGTGACTCAACACCCTGGATAGGGTATATGCCAGTGAACTATATCTGACAAGCTATCTCAAGTTGTGGCACTTCTAAGGTCTACGATTGCAAGGAGCTCCACAGCTCCTTAATTCCTCTTGAAGTAGAAAACCCGGAGTTGATGATGCTCCTTCTTTCTTAAGAAGGACCTGGGTTCCTCCGTACTGTAAAACAAACTCAACAATACCAGTCTGTTCCTACGGAGGGGTGACGCAAGGTTGTGTGAAATGAGCCTTCATCAAGTACTTCGGGTTTCTGGACTGAAAAGCACCTGAAGCTCTCAAGAGCAATTATCACTTTCCTCATTTTCTTTCTTTCTTTTTTTTTTTTTTTCTCTCTTGGCATGAAGTTTTGAAAAAGTTACTTTAAAATGTTCAGTTAAATTGATTTTCAGGATGGTGAATCCTGGAAGATTGACAGCTCTGGGAAGAGCGCCATCTCTCAAGTGCAAATTTCAAGAGGAGCAGTCGTGAGCTGAGATTGCCTTGCTACCCGCAGGGCCTCTGCTGATATGATGCGCCGGGCGCTGAGCACAGGAGGGGACGCTGTTTTGACTGACGCTGCTTTTGCTGTTTACCATTCAGCTTCACTGCCCAGCTTGGTGAGGAAGAATGAGTGCCCCTCTAACTGTGCCATGGGTAACCAAAGAGACCCAAGAAGCAGGTGCAGGTTATCTTCAGCCTCAGCTGTTTGCTCGGGCAGAGATTGACTGCAAATTCCAGAAGCTGGAGCAGAAAGGGTAAAAGCAGAGGTTGTATTGCAGTTGGCTATCATGTGTCTCTATAGGAAGCTAAGTGCCGGTTAGGCGACTCAGAGAAATCTCAGAACTGAGAGCATCTCTGTGCTGCTCACAGGTCATGGAGTCACTATTTCTTCTTTCTCTGCTCCTACTTGCTCCACTGGCTCATTGTCTAAAAGCCTTCTCTGTCTCAGCCTCTGCAAATGTACCCAGCCATCATTTAATGCTTCTGTTTGTTGGTTCCCATAAGAGAGATGAGAGACTGGGAGATCAGAGAGAATGAGAATAAGACACACATAATTCAGAGAGAGAGAGAGAGAGAGAGAGAGAGAGAGAGAGAGAGAGAGAGAGAGAGAGAGAGACTATTCATTTATTCCGTGAATGTATAGATTTGCTTTCTGAGTGTTAGGAGTTATCCCTACTCTACCTCTATCCAGAGATAATTATTACTACTTGGAACTTGGTGGGGGACATAATGGAACTTGGTGTAGGTGGATAGACAGGAACAGGCATACAGTTCATCTGATAGTTGACCTTAAAACTTCACTAGATGAAGCTATGTGGCCAAGAGTCCCGAGAACCTCCTTCCTCCTTGATATCATAATGCTAAGGGAAATAAATCAGACAATACAAGGGTAAATATCACATGATTTTTGTTATCTGAGAAACCCAGAGAACAAATAATTTAAAGAGCAAAATAAAAGATACTAGGAAACAGGAGGATCAACCTTTTGCAGATGGGGGGGGGCTAGGTATAGAGGGAAGAGGGGGAGAAAGGAAAAAGGATTTAGATGTAATATGAATATGTACCAACTCCGCATGATGCGTGTATTGATTATATATCACAGGCATGTATTACTAAACAACACACAGCATGTCCTTAGTATATTCTTGTATTCGTGTATTATTAAACAACACAAAGCATGTCCTTGGTTAGGAATTGGTGGTGGAGAGATCCCTTGTATGAAGTTTGGGGTTGGAGGTGAATCATTTTGTAATTCACACCATGGCCGCTTGTCTGAAGTCATCTTCTTGCCATGAGGCGGCAGCCAGGCAAGTGTGCAGAGCGTCATGACTTTGGGCCTCAAGTGTCTTTAGGTCTAGGATGATGGGCTCTGAGAAAACCCACACCATCAAGGTCAGAGACACTGAGAATGAAGGCAGGTTTTATTTAGTTCATCCTCTTGGTATCCTTTGCCACAGCTCCTTCTCCAGATTTCATCATTATTATTATTACTATTACTATTATTATTATTACTTTCTATTTTTGATTTTGACCATTCTGATTTGGGAGGGAAAATGCTATTCTCTATATAATATTTCGTATTCATATTTATATATTTGAATATCATTCAGTCATAAGAAGAGCAAAGTTAGGTCATTTTTAGGAAAATGCCTGGAAGCAAAGATCATCAATTCTTTTTTTCTTTTCTTTTGTATTTTAGGGAAGAGTCTACAGGGTGTTCAGGGTCTCACTAACAGATTGAACTCAGCGATCCGCCTGTTTACAGCCTCCCAAGAGCTGGGACTACAGGCGTGCGCCACCACGCGCAATCTCAATTGCCATCTCAGCACGCCTGGGGGGCGGGGCTGGCACCCAGAGATCATCAATTCAAAGCAAAATAAAGTAGACTCAGTAAGACATGCCACTCATGCCTTCTCCTATGGGGAAGGGAAGAACCTGAAAGTAGAACTGAGGCTATTAGAGAAGAGGAGTGAAACAAGGGTAAGGCGATTGGTGGGGAAGTGGAAACGATCAAGGTGTGTTTTCAGCATGTACACTTATATAATGAATATACACTAATAATGTAAAAAAAAGGGGCTTTAAAAGAATTTCTTACACTTTTGGTCTTCTTTGTATTATCATCTGCATAACAATGTGATAAATGAATTTACTCCAAAGAATTAATCTTGAGAAGGTCATTGGATAATGAAAAACAGTCCTCCAGCTTTATCTCTTCCCCTTTCTCTCCTTGGTCATTTCAGTGTTGTGACAGTCACCTTCCTCCAGTCCCTTGAGTACATCAGTATCATTTCGTACTTGCCACTTTTTGATGCATTCTTCTCTCTAACTAGAACACTTCTCCTGTTTCTTCCCATGTCTGTTTTCATTTTATCTTAAGTTTTATTCAAAGTGTACCTTGCTCAAAAAAGACCTTACCAAATCACCCCTACTACGCTGACTCTGTCAAAAGATAATGCCTGCTCGAGGTATGTCTACCAGGGAATCTGTGGGCTGACTCTGGTCTTGAAAGCAGAGGGGCTGAGATTGATTCATGATATCTGAGAGAGCAGGCAAGGAAATTCTCCCACCCTTGCTGTGGTTCAAATAATCTGGCATTAAGTAAAATTTGCAGTTCTACTCTTGATGCTATACGATTTTTGTTTAATACTGTGACTAATCTGCCTAAGGGATCTCACAAGAAGTAGCCCCAGTTCTTGTAGATCCTGGACACAGGAAAATAGAGGTAGGCTAGGGGACAAGAAGGTATTCAGTAGATGGATCTGACTATCCAATAATGCTTGGAATTCCCAAGGAAACAAGAAAGATGTTAATCCCTTATTTAAAAAGAAATAATAATAAAAGCAAAAGAAAGTCTGTGTGGAGACATCTTCTGGCTACCCTTTCTCAGGTATGAAAAGGTGGAAAGCAAGAACCTGAGTGGGCTTCTGAGTTTCACAATTGCTAAACAGCCCTGTGACCTTCGAGTACGTCTGGTAACCTCTTACAACCGTGGCTTTCCTAGTCGGTAGCCAACGTATTCTGCTTCTTCTCAGATTCATTGTCAAACTTCCTATAATGAAGTGTTAGTACGATGGAGAGGTTCTGGAAGATGGTGAAATTAAAGGGCAGGAGAGAGATTCTCTGGGGAAAATGTTGGGTTTGTTGGCCGCTGATATAGGACTGCAGCATTGCGGTAGGGAAGGGAGTGTCTTCAAATCTCTTTTGCCTGATGTTTCTCCCTAGTTTTGATCTATAACTTCAAATTAGTGAGTGAATGACAAGATACTACAGAGAAGCATTAGGTGTTTTTTTTTTTTTGTTTTTTTTTTTTTTGGTAAGCATCCTTTGCTTGTTTAGGGCAGGAGGGAGGCCAAGAGCTGGGAATCAGCACTAAGCCAGAGAGACACTGCTGCCTGCCTGCTGCCCCTTGGGGAGCTGAGCAGCAGGCTGGGGAGTTGCATGACTCTAGGCAAGTCTGATCAATAACAGGCGCCCTCACTATAGCAACGCAGCCTGGTGGCAGGGCTGCTGGTGGGTAGTGGTGGACCTCAAAGTAGGCAATTAGAACTTTCAGGCAGTTTCTTATGGAGGTCAGTCAGCTGACAGACCAGCACAGAGCTGTTCTTCTCCTCCATCCCAGCTTGGGCATTGAGAGGCTTTGGAGCCCGTGCACAGCTGGGATTATTCCTTTTTGAATTGCATGAGAATAACTGCAGCAAAGATTAAAGAACAGAACCATGGAGAAGTCACCTAAAAGAAGCGATGCTCCTAATAATACTAATAACTGTCATGGCAACTTACTGTTTCTATGACTATTTGATTAATGTCTGTCTACTCTCTAGACTTTCTCCTTCATTACAACAGAGAAAATTTTTTATCACAGACTCCTATACCCATTGTGTCTGGGCACCCTATATACACACCGAATATATGAGAAAGGCACCATACTGAGGGCTTACTGTGGATCCTCTTACTCAGAGTTGGCAACAATTCTGCCAGGTTAATATTATTGCTGTCTCCATATTATCCCTAACAGGAAAAGAGGCTGCAAGCATTTTATAGATGTTAAAGCATGTTTTTTTAGCTGTGCCAATCTTCACATTTCGAGCAGATATCTCTTTGTCAGGAGAGGTTGTCCTGGTCATTGCATAGTGTTCAGCAGTCTACCTGGCCAATACCAGTTAAAGACAGTAGCACAGCTTTCTGTCCCATTTATTACAGTCAAACTCTAGACTTTGCAGAATATCATCTGGGGAGAAAAAATATCATCGCCAGTTGAGAACCTCTGTACTAAAGGAAGGCCCATGCTGAGATGAACTGTGCAAGATGGTGCATTTTGCTTGCTTCTCTCCATGTGTATGAACTGATGGAATATGCTGCCAATACCACAGGGGAAGCATTGCCGTGCTGTGGCCACTAGTGGTGGTATTTGACAAAACCACAGGAGTGGTGTGTGTGTGAGCAGAGGGGGCTCAGCCAAGAGTCATGTCATGTTTGAGCTCTGAACTCACAACCTAGCAGTCGTAAACTGGGTAGGTCCCCCACGTTGAACCTAGGGAAAGGGACAAGACTCCAAAGAATCTGGGATGTTCTTCCTAAGAATCAGATTAGCTCAATGAGAAAATTACCTCTGTCCTAGGATGATTGTTGGAGGCAGCTTAATCTATTCATGAAACACAAAGACTTAGACTTTCCGACTCTGATATGAATGTTCATGTACAAGTTGTTTCACTCTTCTGAGCTGTTTCACATCTATAAAGTCAAGGATCCTGGGAAGACTGGATTGAATGACACTCTGTCCTGTGGCACGCAGGCTGGCAGCAGCCCCTTTTTGGAAATGTTAGTTCATGAGTGAAAGCAAAGGGACAGGCCCGGGGAGGGGTTCCGTTAGCTCCAGGAATGGCAACCCTTTCTCCACTGCCATGTTCCTAATTTGTAAATGGTTTGAGTATTTTCTATGTGCTAGATACTATTCTAAGAGTTTCATACATATTAACACATTCCTCAGCATCCCCAGATGACACCGTGATGTCAAAATGCTCAGCTAGCTGATTACAGAACTGGATTCTAATGTCTTTCTCTTCTTGACTTGAGTGCCTGGTGGAATTTCCCACTCCCAGTAAATCCCGCCTCAAACAAGCACCTCATTTGTGCTCCTATTGTAGTACAGCACATGGAATTTGGGGACCAATGGTATTTTTTATTCAACCTAACATATATGGTAGGTTTCTATCAGGATCTCTACACTGATGAAAGACGCAAACTAATTCACATACAGTGCATATTGCCTAATTTCCCTATTTAGAAGAATGAGACTTTCCAGATGGCATCATATGTAAAGCTAATTATGAAATGTCTGCTAGGGTATTATTTAAATTAATATATTTTACTTTTTAAAAAAATGCATTCCTTCCATACTGAGATACTTTGTTCATACTTTAAAAACTATATCATTTGTAATTTTAACTATTATGTCTAATTCCCCAAAGGAATTGTGTGTTGATTTTTTTTTCATTTTCTGTAGTAAATATGTGTATTTTGTCATCTTTTTCCATTTTTTTTTGCATTATAGATCTCATAGTCCATGTCCGACAGACAGACCGAATCTTCTGTTTGTTAGTGTAAGCCAGTAGTGTTTATGGAGTCATGTTTTTATATATCTTATTCTACCAATTTGCTTAGAACAATTGTCTCTAAACTTTTTGATGTCATATCACTATCTAGTTTGAAGAAGGCATCCCTAATGTGTGAACACTTATTTATTAATTATACATACTTCTGCCATGTAATATTAGCAAAGTTCTAAATTTTTGAAAACAAATTAAAGATAATCATCAAGTGTAATGTTAGCTGGGTGTGGTGACACACACCTGCTGGACTACAGTGAGCCCAAGGTCAGCCTGAATTACATAGTTGGACCCTGTCTAAAAAATAAGAAATACGTGAAAAATAAAGTGCAGTATTTCTACATCTATATGAATATTTCCCCATATATCTGATTTGGGGGTCCCTGTGACAGTAGTATATTCTATGTTTTAATAAGTGGAGAATATTACCCATCATTCTTATCTCATGGAACTGAGAAGAATTTCACATAGAATTATAGTGGTGATTAGTAATTGTCCTAGCTGGCTATTGCTTTATAACAAGCATTCCACAATTCTGTGTTTTTAAATAATGATTTTAAGCTGCATATAGTGGTACATGCATGTAATCCTGACACTCAGAAAATAAAGCAGGATAATTAGCTTGTTTTCAAGACCAGTTTGGACTGCATAACAAGACCATATCTCACATAAATAAATAAATAACCACCAATTTTTTTATTAGCTTATGTTTTGTGGTTCAGAAATTTGGATTAGGGCCAGCTGAGTGTCTTTTGCTAGTTTTAGCTTGGTTTGTTTTTATGCTAACACATTAGCTGGCAGCACAGGAGGGGCTGGACCATCCAAGGTGGCCTCATTCACATATTTAGGGTTTATATTGGCTATGAGATGGGCCCCCCTCTTCATGTGGTCTCATATTCTCAAGTTGCCTACCTTGGACTTCTTCACCTGGTAATGGGAGTGCTCTAAGAGTTTTAGGGAATAAATAGTGTCTCAGTTGCTCTTCTCTCATTGCTAGGACAAAATATCTGATACCCAAAATGAAGGAAGGAAAGGTTTATTTAGCTCATAGTTAGTGGAAGTTTCAGTCCATACTCAGCTCACCCCATGGCAGAGTGGCATGTGGCAGAGAACAACTTATTCATGGTGGCAAAGAGCAGAAAACAAAAGGAGTGGCAGCAGCTCAGGCAGCTAGCTGGCCTCTCTCCCCTCCTTACATTGTAGTGCAGAATATCTGCCCCAGGGCACTCCCACCTGTAATTCCAGCATTGGTTCAAGAATCAATCACAAACTCCAGAAGCCACCCCATGACCGCATGACATGGGAACAACTCAACACAAACATAGCAGGCAGCAATGTCTATTAAGGCCTGACCTTAGAATCAATTTGTCTCTATTTCATTCTGGCTACATTCTACTGGTTAAATAAGTTACAAATCCAGTTCAAATTCAAAAAGAGAAGACAAAATTTCACTTTTTGATGAGAATTGCAGAGTTCTGTAAATTTAGTTATTTTAATGAGTTCTATAAACTTTAGAGATTAGTACTACTAAGATCTTCACTTTATAAACAAACAAACAACAAACCCCTAAGATACAGAGCAGTTGAATTATGGTCCCAATAGTAAATAGTCCTATTATTCTCTCTACTGAATAGGTTGAAAAAAGCTGAGGTCTTGTTCAGATGTAAGTGACAAAAAGAAAATACTCATGCAACCTATCTTTTTACCACAACATCCTGGGTCAATAGCAGAAGTATTTTTTTCCACCTAAAAGTCTCAGTATTTGAAGGTTCTTAACCTACTTTATCTACTTTCAATATGCATTAGTATTTTCCAAGAAATCTGATCATGCTTCCTCTAGAAGAAATAAAACCTCTGAACAAAATTTGTTGAGCTACATATATTTATTTATAAATAATCCTCTTATGTTCCTTTGTTTTGCTTATGTTATAGCTGAATTTTCTTCTTCATTTTATAGACAAAATAAATACAGCTACAAATGAAAACACTTCTTTCCCATGCTAAAGCAAATAGTCTTACATTTCACCTTGTGGGGAACCACTCAGGTTGTTTCAAAGCTCAGGGGTGGCTAAACATACCTGAGGATGTGACCTTGCTTATCTCGTGAAGGTGCACAGTGGGATACAGTTATGTAATCATGACTTGGCACAGGCAAATACATACATGCTGGTTATAGCACTATATAAGAATGTAAGCATGTGGTAACAACCTGTGTAAGAATTATACAGTACAGATGCAGGCGGCTCTTGCTCTGTCTCTCTGCTCTGCTCCATGCTGCCTGTTGTTGTTGCTAATGTCTTGCACAGGTGTGTTCTTTAGCCTTGGATGTTCACCCTCAAAAATCTCCTTTGGGTCCCCTGAGCAGTCCAACATCTGGCACATGCAGTGGGACATTGAGGTGAGTGGTCTATGGTGGCTGTGGAAACAGCTCCCAAATGTAGGGCGAACCCCAGGGAATAGCTGATAAGTGACCCTGGCCTTGCTACAGATACCTGTAGCCACCCTCTTGATGGCTTGAAAGGCCCCACATGACTGGGAAACATTCTGTTTGGGGCTCCAGGATGTCTTGCAAGCCTTAGAAACTGTAGACAGACCAATTTCTGCCCCTCATCATGAAATGGAGGGGAGCTGGCTTGGCTGTGTTTCACTTCCTTCTATTGCATAAATCAAGAGGTAGGAAGCCTTTTCTGGCAACTAGATCAGCTGCAGTGGATAGATGATGACCTGAAACAATGGCTGGCTGCTGTGGAGCTGATGTTTCGAGGGGTGGGAAGCACTGCCTCCTCCAGAAATGTCTCCACATAAGTCCTCATGTTTAAGAAAACTTTCAGGAAAAATCCCCTAGTTTTCCATGTTACTGTGGCTATTCATCAAAAAGTGGGGGCAGAGGAACCCCTATTCCAAGGGTGGAGGACTAGGTGGGGTACCTACCTCTACCCAGAACACCATATACACAACCTATACAGTCATGAAGCTTGAGGAGCTGATGAAACAAATCAGAAGGTGGGCAAAACACTGTCTGTTTCATTGCTGAACAATTAAGCCCACAGGAAATGTCCCAATAGCCAACATATCCAGCATACCCTCTGTGAGATGGGTTCTGCAGGATATACAGAGGAGAGCCCCCAAAATAGATAATGAGACTGTAATAAATTGGTTGATGGCAGCATTTTACCACCTGTTTTGGGATAATTCAGATGACCTGCCAGAGCAAGCCACTATCTAGACTTGATAACTGTATTATATGAAATAGGCATGGGACAGATGATGTTTACACTGCAGTACCATAGAAAAATGAGGAGCTACTGATGATACACGCAAAGGACATGATCCCGACAAACAGACCAGGTGGTAGTTCTTCTAGCCCCCTTTACAGATCACTGGATCTTGATGCTATGGATGCCTTGGCCAGGCTGGGAGATGTGCAAGGAAAGCCCCAAGATAAGTCAAGATCTGTAAACTGTACTAACAAAAAGGTGTGTGTTGGTGGGAGTGAGAGAAGCTGTTTCCCCAAGAATAGGCTCCAGGGCCACTGAAGGTTGGCACCAGATCTAATCAGACCTGCTGGCTGCCAGCCTAGCCACAGATACGTTAGACAGGTAGCCTTTAGATGTGTTGCTGACTCTGTAGAGTCACCTACTGTCTGAGCAACACTATCATCTGATGAGCCAGGGCCCAAAGGACAAAGTAGCCCCAGTGAAGCAGAAAACAGTGACACTGGCCTCCTCTTACCCCAATAAGGAGATAGGTCCAGGTACATAAGTCTTGGTGAAGCCCAGGAGACTGGAGGCCACGTGCATGTGAAGCTGACTATTTACGGGTCCCCAAAGAATGCACAGCATGTACTACTGTTGGTGGATACAAGAACTTAGTCAATGCTAATATTTGGCAACCCAGATCATTTTTTAGGAGCTACTGCATGTATAGAAGGGCATGGAGGTTGCTACATCCAAATGGGAAAGCCCACGTGACTTTGAGTATTGGTCACTTGCCCTCATGTCTGTATGATGTTTATGTTTCCCCAGTTGCTGAAAACATACCAGGGGTAGGCACACTGATGGTGCTTGGCTCAAAATCCCTCAGGGAAAATTCCAGCTGTGAATTCACTTGATGAAAACCATAGTCCAAGGCCAACCACATCAGCCACAGCTGACTCCCACAAGCCATGTGGGTTATGTGTGTGAAACAGGACTGCCTGCCTGGAGGCCATGAGGAGGCAGGACAGACTGTTTTGAAATTGGAAAAGTCAAGGGTGATAACACCCTGTACAGAGACCTTGAGTGCGGCCCATAAAGAAGCCAGATGTGTCATGACAAATGACTGTAAAGTCTCACCCTGACACTTGCAAGTTAGGACCAATTTGCCTTTACCCAGAAGGACAGGCAGTGGATCCTCCCGATGTTGCCACAAGGCTATTTGCATAGCCCAATTTTGTGTCATGTCCTGGTGGCCCAGGACCAGACCACCTGGGTCAAGCCACACTCTGTCACTATTTTGTATTAATGATATTATGTTAGCCTCTGGTTGCCTTGCAGATTTGAAAACCATGGTACACAGTTGGAAGGAAACTTTGCTGCCATGGGGTGGGCCATGGACAAAGAAAAAGTTCCAGGAATTGGCTGGTCTGTCAAATTCTTGGATGTAATATGGTTGGGTAACACAAGACCCACAGCAGTACTCCAATGATAGGCATATGTGGGTTTGCTAGGATTTTGGTGGTTGTATTGCACTTAGCTGCCCTGTGGTTTCCCCTATACCAGATGACCAAAAAGCATATAGTATGGGGCTGGACAGATGCAGCAGAAGCTGTTTGCTGGACAGATGCAGAAAAATCTGCTTTTCAGGATGCAAAGAGGGCTGTTGCACAGGTGCAAAACCTACAAGAGATTGACCCTACCCTGCCTTTTAGCCTAACCATCAGTGTGGATGATGGATTTGGCTGTGTCCTGTGACAAAAACAGGGGAAGCAGAAACACCCTGTTGGATTTTGGTCATAGTTGTAAAAGGGAGCTCATACCTTATATTGCACCATTAAATAACAGCAGTGCTATGTGCTGCTCTACATGAATGTGAGGAATAATGGAACAGACAGTGGGCTGGTGCAGGTATAAATATCCAATCCCAAAAGTGGAATGGCCCAAGAGCCTCCTCTCATACTTTGGGGTCCATACCTTCAACAGTGGCCTCTTTCTCAGCTAGCCTGTTAGCAACCAATCTAGCAATAGTTTTGGAACCCATGATGTACCTGATCCAAGAGCCCTCTGGGGGACAAACTATAGGACTCGATCTCTAGTCCCTATACAGAAGGGAAAGAGGAACCTCTGGCTGACACCTGGTATACTTAGGGGTCTAGCAGTGACAAAACTCCACAATGGAAAGTAGTTGCTGTCCAGCCCAGTATGAATGAACTATGGTTTCAAACCAGAGCAGGCAAGTCACACCAATGGACCGAGTTGCAGACAGTGTGATTTCTTGTGATACTTAAAAAAGGCCCCCTACAAGAGTATACAAACTGTTGGGCAGTCTTAAGGGGGCTAATGTTCTGGCTACTGGTTTGGGCAACTCAAGAGTGATAGAGAGGGCACCATCCCTTGTTGGGTACTGACCTGTAGGAGCATGGCCAAAGAGCTGAGCATGTAGGCTATCATGGTTTAAGACATAAGCCTTTCTTCTCACCAGAAAATGACTTAACAGATTTCTTGACCAGGCACTTACATGATTGACTGCTAGAAATAACATCTGGCCAAAAAAATTGAATGCTGCATGTGGCATGCCACTAGGAACAGCCTCTGACCAGGGACATGGGCTATGAACTTAGCCCTCCAAGACCTTGCTCAACATATGGCCCAGGCCTTATATATTCAATGCCAGATTTTTATGTTACTTATGGACGAAACTGTTCAAGTGAAAAAAAAGAGTGGTTTCCAAACCTCAGGTTCTTGATTTGTTAACTACAGGCACTTGTGTCCTGTTCCATATAAAATGTTATATTTATACACCCCTGACCTTTGAGGGGATGGGATGTGGGGAGCCACTCAGAGTACTTCAGAGCTCAGGGCCATCTAAGGACACCTGAGGATGTGACCCTGCTCATCTAGCACAGGCGCACAGTGGGTTGCGGTTCTGTAACCATGACTTAGCACAGGTAAACCTGCATGTTCTGGTTACAGCACCATGTAAGAATGTAAGCATGAGACAACAACCTGTGTAAGAATTACACAATACAGAGGCAGGCGACTCTTGCTCTGTCTCTCTGCATGGTTCCACATTGCCTGCTATTGTCTCTGATGTCTTACACACATGTCTTCTTTAACCTTCAGACTTTACTCTTGAAAAATCACCTGTGGGGCGCCTTAGAAGGCCAACATTCCTGAATGCAGCAATACACCACATACTTTACACCACATACTTTGGAAGCTCCTGACATAAAATAAATAAGGACAGTTCATAGCACTGCCACAATTGTCTCTAAGATAGCAGAGAGCAGGCCATGCCTCAGAGGCAGTATAGTAGCTGTTTCAGATCAAACTGAAACCCAACAACACCTGCACTAACTTCAGTTAGCATCAACTACTAAAGAAAGGAATGCAAATTTTAGGACAATTCATGCACAAGCACCTGTGAACTCTGGCTTTGGGTGAATTTACTTAATTTTTTGTGTGACTCAGTTTACTAGTTGGAAAAACACATGATAAAAGTATGCTCTACTGCCATAGTTGTTGAATTACATAAGTGAATAGTAAGGTAATACTTTGTCCATTGAATGTGCCAAGGGATATTAGTGATTATTATATATCAACTGTATGTGATTGGCTATGACATTCTGCAATGCTGTGCTAAATTCTGAGACCAAGTCTGTGTTCAGCAACAGAGAGTGCTGCGATTAATCATTCATTTCTGTCATGGATATGGGATATGCATGTGCAAAGATCTTTGATGAAACAAGAAATTATTCCTATTTTTCTGCTTTAAACAATTTATTTGGGTCAATGTTTCTTTATCTACCAAGTGATTCCTTTTCTGAAGGTAGCTGGTCTTCCCAGGGGAGATGTTCTTAAGAGTCTGATTACCTCTGGTTTCCATGTATGATGGTTAATCTTGATTATCAATCTGATTAGATTGAGAATTTCTTAGAAAATGATCAAGTACTCTTATGGCTATGTTGGGGAGGTATTTGTAGATACGGTTAGCGTACAGGACAGCAAACCCATAGAGGTGTCATTTCAACCATCTGAAAGGTGGTTACCTGGATGGAACAAAGCAGAGGGGTGAGTCGAGCAGAGCGTGTGCTCCCTCTCTGCTTTCTCTGTGCCAGGAAGTGAGACCTTTCCTCTTCTGCACCCTTCCACTACGATGTCTTTGCCTTGCCACAGGCCTGAAGGCCATGGACTCAGCTGACTGTAGACTAAAACTTGTGGAAAATATGAGCTCTAATAAATCTTTCTCCCTTTAATGTTGAAGAGCAAGAGGCATTATTATTGAAAGAAAATCATATGTGAGAATGCAACATGGAAATTCTTAGGCATTTTTCCACAGCAACTGAAAACTAACATGAGAAGCATGATGGAGTGGCCTTACCCAGAGTGATTAGCTATATCTGCTAAATACAGCAGATTTCCCTTGCAAAACACTATTATACAAGGGAACAAGTTCTCCCTTGTATAATGCCATTAGACAATTAACAAGTCCAAACCTTTGTTTGACATTTGGTGAAACTGAAGCCTAAGGATGTTTGATAATATGAATGTTGATGTATCACATATTGCTCAAAGGTCTGAGGAGGCTGAGAGTAGAAAATATGGATAAAATGGAAATGAACACATGGACCCAATTTTTTAAAGAGAAAATGCAAAGAGGAATTGTTGAGTCAGAAAACGTAGCATGAGGAAAGCTGTCTCATTTGGGTATAAACATCAGCTCCAAGTTTTCGAGTGTTGGGACACAAGGAAAATGTGCTGGCCCAGTTCTTTTTATCTGATAAAATGTAACATAAGATACACCTTCGGAGGAAGGAGTGTATTGCTCAGTGGTGCAGGGCGGTAGATGTATGCTTGGCATGCAGGGAGCTCTAGGTTTGTTCTCCAGAACACACACACACACACACACACACACACACACACACACACTCATACTCACACTCACATATACACACCCATGCCCCTGCACATGCACAAAAAGATAAAACTTTTTTTTTTTTTAAACTTGATCTCAGGGAGGGATTTGGAATTTATTTTGTGGTTATTTATAGTAGGAGCAGTATGTCCTGACTAAGTGATTATTATGAAATGTGGCCTCTGTAGTGTTTTTTTTTTTATGTCAGTCCTTCATGAGAAAGAATTGTTCTGAGAGCATTAAGTCATATTATAAAAAGCAATCTTAGAGCCTCATGGTGTTTAATAGCAGGCTGCATATATATTAAGGGCAGCATATTCTTATGATCATATATGTATGAAGATAAAGACAGAGAATATTTCAGGAGTGAAGAGTTAATATATCTCTTAAACTATTATCCTAGGACACTAATGGTCCAAGGTGGGCTTTTAACTGGACTAATGTCGAAATAAGGCTATTAGCTGCTACTTAAAATGTGAGAGATATTATTATTGAAAGAAAATCGTGTGTTTTTAGAAATGAAACATGAGTAAAGCATGCTATACATCATTGTGAAAATTAAGGGCCTAAGTTTTGTTTTAATGCAAGACTTCTTCATCATCACTACCACTAATACACACACACTTAAGGTAAGATAGCTACTAGCAGGACAGCACTTTCCTAATATGTTGCATTATTTTTGAAGGTTGAGAGACACAAATTCGGGCTATCTGTATGCTCAGAAAAGCCCCAAGTAAAATGATCGTGGGATCTTAATCTTCCCAAAATTTGCAAAAAGCAACTGCTAATCATTTCTGGGCAAATATACCTCCACCTGGACCTTAAAGAAAAGCTAATGATAAAAACATTAAAAACACAATGTGGGTGGAGTTGCACATTAAATATAGTTAGAAAATTTATAGACTAGGGAAAATTATACAAACCACAGTTGCACAGAGAGATAAAAATAATGAAAAATGGGGGGGCCGGGGAGATGGCTCAGTGGAATAAGCGCTTCCCTGGCAAGCGCAAGGGCCTAAGTTCAATCCTCGGTTCCAAAAAAAAAAAAAAAAAGAAAAATATAAAGTGAAATGAAAGATTTAGCCTAACCTTGTTTAAATAAAGTTCTGGAGGAGGAAAGAAGACAGTAGGTCATATTTTGCTGACAATGACATCATTTTCTAGCATTAATGAAAGACATGGATTCTCAGACCAAGAGCTCTCGGTGACTACCACAAGCCTATGACCAACTGTACATACCAAAGTTTTAGAAAATGAAACTGTCTTTCAAGAACAATTGAAATCAAGAAACCTGCTGACAAGAACAGCTGAAGACATAAGCTTGGAACAATTCTTAACAAAATGACTTCTAAAGAATGAACATCAGAAAGGGAAAATTGTCAGCTGAGGAGATAGCTTGGTGGCGTAAGTGCCTGTGTGGCAAGTGCAAGGACCCAGATTTGGTCCTCAGTACTGCTTGCCATGCCCGCCCCGTGCCAACCCGGCCACTGAGGCTGGGCACGGTGGTGCACACCTGTAATTCCAGTGCGGGGAAGGCTGAGACTGGAGGATCACTTCGAGTCTGAGCTGCATAGAAAGAACCAAATTAATAAATAAGTAAAAGATTTTTTTAAAGACTCAGGACATATGAGAACTTGTACTGTAA
>NW_004524605.1:14290342-14301467 GCF_000260255.1 Octodon degus
ACAAATAGATAGCATAATCCAAGCTACCATAGTAGAAGTTAATCCAAATAGAACTATAATATAACTTGCACATAAAATATTTCAAACATTCTAGTCAATTTTTCAAAATTATTAATTTGGTATAGGGTCTTGCCACTCAGGTCAGACTTGTAATGATCCTTCTGTCTCAGCCTCTCCAGTGCTGGTAGAAGCATGCACCACCATGCCCAATTTCAGTGGCTCTTGGGGTTCCAGGAGGCTGGCATGGCGTGCGTTACTGGGGATTGAACCTGGGTCCTTGTGCTTGCCAGGCAGGTGCTTAGAACGCTGAGCTATCTCCCAGCCCTCAAACATTCCAATTACAAAACAAATATTTTATGGCCTACTTGAAGAAAAATTACTCTAAAAGTGCAAATCCAGCTAGCGTTGTTTAAATAAGCTCAACCTGAAATGTAAATAAATAGAAAAATAAAAGGATAAGAAAGAATAAACCAGGCAATCAAAAGAAATCTTGTACAGCTATGCTAAATGTCCGAGTCTAAACAGTTACTGTATAGATGACAATATTTCAGCTGCTCATGGAAGGATAATTTCTTTGTGTAACTAATAGCTGAAACATATTTCAAGTAAAACCTATCTTAAGCACAAAGAGGAAGTGACAAACACCACAGAGTAAATTTTAACAACCTCCTTCAAAAGCTGGTAGATCACACAGTCAAAGGTACCAGATTGAATAGAAAATATTTGATTAAAGATAATTCACAGCATTTAATTTAAATGTTGCAGATAGAATCATCATCTAATAATGAAGCAGATTCATTCTTTGAAAGGATAAAAAGGATACATGTAGTATTTCAAAAATTGACTACTATGGGGGCCAGGGAGATGGCTCAGTAGAATAAGCACTTGCCTGGCAAGCGCAAGGGCCTGAGTTCAATCCTTGGTTCTGCCAAAAAACAAACAAATAAATGAACAAACAAAAGAAAACCTGACTACTAGGCCATAAAGTAAGAAAAAATGTAAAACACTAGACTAAAAAAAGTCTCAGGATCACAAGGCTATTTATTCACAGATTCCATCTTCTTCATGCTGAAAGAGGCAAAAAAAAAAAAAAAAAAAAAAAAAAAAAAAAAAAAGAACTCTCCTTTGAAAATCACTGCATATAGAGGAGGAAGACCATAATTCTAAACAACTCATATATGACAAAGTAGATTAGAGCGAAAATTAGAAAATTATTGAACTCAGACAGTAACAAAATACTACGTATCAAAATCTGTGGGACACGAGAAAGAGAAAGACTATTAGAAGAAAACTCAAAACTATATTTCTTATGCTAGAAAGTCCAAAAATATTTGAATATAACATCTCACTTAAGATGAAAAAATAGTAACAGAATAAAAATTAAGAAATAGAAGAGAAGGAATAATAAATATAAAGAAGACATTAAGAGGAAGATTTGAACCTTTTTTCTAACGCAAGCTGTGGTTGCGATCCAGTTCTGTTCACCAACATTGCATTTCTGTCTCTGGACAAATATGGAGATGGTGGAGACAGCATTTCCCCGACCCTGGGAGCTATGTATGGCAACAGGACTGGCAGCGGATGATGAACTGTGAGTGGAAGAAGCACGTGTCCTTTCTGGGAGGAAGCTTCAAGAGCCTGTACAAAATTTGCAGGGTTCTCCTTCTGCTGTGGTAAACAGCATCAGCTCAGGTGGTGGCTGCTGTTAAATCTAGGACTGGAGTTGAGTCCTCGGCCTGCTTATAATGGAATGTAGTATGACCAAGAAATAAAGGCCATTGGCTGTGAGTTTTGGGATTGTGAAAACAACATAATCCGGTGCAGTCATTCTAACTAGTAGCAATTGCACTCCTGAGGGGACATGTGCCAATGTGTGGAGGAGTTTAATGGTGGTCACAGCTAGGAGAGGAAGTACTGCTGGCCGATGCTGGGTGGAGGCCGGGAAGACTGCGAAACGTTCTGCAATGCGTTAGGCAGACGTCCACAGCAAAGCATTATCTCTAGCACACAATAGGAGCAGTGTTAACACTGAGGGACCCTGACCTAGGGTACGCGACTTGCTGAAATAATATAGATGCTCAGACATTGTGGTTTTTTCTAAAAGAATTGTAGAAATGACTTTGGCTTGAAGATTTCGAGCTGGGAAGAGTCAAGAGAAGTGCAGTCACAAGGAAGCACAGTCACACTGGTTTTTAAGCTTTTGTTTCAGTGGATTCATCAGTAAATTCCTTGATTCTTTTAAATACATTTATGCCTATGTTGTAGTTCACTTCAGCAAGGCTGGGAGTAAGGATGTTGATCAGGCCAAGATGCTAAGATACAGTAGAATCATACTACAGATTCAAAAATCATGTTCCAGTGGGGGACCCTTTCTTGAGATTTCTGAGTAATTCTGCTCACTTGTCTGGCTATTCTTAAATATCCAATCTCGCTGTCTCTATCTCTGTCACTGTCTGTGTCTCTGTCTCTGTCTCTGTCTCTGTCTCTCTCTTGTTTTCTCTGTCTCTCTCTCTTTCTGTCTGTCTCTCTGTCTCTGTCTTTCTGCCTGTTTTTCTCTGCCTGCTCCATCTGTCCCTGTCTCTGTCTCTTTCATATCCCCCATGACAGGCTAGTACACTATGCAGGCCTGAGGCTACTACACTGACCACAGCCAAGGCCAACTTAATGCAAAGCCCTGTTTAAAAAAAAAAAAAAAAAAAGAGCACACTCTCTCCTGCCTCTGCTTTCTGTGGCTGTCTGAATTTATCCATTCTGGATTTGGCAGGTGTGACAGATCAGTTGTATTATCAGGAAAAAGTGGTTTTCCTTGTAGTCCAGTCCATACCCTCTTCTGAACTGATGTTTGAAGCCAAAGCCTCTGCTCATAGTGTTTTCTTCGATTCCGTCTGTCATCATTCCTTGAGAATATACATGCAAGAGCTCCACCTGGGAGGAGGCTTAGAGTTTAAGGACAAGATTAAGGTATTTTAAGACTTTTTATCTCTAGCATTATATAGCTACAGGCCAAATATTCCTAATTTCTGACACTTTTCAAGAACATAATTTTCTAATTTGTCTAGCATAAGCTCATGATTGATCTCAGTGGATAATTTTTATCCTCTTTCAGAGTATATATTCAAGGATGAGGTCCTCAGTGATCAGCTAAACAGATTTTGATCACTTTCTATTTAAGAAGGAGCAGCATAAGCACTTCATATGTCTCACAGAACTTAGTTCTTAGGGACCCAAACTTTAAGCAGGTATCTTTATCGTCCTTGTTTAGCTACGGAGACTTGGGATGCCAAAGGGTTTAAGAAGCTTCCTGATAACTTGATCAGCTGGTGCTGCAGCGTGCCTCTCCTGGACACCTGAGACTGTGCCCTTACCCCTTGTGTCACGTGGCTTGTGCCAGGTCATAGTTGTAATCAACTGAGTTTTCTTTCAGGACAATGGGCAGTGGCATTCTTTCTACAGAGAGAGCTATAGCCAAGTGAGACAGTATCCTAAGAAAAGCTGAATGCTGCCATTACTTTAGTCTTTCCAACCTCTGTCTTGAGAACCGCAGTTGGAGACATTAGAGGTCAGGATGTATCTTCTATCTTTAGAAGTCAAACTAGAAACTGACTGGGTACAGCTGCTGTGCTTGTTTCTCTTAGACTAAATACAAAGCCTTTGATAGAACCTCAGGGGATGCCAGACAGAAGCAAGTGCGTCGGGCCGATTGGGGAAATTGGTGTGGCAAGCTCCTCAGAATCACAAACCTCGGGTTTTTTTTAATTAGAGAGGTGGCCCTCCAATCAATACTCTCGCTGTTCCTTGCTCTGCCATTCCTCTTGCTTTCCAGCTAGCAACTCCAGGGATTTTCAGCTGACAATGCAATTCTCCTGGGGCTGTGCAAGGTACAGAGGGGGAGAGAGAGAAGGATTTGTTGGCCTATTGTAGGGGTTGCTAAGGCACAGGACTGCGTTCATCCAAGCTAGCCTAGCTCTCCCCAGTTTTATATTTAGAATGCACGTTAGGTAGTTCACTGAGGAGAAATGGCGGGAAGCTGCAGATGCACTGAAGCAGCATTTAGAAAAATTAGGCATTTGCATTTTTTTCTTTTGTTACAAAAAATAATATCCAGGACTCCACATAAGAAATGGTACATTCCCAAGAGCTGAATTGTACTCAAATGTCTGTTACCTACCACTTAGGAATGCACAAGTATTTGAAGAAGTATAGAATTTTCCTATTGTCAGAATCTGAAACTAATTTAACGTTGCCCTTCCTTTCTACCCCCCCAAAAGAAACAGAAAGGAGAAAAAAATAACAATAAATGTTTGCATTATTTTAAATAAATACAGTGTGAGAGACTGTATGATGGCTACATCATCTAATTTGATTTTTACAACAGTCCTACAAGGCAGGGCTATCGTATCCATACAGTACACATGCAGAGCCAAGATTCAAGCATCCGAGTCAACTGTTCATAGTCCCAGAGGATTAGAACTTTGTCCACTCACGCTGGAGGCACTTCTCTGAACCGTTGGTTTGAGTCATCACAAAATTCAGAATTTCTACTCCAGATCTGCTTAATCAGTTTTCTCTCATAATCCCTGCTGTTGGTATGACATAAAACTGATTTGTTTTAAGGCACAGGTTAAAACAGGTCATCTAGGCTGTGTTTACAAGGATAATGTAATTACAACAATTTTCAAGAGTGTTCAGGCTCCCCCAAAATAAATATTAGTGAGGAAAGATAAGTTGGGAGACCCAATTAGCCAGACTGGATCGCTTTCACTGGCAGGGTGTGTACCTCTCCAGTCCCTTTTTCTTATATAAACACAGCTGTGAGGTACCATCGCTTGCCTTGGTAAGTCCAAATCCAGGGCTTGGATGGAAGTTCCTAAGAAGAGATCTGCAAACCATGTGTATCATCCTATCCTTTACTGCCTTGCCTTAAGACCATGTATTTATTTGGCATAAAATTGGGCAAGAAAAAACAAAACACAAGCTCAGTTAAATGGTTCCTTTTATAACCTGAAGGAAAAGACCTTGAGTTATGACCTCAGAAGAGTTATGTCAATATAAAGAAAAAAAAAAAAAAAAAAAACCCTCAGGTATTTTTTTTCTAGCTGTTTTTCAAGAATGAATTAATGTATAATGTCATTTGTTCTCTATTTTAGAATAATGAGTGTTCTAATAAAATGGTAGGATTCTTGAAATTTTGTCTTCATTTGGAAAGTCTGTTGAGTAATGCAAAGAGGAGAAAAGAAAACAGGAAATTAAGTTGGAAGAGAGGTGAATTTATATGCTTTAGCTTCACGGTGAACTTCAACAACTATTCACTGAGTGCTTCCTCAGTGTAAGGAATTAATGCCCTGCATTTATTTTATCCTGGGGACAAAAACATGAATTTGTTAGCTCTCACTGTTGGTTCTTAGCAACTTTATAACCTAAGGTGAATGGAAGTTTACAGCTGAATAGGTTAGCCTAATGTGTGTTTTAAAAAATATTTACATAATTTTCTGATTAAATAGCATTTTCCTTTTGCTGATGTGAGTGTAGATAAGAAGGGAGTGAACTAAACATGGAATGGAAAGTAGGTTTCCTTCTGGAGACTGGTCAATCGATAGGGCTGATTTTGAAATGATTGAAGCTAATCTAGACTTCTTTAGTGGTATCTGTCGTAGGCAAAGAAGAGGGAGAATAGTGTCATGAATATGATATATTTCTAATCCTGAATGTAAATTCTGTGGTGTAAGCTATAGGAAAAGGGAAGTCTGTCCCTCAAACACCTTCTGCTGATGGCCTGATGTTCTTCAAACTCGCCCTTTATTTACTGCTTGGCGTATATAATGACTGCCATCCTCTCATCACCCTCATCGTGTAACATGCATTGAGTGAAACACTTTGCACATAGTATCTCATCTATTCCTGTATCACAGATTAGGAGAGTTTCAGTTTGTTCTCTAGAAATTGATCCAAGGTGTTTCAGTCTCTAAAGTCTATGTCACTGTTGACTGTATTTTTATGACACACTCTACTTGGGTTTCTGGTGAAGCCTTTTATGCCTGTGTTTGTGATTCTGGGAGAATACTTCCCTTGACAATCCAGAGTATTATTGAAAGACCTACATATAACAGGAACAAGGAGAGCAGAAAATGCAAACCACGGGCCCATAATAAACTTGACTGTGGTATGTTGATAGCCACAGTTTCTTGGTTCTTCAAATGGCACTGGCCTCTTTAGTGACATTCTTAGAGATCGGTTGTGTTTCTTGAAAAGAGGAACTACATTTTGCTTCTATTTAAAAAAATTACTTAACATTGCAGAGGATACTGAACACAGATTGCTTGGATTGCTCTGCCTAAACAAGTACCATAGTCTGGAGATATGTATATATATATATATATTTCTTATAGTCTGGAGGCTGAGAGTTTGGGCTGAGAGTGGCAACGTGACTGTTTTCTGGTGATCTTTGGGTTTCAGGCTGCCAATTTCTCATTGTACTCTCACAAGCCAGAAAGAGGGCAAAACCCTCTCTAGGGTCTCTTTTGCAGAGGGCCAAGATGTCACTCATGAAGCTCCACTCTGAGGCTTCCTTCCCAAAGACCTTCCTTCCTAATAGCATCTTACTGAGAGTGAGGGCTTCAACTGGAGGGATGTTAAATAGTCCATTTTAGGGATCTAGTCATGCTGGAAAGCACCTAGAAAGTTCCTTGGTATGAGATCCTGCGATGAAAGCAGGTCAGAAGGGGCCAGTTTGGCACAGAATAAACCATTTTCATTCACACCTTTATCCGTTTGCTCATTGATCCAACCAGAATTCATTGAGGTACTCCTCAGTTTAGGCACTGGGACAAACGCCGGGGGAAAGACTTGTACGTAAAGTGAAGCCTCAGAAGAGAGGAGAAAAGCTCAGAACATAGATGATATTCTTACGGATTTTGCCTACAGTTGCACTTCATCTGCCCTTTGGAGCAAGAGGGTGTTTTCTTCTGGTTTGACAGCACTTATCACAACACTGATCACCATTCTATCCCAAACAACATAGATGATAAAACATTAGAATACTTATGCATCACATAAAGAAAGGTCAAGTATATTTAATCTATGAAATTATCAGTTGTATAACCATTAACATTCGTTGAAAAGAATGATCTAACTAAAGTGCATCTGAATATATTGGACTATGTACAAATAGAAGCTAGAGAAAACAAAAACATAGCCTGTCCTTCCAATTCTGCAGAGGATTTGTCTCACAAAAGCGTCTGGCTTTTTGGGTCAGACTTTTTCTTTCTTCTGAGAAAATCATGGAATCCTCTCTATTATCCAAATATTAAGCAAGATCCTTGCTGTTATTGTCTTGGCTCTTGAATTATAGACAGAGAGACCTTTGGCTGAGACCTGTAGTCATGTACATTTTCACCTAAGTATGAAGCAAAATGCTGTTTCTTTTATCTGTACACGTTGAGGCTGATCTGTGCCCCAAGCACAGCTACTTGTGTGTGGCATAGCCTGGGCTCGTTATCTGAGCCACTAAGTCTTGAGAAGTGACTGCAACAGAGTTAAGCAGACAGGATCACCTGGCCTGATGGCTGCCTGGGTTGAGCTGTGGGAGTTGTGAATGGAAACTGGAGATTCAGTTTGAGATGTGCACAAATTCTAGATTGGGGTCTGCACTAGCGAGAATAGCAGTTGCTGCTATTGATCATCCTAGCAAGGAGTGGGGCTACTAGAAATAGAGATTGTGAACTGGACCATGTTGTCCAAATGGCTCTGGTAGCTGGATTATAAAGAAGAGAGGTAGATCTGGCTATTGTTTCAGTTGAGGCCAGGTGGGGTTTGTCTTTTTAAGGGGTCCTAGAGGAAGTATCTGGTATCATTCTAAATCTGAAGGACAATTTTTCTCCGTGTTTTTATTTCCCTTTATTTTTTCCTGGACTCCAAATACAATCTTGTTAGAAGTTGGAATCCGGACCAAATACTATGGTGAAGAATTAAGGGAAAATCTAAAGAGGAGCTGGCATCTTGCTCTCCCTCTGAGACATGTTGGGTAGAGCCATCTGCAAATAAGGGAGACCTGGAGTCCTGTAGCTATGGGAAAACTTTCCCCAAAGTGCATGAAGGTGTCTTTCCCCCTTCCAAGTCGTCCTTTTTGGGTTTTCTAGGTATAGGAAGAAAGGGAGATAGTTCAGTAGAATAAGTGCTTGCCTGGCAAGCACAGGGTGCTGAGTTCAATCCCTGGTACTGAAAAAAAAAAAAAAAGAAGAAGAAGAAGCCCAACTTAGGAAGAGGAGCATGCTGAGATCTAGCTCTTAAACTGGCAGACAAAAGCATTTATAAATAAAATGAAGAAAAATGATGAATGAAAAAGAAAGAATATTATAGACAATTTTTGAAATCATTTAACTTCTGTAGTTCTCATATTTTTTTGCAATAAATCAAGAATGAATGGCAATCTATGATTATTACTCTCCCATCTATAAATATCGTCCCTGCAAAACAGAGGGTTGACAATTGACAGTCACTTGGTCAACTATAAAATCTAGCCTAAAACAAACTAGAGGTATGTCATCTATAATGATCTCTTTCAAATAAACCTACTGGTTTGTGGAGCATTTTTCCTGTCCCATATGGTAGTTCTTTGTTTTTTAATATAGTCCCTTGTGCAGTTAGGTCTCAGCTGGGGACAGCTGGCTGGTGAGTACACCCAGTCTTGAGAGTTAGAATTACTGAGTTCTTAGTATGACTTATAAAGTAATTTAAATTTTATTTATTTTTGGTATGTATAATACATATTTAGTCTCTAAATTAAAAGATTCAAAGGTAAACAAATTGATTCTTTTTGAATTTTCAAAATTAAATTTATTGCTACAATCCACATATACACAATCATCACATTCATCATAGAAAATTTGTACCTCTACACAATATACTAGAATTCCTCTTTTTTACCATTCCCCTCCCCACACTTCAACCCCTATTCCCTTCCTTATTTACAAAGCTTTGTTTCCATGTTCTCCTCCTTCTCTCATTTTTCTTTTCCCACCTACCCCTCCCTAACAGTGAATTTTTTTTTCTCGTCTGCTTCCAGCTTTCTAGTTCTCTTCTTTGGACACACTTATGTTACCAATTTCTTTTGTATTTTTCTGTGATAGTACATGTGTCCACATGCAGTTGCCTGGATCTGTGATGCTCCCCACTTTTCAATGCTCAAGTTCAGCATGGCTGTGCTGAGCACTGTGCATTCTTCTACCCTTTCACCTCTCATACGTAGGAATAGGCACCTAGGTGTTACAACTAAGGCTAAGAGGTAGAGCTATTCAGGGCAGCTTTGCCTATGCTTGGCTGAGTCAACTGATGAATTATGAGACATCTGGTAGACCACAGATTCATATCTTGCAGTTGGCCACAGAGAGCACATTTGCACCTGTAGAAACTTGCAAATGCTATAATAACATTCCCTCTTTCCAGAGCTGGTTATTTTCCAGCATGCTGCTTCCCTGAGAGGTTGAGTGAGTTGTGCAAGATGACAAACTAAAAATGGCAGACAGTAGATTTGCATGCGGTACACTCTGACTTTGGATCCTGATGCACTAATCTTGGAGCATGTCAAAAAGTAGGGGGGAAATGCAATCAAGTGTCCCCAAGGCTGTTCGGTGACTTTGCAGCCTTGGAACTCTCCAGACTCAGGCACTGTTAGCAGGATCCCCTTTTCCCTCTCTCTACTCTGAACCACTTTCATTTTCATGGTTCATAGCTTAATGATTATTTAATATTTTAAAGTGTTATTAATTAATTAATTTATTTGGCACAGGACTACACAGCTCGGACTCGTAGTGATCCTCCTGTCTCAGCCTCCCCATTGCTAAGATTACAGGCGTATACCACACCATGCCCAGTTTTGGTGGCTGGCTCAGTGCAGGACCGACCCACCATGTGGTACTGGGGCTTGAATCCTGGTCTTTGCAGTTGCCAGGCAGGTGCTTAGACCTCCAGTCTATCTCCCTGGCCCAGAATCTTAACTGTTTGCTTCTTCTCATCATAAAACTAATCCATGCTTATTGTAGACACATTATAAAATGGAGAAATACAAATAAAAATGAACCACTATTGTGAAATAACCAGTGTTAATGTCTTGTCACCACTTATTGACTTTGTCTTTCTGATCATTAGAACTTGATTCCTGTTTGGTGTCTGTTTTGCTTTTGGTTCTTTTAACTCTGATTTATAAGTTGTGCAGTCTGCCCTATGTGTCTGCAGGTTCTTTATCTACGGATTCAACCAACTGTGGTGCAAACATATTTTTAAAAAGAAAAAAAAAATCACGCCCATCCTAAATATGTCTGGACATTTTCATGCTATTCTTCAAACAATTGAATGCAACCTTTACTAACACAACTTTGATATTATCTGAGGTGTTATCAGTAGAGATGATGAGTATAATAGGGTTGTGTGTTGACTTCTTGCAAATACTAAGCCACGGTATGCAAGGGACTTGGGCATCCCTGCATTTTAGTATCTGCGAGAGAGCCTGTAATAAATCCCCCAGCAGTTCCAAAGGATGACGCTTTCTCTCTGCCTACGCAGACGTAAGTGCTAGCTGTGAACTGAGTGCATCCACTCCCATTTCAGAGCCCCCCCCTTTTTTGCCCAGTATCCACGTATGCAGGAAACGTGATACAGCTCTATCCTTGCTTCAGCCTTATCCTCTTCCTGTTAGTTTCCCACATGAGAGGGACAGGAGAACCAAACCCAGGATAAGAGAGCGCTGACTCACAACCATTACACATGACTTGGAGGAGACTGAAGGGCAAAATCTCTCTCTCTCTCTCTCTCTCTCTCTCTCTCTCTCTCTCTCTCTCTCTCATACACACGCACACACACTCACATAAACACACACTCTAAATTATTTCTCTTCCTGTCAGTATTCTCCCCTGCTATGCTTATACATGGTACAGTAGTTATCCCTAATTTTGCTTTCTGTGGTTTTAGTGACCTGTGGTTAACCAATGTCTAAAAATATTAAATGGAAAATTCCATAGACAATTCATAGATTTTAAATTGTTAATCTTTGGGGTTGTGAGATACAAGTTCATACTGTCCCTCTCCAGCTTTCCTGGGACATAAATCTTCCTTTTGTCTGATGTGTCCATGC
>NW_004524605.1:14301764-14318838 GCF_000260255.1 Octodon degus
TCAGATCTACTCTCATACCCTTGCAGTATGCTACTTTTGTTCAAATGACAATTTAATAATGGCGCAAGGTGCAGCAATGGCATGCTGGAGACTTTTTTTATAGTACAGTATTACAATTATTATATTTTATTATTAGTTGTCAATATGTTCCTGTGCCTAATTATAAATTGCATTTATCATAAATGTGTCAGCACAGGAAGAAATATAGTATATATAAGGTTAGGTACTTATCATCTTTGGTGTCAGACATCCACTAGGAGTCTTGGAACTCATGCCCTAGAAATAATGGGGAACTATGGTAGTTAAAATCAGATATTTAAACGTGAAAATGATGTGCTTTTTTTATAAAGCAGAGGAGCCTGAAATGCAGAGAAGCCATTCAGACTTCTAAAACGTGGGACAGAATGGCTGACCATTAATTGTTAACTTTAGCTGTAACAGGTAGCAGAATGCTAATTTTTGCCTTTAGAATAGATCTGTAATGTGATATCTGTTGTATTCAGCCGCAGGTCTATGGATGGGGGATTGCGAGAGGGGCCATTTTCCTCACGTTTCGGTAATGAGTGAGTGGCGTGGAGAAAGCAGGCTGTCCCGAGAGGCAGAGCTGTCCTTGGCCTGGGCTACGCGAGCCCTGTAGGCTTGGAGCACCAGCAATACAAATTGTGCCAATCTGTTAGAGCAGCCCCGGCTTCCCAGTGGTTTTGTGCCTGCCGCCTGCCTCCGCATCTCTCATAATGAAATGGTGCTTGGACAGCTGGGGTGTCAGCAAAGAGCTGTGTAGGCAATGCCCTGCCCAATTAATCAGATGTCACTCGGGCCAGGTTTCTCTAGCACATGGCTTGCTTCACAGTAAACAAGAGTGTATTAATAAAGTAAGATAAAGAAAGAGACAAAGGAGGAAAATGTTATTTTTATGTATACTTTTCTTAAGGCAGATTTTCCCCCTTCTGATACTTGAAAAATAACCATCTGGAAAGAATCATATTATAGACAAGGCATGTCATGACATTTACAGAAAATATTTTTGCAGTGAGGATCAGTATTCTCTCATTGCCCCATCAACTGCCGTATAATAAGATATCCATAAAGTATTCAATAAATAGAGGACTCTAGCAATAAATCAGTGGTGCAGGAATAGTACGTTTTAAGGGTTCACATTTCCTTTCATTTATTGTTCTTTTTTCAAACACACATTTTTGCATCGCAAACCTCCTTCAGGGTTTGCCTTTGTTTCCTTGTGTTTCAGACACCCAGACTCAGCAAATGACACTGAACTGCGCCACTGTGAAGAGATCTCTGGCATAAATAAATGTATCAGAAGGTCAAGAGGTCAAGAGCATAAATGCGGCAAAGATTTCAAAGAAATCACCCACCACATGATTTATAAATCATGGAAAACACTGCTCTGGTCATAAAAGAGAAATTAAATTTATACATCATGAGCTTCAGGATGCTTTGGGTTGTGGTGGTAACTGGGTTAGAAATGGAAGAGCTTATGTCATCCTGTTGTTGGTTTGGAGCCTTGTTATAGTGGCATTTACCCCAGGACCTTAAATCAAGAGGACTGAGATTAAACTCCCCCTCCCTCCTGTGCCTCCAGAAACATTTGTTTTACCTTTGACCCGGAATTCCCACTCTACCAGGCCTAGTTCTGGAGCAGGGCAGGAATCAATTCACTGCTGGACATAATGGCAATGCTGTGAGGAAAGATGCACATTACTGCGGCTCCTATTTGCTGGCAAGAGGCTGAAAGAGTTCTACCTTTGTCTACGGGAGAGCAACACCCACTGAATTATAGCATCCTCCAGGGCCAGCTAAGAAGCTGGGAAACTGCAGACTGCTGGACAGAACAGCCACCCCATCTATAGGAAAGAACAAACATGAGTCAGTGTGTTTTTTTTTAGATGTCAATGATACTTTATGTTATAATGATCTGTGAAGGGAATCTTTCTAAAATCTTTACAGCTTAAAAATAATCCTCTTCAGCATATATGTGCTAAATATAAATACACATATGTGTATATGTACATTAAAATGCTGTTTAGCTATTTTTCTCCTTTATAACCCACTGTCTATTTCTTTTCCTTCTGTTTTTAAGATCAGTGTCATATTGGATACATCAAGCTTGAAATTGTCTATTTACTTTAGCTCTACATGAATTCATAAAATGTAGGCAATATGTACACGTAATACTGAAGCAATTTGGTGGGGAGCTTGCTGAAAACCCACTCAGTTGGGGACGTCACTTCCTAGCAAAACAGATGTGAAGCAGCAAATGACACCAGGAACAACCGTCAAACTTTGCAATTGATTGTTCTCTTTATGACCTAAATGATGGAGACTGAAATTGGGGCTAGTTTTACAATGCTCCTGGAAACAAGTTTTATTAATCTCACTCAATGGGAACAATATGCTAGTTCCTAGCTCAAATACAGATCTATGTTTATGACAGAAAAAAAACCCCAATATACTGAGTCTAGATTCCTTCATTTTCAGGATCCGAGGTAAGATTTCATTGGCATTCACACCCTTCCTCCCTCCCTCCCCACTCTCCCTCTTCCCCTGTCTTTTTTCTTTCTTAAGTTTCTCTGTTCAGTTTTGAAATATTTTTAAGAACAAGATCTTTGGTGGCAGTAAAGTTTTGCTTATATAATTTGCTTTTTAATTGTTTTAAAATATTTTTTACTAAAGCATTTGTGAGGCAGAAATGTAAGCTACATTCTTCTTGTTAATGTTCTTTCTTCTACTATTCTAAATGTAGGCATATGTCAAAGGAAATTTAATGTACAGCTTGCTGATATGTTTATGCTTAAATCATCAAAATTGGATTTCTAGTCACCTTGCTTAATGATCAATATCTTAATTTCCCCTTTTTCTTTATAACTTGTGATTTAGGCATGACGGTTAGGGACACAAACTGTATGCTGTGTGGAATTCAGTTACCTAAATATTGATTGGCAAAAATTCTAAATGAGAAGAAGTAGGCTTTATCTTTGCTACCCTGGAATCATGCAGAAATACACTAATTAATCTTTGGAATCTTTTCTTTCCCCTCTAAAATTTTTATATCAAGCTGAATGTGTTAACAAATGATTCTCTTACCAATGCTCTATTTGTGTTTTTGCTGCTGTTTTTTTCTTTTTCTTTAAAGAAATGCAAACCAGAAAAAAGTTCTTGAGATTTTGAAAAGATCTAAATATGACACTGTGAAAGTTTCTTACAGTTTTCCCCAAATATTATCAAAAAAGTTAGCTTGAACTGTGTCTTCATTACTCAATAAATGAAGTAATTTTCTTTCTTTCTTTTTTTTTTCTTTCTTTCTTTTTCTTTTTTTGGTATTTTTTAGGGAAGGGTCTACAGGTTGTTCAGGGTCTCACTACTAGATCTGGCTCGTAGTGATCTGCCTGTTTACAGTCTCCCAAGAGCTGGGATTATAGGCTTGTGCCACCACGCCCAGTCTCAATTGCCATCTCAGCATTCTGCGGCGGGTGGGGCCAGCACAACAGGTCCAGGAATCAAACTCCAGCCCCTGCGCCTGCTTGCAGGTGCTTTAGTCCACTGAGCTGTTTGGCTGGCCCAGTAATTTTCTATATATAGAAAATATATACCACTTACATATTTAGGGGAGCTCTTCGGTAGTGTGCTGCTCTGTGAGGAGCCGAAGCCAAGTGTCTTTTGGGTCTCTTTCCAGGCAGCCGTTCCAGTGCTCTCAGGTGCAGTGCCTGGCTCGGAGCTGGGCTGAAAGGTTGTCAGGTCTGTGAGGCCAAGGAGGGGAGCGGGTCCCTGCTTCCTGTCAAAGAGACTGCTGATTTTGTTACATCTTGAAATTGTATTTGTTTTTCAGGGAGTGAAAAATTTGTACTGCCATTCTTGCCTTTTTTTTTTCTGGTCCATCGGCTTTTGATTCTATCTTGTGGCTATTTTCACCCGTGATATTTCACTTACACTGATAAACAAAGTTGTAATCTTGAACATTGAAAGGGGAAAGGGCTGAGGTTGCCTGTAACTTAGACTCTGTGATGGGACCGTGCATTAGTAAGTGGCTGCTTGGAATACAGCACACACATGTGACAGGCAGGGTGAGCAGGACACGGAGTCCAAGTAGGATTGGATAGTACCATAGCGTAGTAGCACTAGTCTGATTAGCAAAAAGGAATAGATTCTCTTTTACTTATTCTAGCATAGAATTTCCTTAATAATATTCTGGTTTAAGAATATCAGAACAGGGACAACCTGCTGGGGTCCTCCTTTTGTCCCTCTCTCAGACAGAAGTTTCTTTTTCCCAATAAATATATTTTTCTCTTAAAAATAAAAAGAGAGATATCAGATAGGATTCCTTGAGGCTTGTTTTAAATAGTAGGAAAGGTTTTATATTTAGTGCATCATATACTGAAGACTATGATTTAAAAGTTCTTGACATTCTGTTTTTCCTTTAGTGTTTAAATAAATGCTCCCTCAGCTGCTCTGGTTCCTGCTTGTACTCTCATTTAATATGTAATGAGCTCAGTAAGGAGCATGGCTTCTGCAGTTGAGAGCTCAAACCCTGCCTCTGCCCACTACTGCATGAGCTTGTGCAAGCACCTGGGTCTGTCTCTGCCTCAGTTATCTTCCCTGTAAAATGGTGAAAAGTGTATTGTTCACTATTTAATCATTGTCTCTGTTACTTTTCTCTCATTTCTGGGACAAAATACCTGATGTCCAAGATGAAGGAAGGAAAGATTTATTTAGCTCACAGTTAGTGGAGGTTTCATCCCGTACCAGCTGGGTCCAAAGCAGGGTGGCAGAAGACAGAGGACAGCTATTCACAGCAGCAGAAACCAGCAAAAGCAGCAAAAGCAAAAAGCAAAGAGCAGTGGCAGAGTGCACTCCTCTCTCCCTTCCTTCTACTGCATTCAGGCTCTCCACCCCAGGGTGGGTACAGCACTCCCAGAATCCCAGCAGCTCTCACACCTGTAATCCCAGCAGCACTCACACCTGTAATCCCAGCCCCAGATCATGAATTAAGCAAAACCCTAGAAGGCTGCCCCATGACAGCACAAGGCTTTGGGGGACAACTAGGCTCAACCCGTAACCATCATTCTGTGCTTTAAGAACATGGAAAGCTGAAAGGTTCTCAGCGCATGGTGAGTACCTGGTTTACTGCTTTTGCTATTATTATTGTTGTGCTTTCTGCCTAGGTAGTTTAGGGTAAAATTGGACCAGCTAGTGCCACCTTGACTTCACACTGCTTCAGTGTGAATTAATAAAATTGTACTCTTTCACTAAACATCTAAGATTAGAAAAAGTGAAGCATTTTATTATGCATGGTAGTGTGTAGAACTGGCACCAGAGCTGGTATTTTATGATGGAGAAGAATGGGAATGTGGAGTGAGAGCCTGACACTAGAGGAAGAACACTGGGTTGGGAGTTGGATCATGTGTATGACCTTGGGCAAATCCTGTGTCCTCCCAGCACCGCATCAGCCAAATGAAAGTGGGAGTGATGAGACCCACTCTGCATGCTTCCCAGGGTTTGATGAGACCCGATTAGAAGAAGCTTGGGCACAGGAAAAGTGCTGCGAGAAGATGAATGTGCTTCTCAGGCAGGGAGGGGGGGATGCAGGTTGAATGACAGAGCAGGTCTCTGCCTATGGAGCCTGCACTTTCGCTGGTTCCTGCACCAGCCCGGGTGGCGAAGTGCAGCCTGATTGCACATTCCGGGCCATGCTCACTGTTTGTCGATTGTGGTGGTGCCTGTCGTGCAGGAGGAGCAAGAGTGTGTTTTATGTGTCAATTCCAGATAGGCAGAGGGTTTTGCTTTCAAAATAGAGAAGCTTTGTTGAGTGGGAAGTGTTGAATGGATAGGACCTAAATTTTCTAAAAATAGTATCTAAGTGTTTGAGGCCTGTGCCCTTTCTTCTCTGAATGATACTGTAGTGATTTTGTGACAGCATATTCCTTAGTCAGAGTTACAGAGTTCAGCAGCCACCCCCTAGAGCTCTGGCAAAGACACTTTCTGAAAATGCCAGAATAGAGCGGTGTTAATGTACAACGTGGAAGAGCAAAAGCCCTGGGAGCCTAGATCCAAGCCAGGAGACTGTTTTCAACGTGAGTGAGAATATGCAAGACACAGAGTAACAAGCAGGACCAGAAATCATGCCTGTGCCACCAGTGCAGGTGCAGAACTCAGAGGAGGTGGCTAGGTTGGGGTCCTCATCCAGCACTCTTTGGAGCTTGCTTCGCCTGGCGGGAGCAGGGAAGCCAGGAGCCTGGCATCAGACGCTCTGGGCTGCTTCCCAGCCCTGGGCTGCAGAAGGGCCGCCGGCTGAACTGAGATGCCTGGGCCTTAGCTCCTCAACAGATGGCACTATGAAGCTGAGCTATTCTACCGGAGAAAGACAAATGGGAAATCAGCTGAAGAGGCTTGGATCCTGGTGTATGGAGTGGCGCAAACAGAGGCCAGCGTCCTCAGGAAGTCATTCCTTCATCCTGCTCTTAAGTAGTGAACCCACTTCCCACTGGAACTCCTGGCAGCTGAATGGCTTTATAAACAGAGTTTTGGGCAAAAGTAAGCTGAGAATCAGAGTGGTCACCTCTCTGAGTCCAGCCCACCATTGCATGCAGGGATGACTACCTTACACTTGTTTCATGCCCACCCACTCCACTCCTGCTGAACCCCCACCCTCAAATGCCATCCTTTATGTTGCATTCTTTCTTTCTCAAGCATTTACCAACTGCACGCTGCATAATCAACAGTATTATTCATTCAGCCAGTAAGCATTAATTCTCCTTTTATTGAATACCCTCTCTATACCGTATTTGCTATTACAGAAGAAGGCTGCAGAGATGCACACAATGGTGTCTCCTCCCTAAGAAGCTCAAGGGTGACGTCACGCACAGATGGTAAGCAAGATTATAAGACCAAATGGAATGGTTAAAGGTTTCTTCTTGCAGAGTGAGAGAGATGTCCTGTATGGCCTGGTAAAATCCAGAGTTTAAGAATTATGGCACCAGTGGCTTAATGAGACTATGACTTTCCAAGTGAGGGGATTTCAGAGTTTGGGATAGAGATGTGCAGGGTTTCTTTAAATATTTAAAATGTTTTTGTACTATATCTACAGAAGATAAAGTTCATCTCTTAACTTTCATGGTTTAGCTTTCCCTGCCTCCTTGAAAGCTTGCAAATTCCTTGCCTCGGGATCTTTATGCCTACTGGTTTAATTTCACTGAATGTCCTGCTTCTGCTTCTTGTATGGGTACGGCAGTGCAAGCTTTCGACATCAGCATAAATGCTGCCTCTCCAGGGCAAGCTGGGTGGTGCAGTGGTTAAGCGTGGACTCCAGAGTAGGCTTGCTGGGGTCAGCATGTAAGTCTCTTAAATTGCTCTCTGTGTGACCTCTGGCAAATTCCATGACCTCTCTGTTAATCAGCTTCCTTCTCTTACAGGTAGGTTGTTTTGATATCTATCTGTCTGTCTGTCTGTCTATCTATCTATCTATCTATCTATCTATCTATCTATCTATCTATGAGAGACTGAATTAAAATACCTATAAAATATTTAGAACAGTACTCAATAAATATTAGCTTTTCTTATTCTCTGTCATCTATTAGTTGATTCATTCCTGTGGTTCTCTGTTATGTTTATAGTTTCTACTGTAGCATTTACCACTCTAGGTCATTATGTATTTATTTGCTTGTTGTTATAGCTTGTATGTATTTAGATAATCCCTGAAACCTTATGTGGTCATAGCTGGGGCTTTATCAAAGGTGACTGGATCTAGAGTGTGTGGCGGATTATTGGTGCAAAGCTGGGATTAAGAGTGTGTAATTATTAAATCAGTTCACTGATTGGTTTGGAACAGTCCTAATCCTGGTAGCCTCGATACAATGTAAGGGTCAGGAAGAGGCTTGTCTTGTCCCTTGCTTGCCTTGCTACCTTTTGCCCACCGTGAACTGTTTATCCTCTGTGATGCCTGTCTGCTACGTCACCCTGCAGTGGAGCCAGATGATTATGGTCTGACACCTCTATAAACTGTGAGCTAAATAAACCTTTCCTCCTGTAACTTTGGGTATGAGGTATTTTGTCTCAGCAATGAGAAAAGTAACCAAGACGCTTGTTAACTGTCTGTCCTTCTTCAAGAGTGTAAGCTCCACAAAGGCAAAACTCATAGCTCTTACTGACTGAATTATTTTCAATACCTCATATAGTACTTGGGATGTAGTAGGTGTTCAATAAACATATTCAGAAGAAGCAGGTGAACAAATAAATGAACCAATGCTCCATTAAAATATCCATGGCTAGAGGTGTATACAGAAGATGTAACAATGAAGTGTTATAATGGATAAGAATTGCCTTAAAAGTTGGGAATTGATTTTGAAGTGTGTGGCTTAGAAATCATTCCATCTTGATTTCCTAACAATGAGTGCCACAGATTTTAACATGTTGGAATGGGCGTCTGGAGATATTCCCCTGGGATGACTGTGAAACAGAGCGTGTCCCCAAGGGGACAGGATGTGTGTAGGAAGGTGGGAAGGTTGCATTGAATCTTCCTAAAGAAAATCAATAGCCTAAAAATTAAATTAAGTTGATTCAACTAACGATTCAATCCAACTGCTCATTAGCAAAAAACACCCAATCCACTGCAGGGATCCCTGTTGCTAAGTCGCCTCAAGAAACAAATTGATTAATGGATTTTCCTTTTCCTAAAGCCCTTTCAAGGAAGCAGGTCAAGTACCTACAATTTCATTAGGGCCCTTCTAGTCAGTGATAGCTGTGCAATTTGGTTCCAAACACCCAATTTATGGATTGGCCCACAAGGAATCGATTGTGTTTGGAGGATTTGGAAAGCCTGTGCATTTGACATTAACTATCCTTAAGGAATTTGGGGTCAACGAGGGGAGCAGGAAGCTCTGCCGAGAAGCAAGCACTTGCACATGTTGTTCAGGAAAATAAAGTTCTGCAGCCAACACACTCCACGTTTCTTCACCTGCTCTCAAAACCCCAGCATGTATTAAAATTGTGAACATCAGTAGTTGTGTAAGCACAGCAACTTCAGTGGAGTAGTAGGAACCAAGAAAATGTACTCAAATACCAAGTGGAGGTTCGGAAATCACAAAGGAATCAATGGTGAAACCTAGTGACTGAAATAAATGCTTTATTTTTGATAACTGTGACTTCACTTATTAAATGTAGCCAAGGGCTGGCCAAATAGCTCAGCAGATTAAAGCACCTGCAAGCAGGTGTGGGGACCAGGAGGGTTCAATCCCCGGGGCACGCTGAGACTGCGATTGAGACTGGGTGTGGTGATTCATGCCTGTAATCCCAGCTCTTGGGAGGCGGTAAACAGGGAGATCACTACGAGTCAGACCCTGAACACACTGTAGACCCTTCCCTGAAATAAAAAATAAAATATAAATAAATAAATCAATGTAGCCAAGTTTTCAACTACTTGCATAATTGACTTAGAGTACCAGAATAAATTTATAAATTGAAGGTGTTATACGTTATAATATATGATATTTTATGATATATATATAAAAAGTATGTGTGAGTGTTTGTAGTTATGGTTCGTGTTGTAGATCAATATGGTAAGTATACGTAGGACTAGAAAAGTAATGGATGCTGAAGAAACTGAAGACTCTATAAAAAGTAAATACTTCCAAAGCCAGTTGACTCCAAGATCCACAGTAACTTAATTTTATAAGCTAAGACAATATAGACACAGTTTCAAGAATTAGTTTGCCTCTGAAGTTTTAAGTGTATGGTTGAAAATGAATAAATGACAAATTCAACTTTTGATCAAAGCAACTAAAGAAAGAGCTGCCAAGGTAACTTTCTTTAAAGAACAGGTAGCATCAGTTACATTTATTTACCTGTTTTAAAATGTTAAATTGGCATATGATTGTACTTAGTTGTGGAATAAACACGGTGCGATAACCTGGGTGATGAGCCCATCAGGAAAGTGGCGTTGCTGTCTTTTAATCACTCGTGTATGTCTGCAGCCCCTGAAATCCTCTGCTCTAGATCTTACCCGGTGCGGATGGATTGTTGTAAGTTGCAGTTACCCTTGGCTTCGATACCCACTGTCCAGCCCCCTCTATCCCGCTTCCTGTGATTCCTTGGAGCCTTGAGTGACCACAGGTCTGCCCTCTTCCCTGTCTGTCTGTAGGAAGACAAAGATTAGTAACAGTATTTTGAGCTGGAATAGATCCTGTCAGTCCTATTAAAAATTCTTTTAACAAACTTTAAACATGCTTCATAGTTTTAAATTGACAGAAAATGGGCAAGGGTTCCCTTATATACCACCCTTAGTTTTTCACATTATAAACATTATTATAGTATATTTGTCACAAGTAATTAACCTGCATTAACACAATGTGTTGTCATTGGGCAAATTAGAAAATCAAGTTCCAAAGGGGTTAAGTAATTTGCTCAAGATAAAGGCAAGTGGGAAACCAGGACCCAGTTTCCTAATCTGTCAGCCAAGGACTCTTTCTAGTGAACTGTATGTTTTATCTTGTGATTTCACACATTTCTTGTCTGTTACTGATGAGCCCTTTGAAACAAATCTGGTTCAGATTAATGTGTGAAAAGCCGAAAGCAGAGCGGTTCTCGGTTCTCAGTGAAGTCCCCCCTCCCCTCACAGCCTATCCCTCAGGGGCACCTGTGACATCTTCAAGTACTTTCTAGAACTCATAGGAGGACAGTTTGGCAGCCTCTCCATGGTTTGACTGCAGCCCTTGTTGCAACCCAGCCATCCTGCACCATCTGCCTGGGGAGGCCTGGGTTGGGGCCGTCATAGGCTAAATCCACAGCCTGCAGGAGGAGGGAGAGGCACCAGCGTGTGTAGTTCATGTCAGATGAGCTACTCTATAAGAAGCACTTTCTTAACTGCTGAAGATTAAGCAGATTAAGGAAAGAGTCAAATGAGCATCTTTCCACTTGTAAAATTCTAGTTGCATCATTAGCATTGTATGCTCTAGGGTGAAGGGAAGGCTGGTTGAAAGGACTTCTGGATCCTCCAGATTTGAATGTCTACATTTCTACCTTTGCTTCCTTAAATTTGTTTTTCTCTCATTTTTCTTACATCAATTGTGTCCACTCTGTATTGCTGTAACAGAACAGCTGATGCCGAGTAACAAAGAATACAAAATGGATATCTATTTAGTGCACAGTTTGGGAGGCTGAAAAGTCAAGATTAGGAGGGTGCATCTTTTGGACACTGTTGAGTGCTCCTTTGGCTGCATCACAGCTTCAGAAAGTCTTAGAAAAGGAAAGGACAGTCCGTGGGAAAGAGGTTACCTGGTGAACCAGGAAGCAAGAGACAAGGGAGATGTTAAGCTCGATCTTTTGTAGCAATCCATTTTCATGAGAACTAACCCAGTCCCCTGAAAACTATATTAATCTCTTCCAAAGGTGGAGCCCCATCACCTAGTCACCCTATACCAGGTCCTGTCTTCTACAGGCCCACCAACTCTTTTTTTTAATGTATTTTTTTTTTTTTTTTTTGGTACAGGGTTTACAGGGTCTCACTAGGCAGATTGGACTTGTAGTGATCCTTCCTGTTTTTCAGCCTCCCAAGTGCTGGGATTACAGGTGCACGCCACTGCTCCAGTTCCCATCACTGTCTCAGCACACCCTGGGGCACAGCAAGTTGGAGATCGAACCCCTAGCCCCTGTGTCTGCCAGGCAGGGCCTTTAATCCACTGAGCTATCTGGCTGGCCTTCCCACCAACTCTTAACACCATTGCATTTGGAGACTAAGTTTGCAACACATAAACCTTTGGAGGACATGCTCAAATTATACCCAAAAGCAGGACTCGAGGACAAAGATCAACTAAGAGGCAAGAAGTAAAGAAAGAAGAGACAGCATGACATAGAGATGCAAGTGACAACTTAAAACCATGAACACAAGGGTTTAATGTCCAGGACCGTCCTGTATTAACCCTGATCTTCAGATAAAAGATCTTCAGTTTCTTAGTACGATTAGAATTGTAACTATGACAACTGATCTAATAGGTTGCTGTGAGAATTTACTAAGATAATGCGTGTAAGTAGTTTTGCTGGTACCTGGGACATTGTCAGGACTGGTAATCATTGGGCATTATTTTATTTGCACTATAACTGTCTGCATTGCTATCAAGAAGGAAATCAATGCATGAAGATGAATAAACAACTTTTCAGAGGGCAAAATTATCAATCTTTCATCTGTATTAGTTTTTCTAGAAGGCTTAGCTCTGATAAAGTACTTCCTACTTCCTTTTTATCTTTTTCATGACTGCTTCATAATAATAAAGTCTCCCATTCACCCAGCATGGTTAACCTACCAAAGAAACTTAATTGGATTATTATATTTTATAACTTTTAAAAAAGAAATATTTGACTTTCTTTGCAATTTTCTTTGATCTGTCGTTTATTCCACAGGTATTTTTTCAGGTGTCTGCTATATACCACCATTCTTCTGGGTATTTGGAAGACAGAAAACGAAGACCTATGTCCTGAGGCTTAGCTGAACCTAAGTTAACATAGTAGTCAATTAAAGGGTTGTGTAAATGCTACATAAAAGGAAAGAAACGTGGCCTGGAAAGGAGAGTGGGGAGGGCAGAGGCCAGATTTTGTTTCATTTTCTTTTTATTCGCCAAGTGTGACTCCCCTAAGAATGCGGGGCCTCTTATGGATAACTTGGTATCTGAGGCATTAAATTAGATGTTGCAAGAGATGGGCTTTTAGCTGCTGTGTCTGCTCTCTGCTCCATTCTCTTCCAGTCACCATGGGTCAGCTTTTCCTGACTGCTGGGCTGCTGTCATGTGCAGCTCAGTTCCTGCCTGCTACCCATCCCAGCAGATCCGTTCTTTCTGATAGGCCAGAACCAGGCCCACCTAATCACCCCTACCCATGACCCAGCTAGAGGCAGATGGCAAGTGACATTCCAGAACACGAGCCATTGCTCCCTGCCCTGTGGTTTCCTCAGATTATGGCAAATGAGAGAACTTCATTTAGATGTGATGTGGGGCCCCTCGGTTTTCTCACCCCTGCTCACAGAAATTCCAGCTCTCATTCCCAGGTGAGCTGCCAGAACACTTGAGTACAAGGTAGCATTACCATTAATCTCCCAACCAGGGCTCCTATTAATGTGTCACTGAAGCAGCCTATTTTCTTATGCTAGTTCCCGCCCCTTTGATATACTGGACATGTGTCAAAAAAATCCAAGACCATCCGTATCTTATCTTACATTAGGAGGAGTCATGTAGAAATGTCCCTTCATTACCAGGACAGTCATGTCAAAAAGAATCGACTTATTGTCAACGTTTCTAACCTAACAATGTTAATGGAGCCTTTAGACATCCTTTCTCCTCATTTGTTTCTTAGATGCCTATCAAGGAGACAGTTGAAAGAGAGTTTCCAAGCTCTGGGGAGTCCTGTGTATGTGTATTAAATGACAGCACTCTAGGCTGCTTATTATAAAGGATGCAGGGCTAAGTTGGAGGATTGAGATGGTGGGGAGAACACACGCCTCTGGCATGGTGCCAGGGTGGTGATCGACTCCAAGCAAGTCTTCAGGCTCCAAAGATAGCTATTGTTTCTCTGTCTCAGGCTCTCTCCTCCAAAATCTTCCGGCACTGCATAACAAATATATTTATTGTGTGAAGGCAGTCTTTGAGACAGCTCCCAGCAGAGTTTCAAATACTTCTCTCCCTTGTTTCTCACATATAACTCATCCCCCTCCCCTCCACCTCCTGAGGGAGAAGAGAATACAGGGAGGAAATCATTGACTGGAGAATTTTCTGGAGCCTTTAGAAAATACCTGACACTGGATGGGAAGGGTTTCTGGTCAAGGTTGGTCGATCGTGGAGGAACCAGCTCCTTGACAACATATCATTGGCCATTCAGTGCCCATCAGCTGTAATGAGGTAGCAGGCTGGCATTAGTGCATAAAGCAATATGCTATTTTCACTGTAGAAGTTACACGAATGCCTTGTACTAACAGCATGAAACTATTGGAATTTTTCTAGGAAATGCCCATGGGCTTTTTACAGTAAATCTCTTTCCTGTGTGGATCATTCATCCTTTGTTCTTTTAAAGCACACTGAATGTGCTCCTTAGATCTGTCGTCCTAATTGACCCCACTCATAGACAGTTGAACTCAATCCAGGCAGCATGTTCAGAAAAATATAACTGTCAGCTGTGTGCAGAGAGCTTCCATAGCCTGCTATGGGCATCTGGCATGGGGGAAATGCACGGCACCCACACACCCACCCTTGGGGCCGGGAGAGAGGAAGGGCCCCCCTGGAAGCTGGTAGGGTCCAGGCTTCGCTCTCTCCAATTCCTGGCCGCTAGTCAGTGGGCTCCTGATTTAGGCTCCATCGACTAAATGTTCCTGCCTGGGCCTTTGGGTTATGAGGCCGGGCATAAATGCGGAAGATATTTTTACAGTGATTGCATCTTGTGCTAGTGGCTGGCTCTTGGGCGATGGCATTGGGATGAAGCAGTGTCTCTGTTCTTTCATGCGGCACTCATTTGCTAGCAGCTGGGAGTCCTTCCACTTTTGCTTCTTTTCCCTTTTCTGGCTGTCATTTAAGAAGCTTCTTTAAAATCCTCGTTTTAGTGACTTTTTCTGTCTCTAAGATACAGTACCTAACACACACAACTTAAAGCATGAGAGGTTGGTTTTGGCTTACAGTTACAGCTGACTCAAAGGCACAGCTGCCTGGTGGAGGAGCAGAGCAGCGCAGAGGGGAGGCCGATCGCAACATGGCCGCGGGGAGCAGGGAAGGAAGAGAGGGGCCGCAGAGGGAGATTTGCCCTCTTGGCTTGTGCCTCCAATGACTCACTTTTCCAGCCAGGGCCACCTCGCAGAGGGTCAGCTCTTCTACCCCATAATCCAATCACTTTTCAAACTCTTGATGCTTTGGGGGCCATTTGATACTTAAACCATAGCAATCCCTTTCTCTTTACATTAGCCAGAGCTAAGTTCTGACCACTGGAGTTGCTCCGTCTTTTTAAAGTTCCATGCAGCACTGGCCTGACTGATGCCAGATACTACTTCCTGTATCTTATAAAGGAGAAAACCGAGCTCAGCAAGGCCTGTGCTTTGTCTGAATTTTTGCCAATGAGTGTCAGGACTGAGACTTGAAATGCTTCTGTGAGATCTGTGGGGCAGGGCCCATAGCTTTGTGTATTAGGTCCAGGGCATGGCGGGCATCCTCCTAGGAAAATCTCCTGAAGGGTAATGATCATTTCTGTGCCAGACATACCTTCATGTCCTGTAGGACGCAGTCTCTCACTCGTCACATGTGGATAATCCTATCTTGTGTGCTGATGCTTGGGTCTAAATACTCTGAAGGATCGAAGCTCAAAGCTGGAGTGCAATCCCAACCAGACCCACATTTCCCTTTCCGTCCAGATCAGTCCCTTGTTCAGTGTTGTTTAAGGGAAGCATAGCACAGAACGCCTTGTTGGAATAGAGACTGAAAGGCGGGCGAATGGATGTCTTCTCCTTAATTTTATCTTCAGCCAGAGTGCAAAAAGTGTTTCCCCTGTACCAGTGCTATGTGGGGCCCTGATCCCTTTCATCCTAATAATGGTTACTGATATAATACAGGTGACATTATTTCTGTTAAGTTACAGATGAGGAGGATGCTCAGGCAGCCCAGACCCATGACTAGTAAGCCACAGCACCAAGTCTACCTGACAGGTAGCTCAGGCTTGCAACCGATACCTTATTCTGGTGGGGCTTGCTGACATTTGGATCCAGCGGATGTGGATGAAGATAGGCTGCCTTTACGACATTTCATTTTTTCAAAAATAATTGTGTTATTCTAAAAGTGTGATTTTTTGAAAGAGGTATCCCCTCCTATTTTTATTTTTGTGGGGAAAGTTAATATTTGGAAGACTTGGCAAAGGGAGTGTTAATGTGCTAACATCAAATGAATTCCATGGATTTTCTATTCATTAAGGCCCGTTTCCCCCCACATAACTCACCTCAGCTTGGTTATGCCACTCCAGGGCATGCTAGTAAAAGGAGAAAAAACAGGGAAGCCAGCCAGAAAGAGGTGTTTTTGGCTGCAAAACTCAACTTACACCTACCAACAAAGTAAAACAGAAAGACATTGCCAAACAGTAAATATCAAGTTCATTGGCTAAGCCCCAGAAGAAAATGCATTAAGAAATTTACAATGCCTTTTTGAATCTATGGTCACCTGATCCTACCAGACTGTGAGCTTTAGGAATTGCAATTCAGCAATTAGAACATGGATCTAAGTAGAAATTCTGACTGTATCACAGCTTGCTGAAGTATTGATGGCAGAACGTGAGTCTCTTCTTTGCGTTAGATACTGAAATGTAGATTTGTGTATTTATTGATTAATTTGCTACTTATCGGGTGATCTTAGTGCGGAGATGGCGCGCTAAGGTGGTCACTGATACAATACAGGTGCTATTATGGGATAGAGCAGTCCTCTTACTTGAAGTATTCTTCTGTTGTAGAGCTAGACTTCTGGTAAAGGAAGTTAAAAAAAAAAGAAAATAAGTTATTGAATAATCCCAGCAAGGGATGAATGACTTAAAGAAAATCAATCAGATGCTACAAAGGACAGAGGGTGATGGGCACAGAGGGGTAACTGAGAGCAGATGGCATAGACAAGGTTCTTCCTTGTGGCTGAATGTTAAGGAGAAGCCAAAGATCAGAGAAAATGTAGAGGCTGCTGCCAACAGGAGGGGCAGCACGTGCAGGCCTTCTGGGGAAGGAACAGCCTGTTTGTTGGAGAACTGAAAGAACTGGTGGGCCAGAGTACAGAGAAGCATCAAGAAGAGAGAGATGGGGCCGGGGAGATGGCTCAGTGGAATAAGCACTTCCCTGGCAAGTGCAAGGGCCTGAGTTCAATCCTCAGTTCTGCAAAAAAAAAAAAAAGAAGAAGAAGAAGAAGAAGAAGAAGAAGAGGAAGAGGAAGAGGAAGAGGAAGAGGAAGAGGAAGAGGAAGAGGAAGAGGAAGAGGAAGAGGAAGAGGAAGAGGAAGAAGAAGAAGAAGAAGAAGAAGAAGAAGAAGAAGAAGAAGAAGAAGAAGAAGAAGAAGAAGGTAGATGAAATCCCATACAA
>NW_004524605.1:14318938-14330987 GCF_000260255.1 Octodon degus
GAGACTGGAGCTTGGTCTGATTGCACCAGAGCCAGACCCTGTGGGACTTTAGGTCAATGTCTGCTCCAGAAAGGATTGAGAGGTACAGCGGGCATTGAAGCTGCCTGCTGCAGTCCCCAGAGAGGGTGACTTGGAAAGGCCTAGGAGTAGAGGCCAGGAGAAAGAGCAGGACATGGGCGCCGGACCTCAGAGCTGTCAGTACTGCTGGACAGCAGGGTGCACCCTAAAATTCAGATTCAGCTTGTTTTTCAACCCCAGATACTCACATGTACCACTTTTGAAACTTCTTTGTGGTATAATGGTAGACCTCTGGATATCCTGAAATCACCTGTCTTTTAAGAAACAAACTACAGGGACCGGGGAGATAGCTCAGTCGAATAAGTGCTTGCCTGGCGAGTGCAAGGGCCTGAGTTCAATCCTCGGGGTCTACAAAAACAAAAAACAAAAAATAAAAACAACAAAAAGGAACAAGCTACAAGAGATTCAACAGCAAAGCTGAGATGGAGAAAAACCAGTTTGAAAGTGTTTTCACATTTACTATTTTTTAATTGTCCTGTAATATGTGAAAAGACTATTGTTGTTGTGCCCATTTTACAGATGAGGACAGTGAGACTTGTAGGCAACAAGTGATGGTTATAAGATCGCATAACCAGTGAGTAGGAGTTAAACACAACCAGCTGTCTGTATCCAGATCAAAGGCTCTTTCTCTTACCCCACCACATTTCCTGGAAAGCACCCAGCAATTACTGAACCTAATTGTGAACAGAGAGATGATCACCACGAAGCAGCATACAGAATGAGAATGCAGAAAGTGGGAGTCCGTGGTGGGAGGGCGAATATCCTGGCACGTACCTGGATGAAGGGTGTCCTTTAAGAAGGTGCCTCTGGTGCATGAATTCTGAAAGGTGGTGAGAGCTGTCATCTCTGAGGGGAATATGGTGGGTACAGTCAGGAGATGGTGGAGATGGTTAGGCTTGGGGGGAGGAGGTTGGCCTCAAGGGTGAGGATCCCAGAGCACATCAGTTGTGTTTTGGCTGCTTATTAAGATTTTATTCCCAACTTCTTCGAGTGAGGAGGTGGCAGTTTCTCTTTGCAAGCTGAGCACGAGTTGCCTGGGCCCTGTTCATCTCACTTTGCAGTCTTGGTTTGTTGTGGGAGGACTCCAGCTCTTCAGTCCACTTTCCTTTTTGTTCTCCAGTGTCCCAAGACAGTTTGCATTGCTTTCAACAGATCAGTCCAGTCGTGAGTGGGTATTTTAGCCATTAAAAGAAGGGCAAAGTGCACAGTGTTCTAAGTTGGCAAGCGGCCCCCAGCCCTCCCCCACATCCATACTCTTTCCATGAAAACCGTCACTGACTTCTTCCTGCAGTGCCTGCCTTCATTTACTTACAGAGACATGTATGTCTAGAAGGAGAGACACTGGGTATTTGAGAAAGAGCATTCTTTCCATCTACTCTTCATTCAACAGCCAGAGAAATTTTTCCAAAATGAATATCTAATCATGGCATTCCTTTACTTAAAACTCAGTGGCTTCTTGTTCATCAGATGGCGACGAGCCCTTTCAAGAGCTACACTTTGTGGGGTCCTGCTCCTTTTACCCTCCCTTGGATATTTGTGCTCCAACCATGCACAGACTCCTGCATGCTTTCTTTATGTTTCAAAAGTCCACCATTTTGCCACCTCATCCCTGTATAATCATTCTGATTATTCCATTATACAACCTCCCAGCTCTCCCTAACTACTCTATAAACTTTATGAAAGTAGGTCACTTATTCATCGTTGTATTCCAAGCTCACAGCATCATGCTTGATGCATAATGATTTTAAAAAGGATAGCTGTGGCTGTCATGATGGTGTGCACTCTCTACTGAAGCTCACCTGTACACACCTGTATGAACTTTTATCTTCTCAAGCTTAGAGATAGGTTTCACATTTATTCTCAGTTAAGTCTGGGGAAACAGAGAGGTTACATGACTCCATAAAGATTACATAGCAAATAACTTTTGGGGCAAGTATAAAAATCTAAGCAGTTTGTTTTGGCAACAGTGCTACCCTCCTCTTATATATAGTAGGTGATCAATAAGCATTGGTTTTCTAAATGAATGACTGAAGCAGTGAGCCACTGAGTGTATGTCTCCAGAAATCTGGAGTGGATCTGGAGGTCATGTTGAGATCTTCACACTGAGTCACACCTTTGTAATCTTGTACTCAAACCTCTTGTTCCTCCGGTGGAAACAAGGAGAGCTGAGACATAAATGTTAGGCAACAGCCATCTGTGACCCCAAACTGACATGACGTAAAAGACCATGTCTGGATTTAGCTCTTGAGTTTGGAAAACTGAAAACAAAAAATGAACAGTTTCTTCTCCAGATTACAAGGGCATTCACTATGGGCCTCAGAGATGGAATAATAAAAGGAGAAAAACCCAAATGGAACTTGCATCAGGCTTTTAAACCAAGCAGATAGAAGTCGTAGGCCTCTTTGCCTCTCCTTTTGCAGATAGAAGTCGTAGGCCTCTTTGCCTCTCCTTTTGGGTATCACATGAGGAGGGATTAGGGGCTAATTAACCACAATCACTTCCTTTCAAGACAGTGCTCTTGGCTAGGAGTTGGGAGGGCCGCCTGGAGAAGCCACAGAGTTCATTTCTCCCCTTTCCAAATGTAGTTATACAAAAGCCTCATTGCATTAATACTTTAGAAATCCTGCTGTAACTGAGGCCCCAGAAAACTGCTCACCAGGGATCCAGAGCCCAGCAGACGAGTCTCTCTCAGCCTGCATGAAAAATGCAGACGTGCTCCTATGTTGCTAGTTAAGCTTGCTGGGACTTTAATGCATGCCTCCGACAGCATTTTAGACCCAAGCCTTGGGCCCAGGCCCCTGCCCTACCCCCAACTCTGCCACCAGAGTCCTCTGTGCCTCCTAAACACTCGGCTTTTGCACTCGGGACGTTTTATAGAGGCAGCTTTACTGGAAGGATCCAATTACGGGGTATGGCGAGTTAGATTCAGTGCCCTGGTTAACAACGCTACAGAGAACACTGAGATTCCTTTGGCCCTTCCCACTCTGACAGGAACGAACGGAGGTAATGGCAAACAGCTCCTGAGATGGCCGCAGCTCCTGGACACAAGCACTCTGTTGGGTTTTAAAAAATCTTTATGTTTTCATTCACGTCCAAAAAGCGATACATCATAGTTGCAAGGGGAAAGAAGTCAACAATAGGAAGTAGAAAGGATAAAATAAACACCTCCCCTCTCACTCTTACTTCCCCTGAGGTAGGCACTTTCTAGTTTTCTGTGTATCCAGCTAAATCTGTCTTTATTATATTTACAAACAAAACCACACTGTAGTTAAGAGTTTTCTGTCCACATTTTTGTTTTTTCTTCCACCATGCATTATGGATATTTTTGACATCAATCTATTAAAGTCTACTTTATTCTTTTATAACGGATCTGTTTGAGTTTCTTGTCTACCTAAATTACAGTCTTTTTAGCCACTTCTTTTGTTGATATGTATTTAGGATGTCTCCAAATTTTTTTTCTATCTATCACAAATAACACTGCAGTGAACAAGCTTTGTAGTGTCTTTGAACACACTGTATACACATGAAAGAATTTCTGTAAATTCCAGAGTTATTCAGAGTATTAAATGAAAATACTCTCTTTTTTTTTTAGAAAATATTCTTTGTAAGACATTTAACTTCAGCTTCCTCTAGAGCTCTCTTATATCTTCCAAATGATTAATTTTTTTAAAATGCCACTGTGTTCTTGTCTAAGCTTGCCTAACAAGGCACTTTAGACCACTGAGCTATCCCACCGGCCCAAAAGCAAAAGTTTTAATTTAATGAAGCCCAACTTACCAAAGCTTTTCTTTTAGGGTTGTGATTTGGGGTTATATCTAAAACTTATCACCAAATCCCAGATTTTCCATAAAATTTCTCCTATCTTCTAGGTGTTCTGTACTCTTCTATTTTACACTTAGGTCCGAGAGCCATCTTGCATTAATGTGTTCAAAGTGAAAGATCTATGTTTGGGGTGTTTTTATTTATTTTCCTTTTTTTTACCATATGTAATTTTTAATCTAAAGAGAATAAATGAATAAAAAAAAGAAATGATGTAGAATTTCACTAAACAAAACAATAGGAATTCAACAAAAGTTGTTATATTGTATAATGTTTATTCAGTTTTTGTATGTTCTTTGTATGTTAAGGATTCATTTTATGTATTTAGTACAGGGCCTACTGGGCTTCATAAATCGAACTCCTACTTACAGGAGTAAACAAAGTGCTGGGATTACAGGTGCTCACCACCTGCCCAGTCTCAATGGCCCTCTCAGGGCGCCCTGGAGGCAGGCAAGCACAGTAAGCCTGAGGATCAAACCCCAGGCCCCTGTGTTTGCCTAAGCAGGCACTTTAGTCTGCTGAGCTATTTGGCTGTCCCTGCCTGTTAAGTTGTATTAGTTGTTGTAAAGGATATTGCCATTGAATTACCTCTGCTCCTTTATCAAAGGTCAGTTGGCTATATTTGTGTGGTTCTATTCCTTGACTTGCTATTGATCTATTTTTTTCATCAATACCACGCTATTTAGATTACTGTAGCTCTCTATTATATTAGGTCTTGAATTTATCTAGTGGTAGTCCTCTCACCTTGTCTTTCTGCAGTGTGATGTGGGCTATTCTGGGTCTTTGTATTTTTGTATAGACTTTAGAATTACATTGTTGATATTTATAAGATAAATTACCAGGATTTATTGGGATCTTGTTAAGTGTCTAGATTGAGAATTGATATCTTAAAAATCGAGTCTTTCTACACATGAATATTGATTATTTTTTATTTAGATTTTTTACTTTTTATCAGAGTTTTATTGCTTTCCTTATACATTGTACATGTATTATCTTATTTATGCCTAAGTTTTTCATTCTGGGAATGCTAAAATAAATGGCGTATGTTTTAAATTTCTTTCTTCTTCTTTTCCTTCCTTTCTCCTTCTCCTCTTCCTTTATTTATTTATTTATTTATTTAACTATCTATTTATTTATTTATTTATTTATTTATTTTTGAGACAGGACTTGCTATATAGCCCAGGCTACCTTTGAACTCAAAATGTCCAGCCTCAGTCTCCTGAATGCTGAGATTACAGGTGTGTACCATCCTGCCTGTCAGTGTTTGAAAATTTAAACCCCTGTCCTTTAGTGTTTGGTTAAAAAAAGTGATCAATGACTTCTGAATCTTAATCTTGCACTCTTCAATCTTTCCATAATTGCTCATTAGTTCCTGGAAGATTTATGTTTGTTCCTTTGTTTTTTTAAACTGGGGATTGAACTGAGAATCTTCACATTGAGCTACATCCCAAATCCCTTTTTATCTTATTTTATTATTTTGAGACAGATATTGCTAAATTGTTCAGCCTCGGCTTGAACTTAAAGTGTTCTTGCCTCAGGCTTCTAAGTTGTTGAAATCACAGAATGCACCATCATGCCCACCAAACATTTAATGCTGTGTGTGTGTGTGTGTGTGTGCGCGCGCGCACCATACAATGACATATCATCCACAAAAGAATGACAGTACTATTTTTTCCTTTCCACTCTGAATTTCTTTTATTCGCTTTTCTTGTCTTACGGCATTAGCTATGTTTCCCAGTAGGTGTGATGCTGTAGTCTAAAGGACAGCGCCTCTCACCCAGGTGCACACACTGCACACTTGTCTCCAATGCAGTAGTTTAAGAGAAGCGGCTCCTGGGAGTTCTTGCGCTCTCCTGCGTGGTACTGGAGCTCAGATAAAGGATGTAGAAAAGCGCTGGCTGCTGCTCCCACCTCGTGAGGACAAGGTACGACATGTCCATGAAGCAGAGGGCCAGGCCACCAGACATCCATTCAACTGGAGACTTGAGTTTGGATTTTCTAGCCACCAAAATTGTCAGCAATAAATATCTATTGTTCATGAGTTATTCATCTGAAGTACTTTGTCAGAGGTGCCTAAGTGGACTGAGACAAGAGGAGAGAGGAGATATCCTTGCCTTGTTTCCATTCTTAGGAGGAAAGCATCTAGGTAATCATGTGCACAATAATAGCTATAGATTTTTTTTGTAATTGTTCCTTATTAAATTGGGGAAGGTCCTCTTTATGTCTAGCTTACTGAGATTTTTATGAATGGGTGTTGGGTTTGGTTAAATGTTTTTCCTGCATCCATTAATATGATTTTTATTCTTTAGCTTGTTGTTTTTGATGAGCCACAATAATTAATTTTTCAAAGGATGAAACAGCTTTACATACCTGGAATTAATCTGACGTGGTCATAGTGAATTATTCCTTTATATGTTGTTAGATTAGATTTGCCAATATTGGTTTCTGATATTAACAATTGCTGTTTTTGTTTTTTATTTGATTTACCAAGTAGGAATTTATGAACTTTATAGGTCTTTTTAAAGAGTCAACTTTTGCATTTGTTAGTTTGTTTTCATTTGAAATTTCATTGATTGTTGCTCTAAAATTTTTTTTTTTTTGTGAGTGTGTGTTCTGCTTGCTTTGGATTTCCTTTGTCTTTCTTTTTCTAATTTCTTAATGTTAAAGTTGAGATCACTGATTTCTAGATCTTTTACAACGCATACACTCTCTATAAATTTCACTATAAACATTGCTCATTGAACATTTTACGATAAGTTGTTTTTTTTTTAATTTAGTTGTGTATGTTTAAAAATTTCTCTAAGTACTTCTTTGACCCGTGTTTCATTTAGAATCATGTCGATTAATCTTTAAATATTTTTAGGTTTTTCTGTTAGGTTTCTAACTTCATTCTATTGTGGCTTGAGAACATCTTTTGCGTGATTTTTATTTTTTAAAATTTATTGAGATGTGCTTCATGGCTCGTAATGTAGCCTGTTTTGGTGAATGTTCCACGTGAATTTCTATTCTGTGGTTGTGAGATGAAGTGGCCTATAAATGCCAATTAGATCAAGTTGATTGATGGTGCCTTCAGTTCAACTTCACCCTTACAGATTTTCTGCCTGCCGGATCTGTCAATTACTGAGAAGGGCAATGGAGTCTCTAACCGTGAGAATGGATTCATCTATATTTTTTTCTTGCTGTTCTACCAGATTTTGCTTCATATAGCTTGCTATTTTGTTTCTAAGCACACACACATTACAATTATCATATCTTCTTAGAGAAGTGACCTCTTTACCCTTATGTAATCTTTTATCATTTTTATTTGATAATTTTTCTTTTTCTTAACTCTATCTTATTTAAAATTCATACGGATTTTCCTTGATTTATAATGGGAGGGGTATAAGCTGAAAACATTTTGAATAAAGAATACATTTAATACAATAACCTATCCAGCATCGTAGCTTAGTATATACATAAGCATGCCTAGAACACTTATATTAGCCTACTATTGGGCAAAATCTTCTAGTAAAAACATATTTTAAAATAAAATATTGGACAGCTTATGTAATTTGGTGATTACTATACTGAGAATAAAAAAAATATGGAAGGATTATATAAGTATGCTTTTATAATCTCTTAAAGTTGGGGCTGGGGAGATGGCTCAGTGGAATAAGCGTGTCCCTGGAAAGTGCAAGGGCCTGAGTTCAATCCCAGGTTCTGAAAAAAAAAAATCTCTTAAAAGTTGAAAACTCATAAATAGAACAAGTGTCTGTGTAATGATTCCTTTTTTTATGATTAGTATTAGTATGGGTTGCATTTTTCTATCCTTTTAATCTTTCTGTGTCTCAATGTTTAAAGTGAATTTCTTGTAGCTCGCATATACCTGCCTTTTTAAATCCACTCTCAGGATCTCTGTCTTTCAATTAATGTATTTAGACCATTCATATTTAAAGTGCTTGTCAATGGTATTATATTGGAATTCACCATATTTGGGACTCCATAGTTATTTATTTTGTTCTTTTTTTACCATCCACTTATTTTCTGGCTTCATTGGCGTTACTTGAGCAATTAAATGATTGAATTTTGTTTTTCTTTTAGAATATCAACTGTATCTATTTTAAAATTTCTTATCGTATTTTCTTCAGAGGTTTTTCATGTATGTATGTATGTATGTATGTATGTATCGGTACAAGCTCTACAGGGTCTACAGATCTCCATACATTGATCTGATTCATAGTGATTCTTCTGATTGCAGCTTCCCAAGCACTAGGATTACAGGTGCGTGCCACCACTCCCAGTCTCAATCACCTTCTCAGTGTGCTGTGGGGACGGGGATGGCACGGCAGGCCTGAGGATTGAATCCCAGTCCCTGTGGTCTGCCTAAGCAGGTGCTTTAGTGTAGGTTTTTCTTTTCTTTTTTTAGCAGAATTTTTTTTTAAATGTATTTAGTACAGGGTCTACAGGGTCTTACTACACAGATCAGATTTGTAGTGATCCTCTTGTTTTCCGCTTCCCAAGTGCTGAGATTACAGGTGAGAGCCACCACACCCAGGCTCAGTTACCCTCTCAGTGTGCCCTGGGGGTGGGGCTGGCATGGCTCATCGAGGATGGAACTGCAGTCCCTGTGTTCAGAGATTTTTCAGCATACACATGTACATACATAAAACACTTCAAGTTTACTTTTTTTTAAATTTCATTTATTTATTTGTGTGTGTGTGTGTGTGTGTGTGTGTGGCCAGCTCAGCCCACCAGGGGGCGGGGCTGGCTGGCATGTGGTGCTGGGGGATTGAACCGCGGTCCCTGTGCTTTGCTAAGCTTGTTCCAAGTAGGTGCTTTAGACCACTGAGCCATCTCACCAGCCCTTCAAGTTTACTTATATATGAATACTATAATACAGACACATTCTATATCTATATATTGTATATATAATTCATGTATGTGTGTACCTATACATATAAATTACATTTGCTTCACGAGTAGTGGGGCTATTTTAGAGTATTTTCAGATCCTCTCATTGCTTTAATTAGCTATTTACTCTTATCCATAAACTATAATGATCAAATCTATTGTCCCTGTTATGATTTTTGAGCATGCTGTTACCTCTTAAATGAAATAAGAATAAAGGTGACATTTTGTTTTATGAGTTTTACTTCTTTTCTATTCCTTTGCCCCTTTGATGTGTATCCAAGTATCATATTATTTTTTTTCTAGTACAGTTTTTGTTAAATAGGTATATAGACAAAAAATTCCTTCAGCTTTTGTGTGTCTGAAAAATTCTTTGTTTCAGTATGAAGGATAATTTTTCTGGGTGCAGAACTTCAGTTTGCTGCTCTTCTTCCAACATGTAAACATTTTATCCTACCCCTTCCTTGACTGCATGATTTCTGCGACAAGTTTGATGGAATTCTGATCCTATTCCTCTATTATGTGTTTGCTTCCTGCTATGGTTTCTTTCAGGAGTTTCTTTTTGTGTCTAATTTTATGCAGTGTGGGTGTAACATGAATGTCTTCTTTAAAAAATATTTTTCCTGTTGGTGTTCCTCTGAGATCCCGGATTGGCTTCATGTCTGTCATTACTTTTAGAAAATTATCTCCTCTTTTACTTATTAATACTTCTTGCTGCTTTGTTACAACTATTTCTTCTGTTCTCTTTTCTTTTTCCTCTAGTATCCCCATTACACACACATGTAGTGCCTTTTCTTACTGTACAATTCTCTGATGCTCTGTTTTTTTAAATTTTTCTCTTAGTTGTTCAGCTTGGGAAATTTCTATTGACTTATCTTTAAGTGTTCTGATTGTTCAGCCATGTCCAGCCTAGTAATGAATCATTCAAAAGTATTTTTTATTCTGTAAGGGTGATTTTGAGTTCTAGCATTTTCTTTCATTTTCTAATGATTCTGCCACATATTTCCATCTGTTATTGCACGTTGTCTACTTTTCTACTGGAGTCCTTACCATGTTAATGATGGGTTTCTTATTGTTTTTCCATTAGAATGATTCTGTTTTTGTTACTATAAATGATTTCCAACAAATAACTGTCTATATGATGTTATGTTTGCAAGCCAATATGCTAGTAGAAAAAAACTTCAAAAATTGCCATCACTGGTACAAAGAGTAGTTGTAACTTTTGCAAGCATTGCAAAACTACCATCTGTATGGGGTTGCACTAATCAACCTTCCTCCCTGCAGTGTGTGAAGTTTGTTTTCTGAAAGGTATAGAAAGTTTCTTTTCATAATACTTTCAGATTTTTGTGATTCTCTTATGCAAGATAAATCTTATTTTTCTTTTTACTTGCAGTTCTATTGTAAGTTGGATTTTTATTCCTTTCTCTATCGATACATTAAAAATTACCACCCACTTAGAGATTTAAAACAGTAGAGGTTTATCGTCTGTCAGTTTCTGTGGTCAGGAGGAGTGCAATAGTGTAGCTGTGTTCTGGGCACAGCTGTAATAAATATGTCACTGTGGACTGAATTCTCATCTGGAGAATTTGCTAGGGAAGAGGACCATTTGGCAGCACAGCCAGGTTGGCACAGTTATAGTACTGAAGGCTCCGGCTTCAATGGACTGTTGGCTGCTGTTAGTCCATGATTACATTTTGGAGATAGAACCTGGGGGATCAAGCATGCTAACCACCTCCTCTAACACTAAACTCCACCCCAGTCTCAGTGATGACTTTTGTGGCTGTTCTTAGTTGCTAACTACATGGTTCCTATGTCAGACCTACTTGTTTCTTCAGAACCAGAAAGGAGAAAGTCCCTACAGAGTCAGTAGTAAGAAAGAATCTGACAAAGCCCAGCATAGTTATGGAAATGATGTTGTCATTAGGTTAGAAGCAAGTCACAAATCCCGCCCATACTCAACATGAGGTAAGTATATAATGATACAAACACTGGGAGGAAAAGGTCAGGGGAGGATCCCCTATTTTTTGTTAGAGTTTCAACTTCTTTTATGTGCTTCTGAGACATTTTTATTTCATTTTAAGGGAACTCTGTCTTCTGTCATTTTTCCATTTCTTTAATGAGGTAATGTTCTAGTACAAATACAGATCATATACCCCTAGAGGCATGTATTAAAGGGTTGATCCTTAGAGTAGCACCCTGAGAATGGTAGAACTACTAGGAGGTGGAGCCTAGTGGGAGCTGCTTGGTCACTGGGATGTGTCCTTGAAGAGGCCCTGGGGACATTCTCCCTTTCTTTTGTTTTTCTATTTCCTGGCTTACAATACAAGGGGTTTGCTCTGTGACATCCTCTTGTATGATTAGCCACCCCTACTAGAAGTCTAAAGCAAACAGAACTAACCATTTTTGGACTGGAACCTGCATAATATAAAGTAAATTAAGTTTAGTCTCTGGTAAGCTGATTGCCTGAGGTATTTTATTATAGCAATGTGCAAAATGGGCTAATGTAGATACTAATCTTTATGATGTGCATTTTGAGGGAGCTTCATATATTGAAATCAATCTATATCTGTGATATGAATTGGGATTTTTATTTCCATTTTAATTTTTTCAAATTTTCATTTTTCCCCATCCAGAAGTTTATTTTAGGGAAAAGTGTCATCTGACAAATTTTACATATATAAATTCTGGATTAAGTAACAAAGAGAAAGTATTCTTTTTATTATAAATGTGTAGATGAATTACCTATATTCTTCTCAAAATAAGTATTTGATTTTTCAAACAATCATCCATCCAATAACTGTATACATTTGGAACTTTCTTTACTGTATGGTATGAAATATGGTTTCATCTTATATTTTCATAAAGATTGCTATTTCAGAGTTGTTCAAATTCCAATCATTACACAGTTCAGAATTTTTCCCATTTAATTGAGGTTCTTTAAATATTTACTGATTTTTTCATACACATTTGAGCCTCTTCTTTGGTCTTGATCTACTGTTTTGTTGGTTTTCTTTCTACTCTACCTTCAGTATTATAATATTTTAAGTTCAGTATTAAATAGCATACATAGTATGATAAGGGTAGACTTCTCCCACCATTCTTGAAATTCTCTCCTTAAGATTTTCCTGGCTATTGGGGCTGGTGAGATGGCTCAGTGGTCTAAAGCACCTACTTAGAACAAGCTCAGCAAAGCACAGGGACTGCAGTTCAATCCCCCAGCACCACATGCCAGCCAGCCCCGCGCCCTGGTGGGCTGAGTTGGCCA